>NW_011494607.1:960951-982151 GCF_000754665.1 Bison bison bison
ATGTCTAGCTCTAGGTCAGTGATCACACCATCGTGATTATCTGGGTTGTGAAGATCTTTTTTGTACAGTTCTTCTGTGTATTCTTGCCATCTCTTCTTAATATCTTCTGCTTCTCTTAGGTCCATACCATTTCTGTCCTTTATCGAGCCCATCTTTGCATGAAATGTTCCTTTGGTATCTGTGATTTTCTTGAAGAGATCCCTAGTCTTTCCCATTCTGTTGTTTTCCTCTATTTCTTTGCATTGATCACTGAAGAAGGCTTTCTTATCTCTTCTTGCTATTCTTTGGAACTCTGCATTCAGATGTTTATATCTTTCCTTTTCTCCTTTGCTTTTCGCTTCTCTTCTTTTCACAGCTATTTGTAAGGCCTCCCCAGACAGCCATTTTTCTTTTTTGCATTTCTTTTCTATGGGAATTGTCTTGATTCCTGTCTCCTGTACAATGTCACGAACCTCATTCCATAGTTCATCAGGCACTCTATCTATCAGATCTAGGCCCTTAAATTCAGTACCATTTTTCTTGATTCTGTATATATGCATTAGAATACAAAATTTATCTTTCTCTTTCTGACTTACTTCACTCTATATAGTAGGTTCTAGTTTCATCCACCTCTGACTCAAATGCATTGCTTTTTATGACTGTGTAATATTCCACTGTGTATATGTACCACAACTTCTTCATCCATTCATCTGTTGATGGACATCTAGGTTGCTTCCATGTTCTAGCTATTGTAAATAGTGCTGCAGTGAACAATGGGATACATGTGTCTTTTTCAATTTTTGTTTCCTCAGGGTATATGCCTAGGAGTGGGATTGCTGGATCATATGTGGTTTTATTCCTAGCTTTTTAAGGAATCTCCATACCGTCTTCCATAATGGCTGTATCAATTTACATTCCCACCACAGTGCAAGAGTGTTGCCTTTTCTCCACATCCTCTCCAGCATTTATTGTTTGTACACTTTTTGATGATGGCCATTCTGACTGGTGTGAGGTGATACCTCATTGTAGTTTTGGTTTGCATTTTTCTAATAATGAGCAATGTTGAACATCTTTTCATGTGTTTGTTACCCATCTGTATGTCTTCTTTGGAGAAATGTCTGTTTAGGTACTTTCCCCACTTTTTGATTGGGTTGTTTGTTTTTCTGGTGTGGAGTGGTATGAGCTGCTTGTATATTTTGGAGATTAATTCTTTGTCAGTTGTTTCATTTGGTATTATTTTCTCCCATTCTGAGCGTTGTCTTTTCACCTTGCTTATAGCTTCCTTTGCTGTGCAAAAACTTTTAAGTTTATTCAGGTCCCACTTATTTACTTTGCTTCTATTTCCATTAGTCCAGGAGGTGGGTCATAGAGGATCTTTTTGATTTATGTCATCCAGTGTTCTGCCTATGTTTTCCTCTAATAAGAGTTTTATAGTTTCTGGTCTTACATTTAGGGTTTTATCCATTTTGAGTTTATCTTTGTGTGTGGTGTTAGGAAGTGTTCTAATTTCATTCTTTTACATGTAGCTGTCCAGTTTTCCCAGCACCATTTATTGAAGAGGCTGTCTTTGCCCCATTGTATATTCTTGCCTCCTTTGTCAAAAATAAGGTACCCATAGGTGCAAGGGTTTATTTCTGGGCTTTCTATCTTGTTCCATTGGTCTATATTTCTGTCTTTGTGCCAGCACCATACTGTCTTGATGACTGTAAAATAAGCAAGATCAAAACAGTCCAATAAAGTACAGTAGATTGATCCAGCAAACAAAGGAAATAAAAGATTATATCTACCAGTTAAGAACAACACTAACTAAAGCTCAAACTGGAAAATAAAACTGAAGCAAGGTGCCAAGTGGGGAATAAAGCAATGAAAACAAAACTAACAAATATGTTGAGAGGAAAGGAAAGAAAGAAAGAATAGATATGCAAAGTTAAATAAACTTAGATGAAGAAGATTTATATACATTAAAGATTAATTGCAAAGGGGAAAAGAACAGTAGGAAAAGCAAACAAAGGAATACATGTATAAAAAATAATAATAAGCTTAAAAAATTAAAACTAAAAAAAGAAAAAGAGAAAAAAAGGAAAACTCCTTAGAACTGCAGAAGCCCAATATAGAGGCAGAGGATTATAACAACAATAAAAAATGTGAGAAAAGAAAAAAAAAAAAAAAAACTCAAGAGCTTAATTAGATTTCATAGTGCCAATAAAATCAACAACTACAACAGAGCAGGGGGCAAAGGGGAAAAAAAGAAAAAAGTAAAAAAAAAATCCAAAAGAGTCTACTACACAACAGGTCAAAACATAAGAATAATAAATGTTTTCTTGAGTCACTGCTGTCAGAGTGCTTTCCCTCGCTGGGAGTCCTCACCCTGTGATTGCTCGCTCCACAATCCCAAAACTCCAGCTCCCAGCTGCTGCACCTTCTAGGGAACCTGCCTCCCTGTCCGGGGTATGTATGGCTGCAGCAAGGACTGTTTAATTCTCAATCCATTTAGGCTGCCACAGATCAGCTGTTTCACTCTCAGCCTTAGATGTTTTTCCTCTGACTCAGACGATTGCCTGGATGTGGGGATTGGACCCCTGCTTCAGTTCCTCCACCCACCAAGGGCAGGTCCATCCTAGAAACATTCCTGTTTTTCACCCTAGTTCCTTTGTCCTACCAAGTTTCGCATGGTTCTGCATATTCTTTTCCACTGGTCAGGTACTCCTGTCAGCTCTCAGCTGGTGTTCTGCATCCACTTCTGTGTCTGAAGTTGTATTCCTGATGTATCCGTGGAGAGAGATGCACTACATGTCCACCTATTCCTCTGCCGTCTTGTTCCGCCTGCCTTAGATTTTTTTTTTTTTGCTTTAGATTTTTAATGAGAATACGTGGGGTACCTTTTAGCCACCCCACCTGATCCAAGGTACCCAAATGTATAGGGAATATAATTGACAACTTCATGATTTAGTATCACAATATAGCCACTGTATTTGTTTTGAATTTAGATTATATGGCCTGGTACTATAACTCCAAATAGGCATTTAAAAAGGAAGAATACAAACAATAACAAAACCTTCATTAAAAACTTTATCTCTTTTTAATATTTTGCATTCTAAAATTTAAATGCATAGGAAAAATGACATTCTTATTACATGTTACACTTCTGGATAATCTAGATATCCATGTAAAAGGGTGTGTAGGAAATGAATAGCTCTTAAATCTGTCAAGAGAATAGATTATAACTCCATAGTTGGTAATTAACTATTTGATTTGTTCACAGCATCAAAGATTTGTTCACAGCATTGTCAGCATTTGTTAGTCAAGGTCAAACATAATGCTACATATGAGGGCATTACTGAGTATGTAACAACAGCTCATAATTCAAGTCTTCATGGAGTGTTAAACTGCCACCTGAAACGTGGAACATATGATATTTTGAAAATATTTTGCAGGAGGAAGCTGTTTGTTTAGATCCTGAGGTAGATGAACATATTAACTGGTTCCAGCAAGAATATGTGAAAACAGAAAAGGACTGGAGAGAAATTGATAAGAGGATGAGCCAGACTTTGGAAATAAGAAGAAAGTTGATTGGCGGCAGAACACCTCTGAAGGACATTCTTAAAATGTTTCCTTTCCTGCAGTGCCCTTATCAGGTATCTGTATTTACCTATAATACTCTGATTAGTGTGTTCAAATGGACTTTTCGCTCTTTCTTCTTGGAGCAGTAACAGGACTGTGTAGCAAGATGATGGGTGTGAATCTCAGTAGAATGTGTGGGGTCCAAGGGGCTACAATGAGGAGCATTTGGTAAGAATTTCTGGACTCATTCTGATAACACGCACTGGCTGTCATCAGATGTGAAGAGTTGCCAGTGGTGCCCCAAGGCACCACCCCCCTGCTTTTGGGGACTTTGACAGTGGGAAACATTTTCCCTTTGCACGCATTTAGACAATCAAGATAGTTTATTAGGGTGCTGTTAGCCTGCAGCATTACTTACAATCTATTTCCTTTATCATCCCAAATTATTCCATAAAGTGAAAGTGAAAGTCAGTCATGTCTGACTCTTTGCGATCCCATGGACTGTAGCCTGCCAGGCTCCTCTGTCCATGGAATTCTCCAGGCAAGAATACTGGAGTGGGGAGCCAATTCCCTTCTCCAGGGGATCTTCCCAATCCAGGGATTGAACCCAGTTCTCCCACATTGCAGATAGATTCTTTAAGTGGTCTTAAAATATATGAAGTTTTTATGGGTAAATCAAACATCCTTCCATTTAGTTTATTTAAGGTGGCCATTAAAGGTCCTATTATAATTTTACTGTAATTTTGGCTGTAGTATATAATGAAAGATTCATCAGAGTTTTATCTGAGAACGCATTTCATGAAGGAATGCTATGGGTGCAAGAAACCAAATGAAATGAAAAGTTTTACAGGTTTTTCTTCTCTTCACACCCCGCTCCAAAAAAAAAAAAAAAAATTGAAATAAGAATTTGTCTGAAGTTTTATTTTAATAATAATGTCTATAGAGAACATGTGAATGTTTATTTCATAGCAGGCATGTTCTTAGTGCTTTACATAGATTATTTTAGTTAATTCATTTTCAGCAACCATACCTTATTTATCGCTTGATTCTCTTTCAGTTGCTAGGAACAGCAATATCTGGTAGCCTCTAACTGTTAGAAGAGTATGACAGATTGACACATGTATGAAATATACTTTTAAAGCAAAAATTCTTAAACCAATAGTCTAAAATGTTAGAAAGTGAAAAAATGAAAGTGAAAGCCGCTCAGTCGTGTCTGATTCTTTGTGACCTCATGGACTATACAGACCATGGAATTGTCCAGGCCAGGATACTGGAGTGGGTAGCCTTTCCCTTCTCCAGGGAATCTTCCCAACCCAGGCATTGAACCCAGGTCTCCTGCATTGCAGATGGATTCTTTACCAGCTGAGCCACAGGGGAAGCCCAAGAATGGGTAGCCTATCCCTTCTCTGGTGGGTCTTCCTGACCCAGGGATTGAACCGGGATCTCCTGCAATGCAGGCAGATTCTTTACCAACTGAGCTAAGCATGTTCTAAACATTGTGGTAGTTCCCAAAGTACCTAGCAGAGTACTGTGTGTGAAATACCAGTGAAATACTGATCTTTTTAAATGCTAAATGAGTCAGTAGATGGTTGATTGAGGCAAGAATCATTGGTGAATGCTAAGTCTTTCAGATGAAAATTACAGTAGGAACAAGATATTTACACCAGCTCAAGGGATCGCCCCATAAAATACATTTAACTGTATTTTAATTAATAATTATTACATATATATGAATTAACCTGGAAGATTCCATTTTACCCGAGCAATCAGTTACTATCTTCAATAATGGGACCAACAACCATCCTCCTGATGAAGTGCCAGCATTCTTGCTAAAAAATATGTAAATCATGAAGAAACATCATATGAACCTGGAATGAAGGGGTGTTCTCCCAAGTAATTGGCTTCTACTTTTCAAGTATGTTAAGGAATTTAAGGAAAACTGAGATGCTGTTTCAGACTGAAAGACCAAAGAAACATATCTAAATCTCATGTGTTCCTAGATTAAATCTGAGATTTGTAAAGAGCATGATTGCAACTGGAAAGTTTAAATAGGGTCTGTGGATTAGATTTTCCTGATTTTTATAGTTATGCTGTTGTTCTGCAGGATAGTGTCCTTGTAATTCTTAAGTACAAGGAATAATAATATGCAATGAAGAATTAAGGGTTAAGAGGGCATCCTGTCTACAGCTTATTTTCAAATCAGTCAGAAATGTTAGCCTTGGGCAAAGTTGCATGAAGGCCATTTGTGACCTCTATTTACTCTTTCTGCAACTTTAATGTCAACCTGAAATTCTCTTTTTTTAAAAAAGTTAAAGAAATTCCTAGATTCTGCACCCAAGAAAGTGGACTCTCTACCCTCCTTGTGTTTCACTTCACATCTCCCTGCTCTCTGAGAGTTTCTTTTTAGGGTATTAATACAGATTAGTGCCCACTGAGGGTTGCCTGATAGCAGAGTTGCTATGCCTTTATGAGGACGTGCATTCCAGTTTTCTGACAACTTTCAGACCTAATCTTTGGGCAATTTATGATCCAGCAAAACATTCAAGAAGCAATGAGACCCAGTGGGTAGTATATAACTTTTTTTATGGAGTTTTAGGGAAAGTAATGACTACATAATTCCTTTTAGTGTGGGTGATGAGTTTTATAATGTCACTCTGTCAAAAAAAAAAAAATTGGGAGGGAGTGGTGCTGGAATTCTCCCAAGAGAAGAATTTAGGTGGTCGCAGGAAAAAGTGATTCTGAGTAAAGAGGTTTCCATACAGGTTAACTGGTTTTGCTTTCATCTCGTAATCGAATCTCGTAGATTGTTTTTCATCCTTTATTTCTGTCTGATGTTACAGTGTCTCTAAAGCTCTTTTCCCTTTAGGATAATAGGGTTAGGGATTTTTTTCAAGGTTTGCTTCCTAAAATCGGATAGATTTCTTCTTGTGCTTCTTCCTGGAGTGCCAAAACAACAATGTAGTAAGCAAGTGTAAGATCCTAGAATTTCGGCTGGTGACACAGACAGCCAAAATATTCATTGCATTCATTGAGGACGGATTTCTTTTTTGTTTGCTCTTTCCCCCAATTACTTTGTTACCCTCATTTGCTTGAGTCTGTATCTAGATTTAGTTCTGCATGCTTAGATGTTTGTCATGTCCACTATTTATCTTTTTCTGTTCATTTCAGGCTTCCACTCTTTTCTCCTCCTCTGTCTTACGTCTACTTCTCCACTAAAATTAATCCAATATCTAGTATATAAACTAGCATTCAAAACTTAATGTAATTCTACAGAGTAATTTAATTCCTTGTAGTCCATAGGTTAGCTTCTCTTGTGATCTTTTTCTTTTTTCAGCTCTTCAGAGAATTCCAGCTTCTTACAAGAACAGATATTTGTAAGAAAACAAGGCATATTTTGGAATCCTATTCAGAAAATATACTGACTTCTCTGTCATTGGTGGACAACCCAATCTATATTGCATTGCAAGAAAAGATGAAACAGCATACAGATGAAGACATGTTGAAACGTTAGTAAACCTGGGGGATAGGGTGATCTGGTCTCAGTTACCTGTATAATTTAGGATAATTAGGAAAGCTATATTTTGTAGAATTTAGTGAAAAAATACGTGAGGAAGAAAAAATAATTTCTCAAGTAGAAGGAGCTTAAGAATAGATTTTAAAAGTATACGTGATATAATATTTAGGAAACTAGTAACCTGTTAATTTCATATAGAAGGTAATTTACAGACCACAGGTTAAGTACAATGAAATCATTCTGGCAGATGGACAGAGAGTACAGAAATCTTGCCTCCTCTTGGCTGTAACATGGAGGGCAGAACAGGAGATCTTGAATGTTTACTACATGGGGATGTTGTTTAAAAAAAATATTAGGGGAACTAAGATCTAAGAAAGCTTATTTGTTCTTTAGAAGGTAAGTAACAGCAACCAAAAAACCACACCTTTTAATACTGGCTTTACTTACAACATTTACTTGGACTGTAAATATGTTTGCTTTGACAGATATGAAGATGACAGCCACTTGTTTACTCCTACCAGATGTTTTTGGGGAGGATTCCAGCCTTTTTGTCATTGTGAATGACAAGGTATGCAGTACATCAGTGATCATTGGTTTGATTTTTAATACGATATATTGAAGCAGGATGGTGGCCTATTTTAAAGTTATGTTTTGTCATATTTACAAATATGCTAATTGTAACAAGTGCGTTTATTGTAATATCATGGTTAAATTGAGGCACATTGTATTATTGAGCTATTTTACATACCACAGGGTAGTGACTGTAATCTTTTTTATTCAGGTGCAAGTGTCCACGCCTGTGTTAGAAGTTAAGAACCCTTTCAACATGGATATCTGTGAATTTTCTTTGTATTTAGAAAAAGAGAGACTCACAAAGGTGGATGACTGTATTACAGCTTTGGCTGCTCTCATAGCTTCCTTCCATGTGTTTGGGATTGAGTGTCCAAGAAGACTGTCTCAAACCCTCAACTTCCTAGAGACACTGATTTTTGATGTGCCCAGTCCATATTCTCCTTCTATGAAAGAAAAGGAAAAGGAAGTAGGATTTCAACATCCAGTCACTTAACAGCATGCCAAATATTTAAGCAGAATGGATCTCTGGGGTGGCTGAAACTATTAACCATTGTTTTGATTTAGTAGAGGTAGGTATTAATATTAGAAAAATCATCTTGTCACTGAGATTCAAATGAATATTAATGCCTTCTACCTTTACACTTTGACACAAATTCTTTATTGAAATTCTGTAATAAAATATGACTTAAAGAGCTGTTTATTTCGAGTTTTAAGAAATTCCAATCCAAGTTAACACTTTCAAGGGGGGCATAGTTTTTAAAAGACACTATGCTTCACATTTTCTTAAAATCCTTCAAATTAGGGTATGACTTGAACTTAAGGCAATATGTCCACTTTTGAAAGACTTAATGCCTAGGAGTGCTGAAGAATTGATGCTTCTGAACTGTGGAGCTGGAGACAACTCTTGAGAGTCCCTTGGACTGCAAGGAGATCCAAGCAGTCAATCCTAAAGGAGATCAGTCCTGAATGAATAATCATTGGAAGTGCTGATGTTGACGCTGAAGCTCCAATACTTAAGCCACCTGACGAGAAGAGCCAACTCATTGGAAAAGACCCTGGTGCTGGGAGGGATTGGGGGCAGGAGGAGAAGGGGACGACAGAGGATGAGATGGTTGGATCGCATCACCGACTTGATGGACATGAGTTTGAGTAAGCGCTGGGAGTTGGTGATGGACAGGGAAGCCTGGTGTGCTGCTGTCCATGGGGTCACAAAGAGTCAGACACAACTGAGCAACTGAACTGAACTGAATGCCCCGGAGCTGCACATTTGTGGCCTGTGGTTCTGTCCGTTTGGTTTGAGCACTGTTTGGAAACATTTTGAACTTCAGCATTTTAAGATGTACAGGTGGTGCTAGTAGTAAACCCTGCCCCACCCTGCCGATGCAAGAGACATAGCTGAGACAAACGTTCAATTCCTGGGTCAGGAAGATCTCCTGGAGATGGGAATAGCAACCCACTCCAGTATTCTTGCCTGGAGAATCCCCGTGGACAGAGGAGCCTGGTGGGCTATGGTCCACAGGGTCGCAGAGTCAGACACTACTGAACCAACTTAGCATGGCACACAGCTCCCCAGTTCCTCTTTTCGCCTGCTCAGCTGCCCTGCAGGGTGTTTAGGTTTCCTTCCATCCTATCTGTGGAGAACTGTGGCTGTTCCTGAGGCCTCCTCACTGCTGGATGGTCTCGCTGGCACAGGTTTTGATCATCGGTGACCCATATTCCTCTTCCTCTGCTTCCCTTGAGATACAGAGATATGGCTGGTTCTTGTCTCACCACAAGGTTTCTGGTTTTCCCTCGTTTTGACCTCCAGTGTTCTCATATGCCTTGGTTGCCCCATGGGCTAGTTTGGATCTGTAATAAGAACCTGGTTTTTCACTCCCACACCCCAGCTTACAGTTTCCAAGTTAGGCCCTTCCTAGATCAATGGCAACCCACTCCAGTACTCTTGCCTGGAAAATCCCATGGACGGAGGAGCCTGGTAGGCTGCAGTCCATGGGGTTGCTAGGAGTCGGACACGACTGAGCGACTTCACTTTCACTTTTCACTTTCATGCATTGGAGAAGGAAATGGCAACCCACTCCAGTGTTTTTGCCTGGAGAATCCCAGGGACGGAGGACCCTGGTGGGCTGCCATCTCTGGGATCACACAGAGTTGGACACGACTGAAGCGACTTAGCAGCAGCAGCAGATCAGCTCTCCAGTCTCTCTCAGGAGCCATAGTCCTGTGCCTCATCCAGCCCCGAGTCCTACATTGTAATTTATCAAACATTATGATTTTAAGGTGCCCCTTGCTGTTATCACCACAATCTTGACGTTACTCAGTTTTGAAAGAATTGATTGGTTTAAAAGACTGAAGAATTTAAGTGTGCTAATACGGCATCACAGTGCAATGGACATTTTCTGGGTTATTGCATCCAATTATTTTTTTAAGTTTAAGAAGTTTTCATATTATTGAAGAAATTTTTATAACACATCTCTAGAAATACTGCAAAATACTAGTATCTTTATCTCTGACTGTTCGTTAAAATGCTTAAGCCAGTGGGAAAAAAGAAAATTTGAGATCAGCTGCCCACCTCTGCAATGATTATTCACTGCTTATATGAGAATGGACAGGCAAGAACAATTTGGTATATTTCTGCATAACTAGTCCCTATTTTACAGTTTCCATTTCTTGCCTTTCAC
Organism: Bison bison bison; assembly: GCF_000754665.1. NCBI lineage: Eukaryota > Metazoa > Chordata > Mammalia > Artiodactyla > Bovidae > Bison > Bison bison. Next base: position 971,257 of record NW_011494607.1, read on the forward strand.
TACAATGTGCTTTTAGTTCCTTATAAAGTTTATTTCTCCCAATTATTCCCTCCCCACTCCCATTTTTTAAGTTTCACTCTTATTCCTCTTCTCCAGAATGAATTTACAAAGTTCTAAAAGAGTCCTTTCCCTTGGAGGCCCACAGTCTCTATGGCTGGCCTTTTTAATTTTTTCTTCTTTTACTTTGGATTGGAGTATAGTTGATTAATAATGTATTAGTTTCAGGTGTACAGCCAAGTGATTCAGTTATAAATACACATGTATCTATTCGTTTTCAAATTATTTTCCCACTTAGGTTATTACAGAATATTGAGCAGAGTTCCCTGCGCTACACAGTGGGACCTTGTTGGTCAACTATTTTAAATATAGCACTGTGTACACATAAGTCCCGAACTCCCAATATCTCTCCCTTCACCTTTCTCCTTTGGTAACCATAAATTTGCTTTCTGAGTCTTTGTTTTGTAAATATGTTTCATTTGTATTACCTTTTTTGTAAATTATTTATTTTAATTGGAGGCTAATTACTTTAAAATATTGTAGTGGTTTTTGCCATACATTCACATGAATCAGCCATGGGCGTACATGTGTTCCCCATCCTAAACCCCCACCCTCATCCCTCCCCATCCCATCCCTCAGGGTCATCCCAGTGCACCAGCCCTGAGCACCCTGTCTCATGCATCAAACCTGGACTGGTGATATATTTCATATATGGTAATATACATGTTTCAATGCTATTCTCTCAAATCATCCCACCCTCACCTTCTCCCACAGAGTCCAAAAGTCTGTTCTTTACATCTGTATCGCTTTTGCTGTCTCACATATAGGGTCATCATTACCGTCTTTCTAAATTCCATATATATGTATTAATATACTGTATTGGTGTTTTTCTTTCTGATATTTACTTTACTCTGTATAATAAGCTCCAGTTTCATCCACCTCGTTAGAACTGATTCAAATGGATTCTTTTTAATAGCTGAGTAATAGTCCATTGTGTATATGTACCACAGCTTTCTTATCCATTCATCTGCTGATGGATGTCTAGGTTGCTTCCATGTCCTAGCTATTATAAACAGTGCTGCAATGAACATTGGGGTACACATGTCTCTTTCAATTCTGTGTATTACCTTTTTTTTTTTTTAAGAGCCTTGAATGAAAGCCTCTCTTTGCTCCTTTGGGCTGAGGGTGGAGAGAGAGAGGTGGAGCTAGCTGCAGGTAAACTGCAGTGAAGTTTGGCTTTGAACATGACAGACATGAGCTGACCGTGAGGGCAGAGTCCCATAAAATTCATTCTTCAGTGGTGTATCTATTTCCAATGTCCAGCATGGCCATGCCACTTGGCAAATATTCAATATTGCTTGACCAACCTAACCCTATTTTCTTTGGAGGCTGAATCCACTGAACCCAAAAGTTGCAAAATGGCAGCCTGGGATAATATGTTAACCTCCAGGCAGGACTCCTTTGGCTCATAGAGTATTTGTAAGTTTTTTAAAATGCCTTCTGATGGGAAGGTCCTGTCAAGGTCCACATTTCTTATCTTTCCCTTTTGTCTTACCTCAAACCTGCTTCTCTCATTTCAGGGACCTCCCCGTCACCATGGGCTCCCTATTTCCTCTGTTAAAACTCAGTCCATTCTTAGAGCATATCCCCGGGATGGAATGGTGAAAGCTTTCCACTTCTTTTTGGTAGACTGTTCCACCCTAACAGGGATGCTTAATATCTTGCCTTGAACACAAACAACATGCTTCTCAGAATAAGTGGATGTTTTCAGTAAGATTTAAAGGCTCTTTTTTTCACAACACATGCTTTAAAAAAGAAGTCTTCAATGTGTGTGAAGCCTACTCGACCTAACAATAACATTTTTAAATTTTTTTCTTCCTTTTTGTCACTTTTCACATCATCTGGGACATAGCCTGACAAATAGCTCTGAACCCTGCAGCTCCATTACACAGCTATCTAATGCCATACGTTTGATATTACTCCTGCTCTCATTCACCCCGTCTATTTTTAAGAATCATACATATGTAGAAAAGGTATCTGCAATTAAGATTTTATTTTATTCATGTCAGGTATAACAAGTGCAACTTGAATGTACAAACTCTGAACAAAACATAAAGAAAATAAAAACTAACAACGAAAAACTTTTTTTAAGCAGACTCATGCAAAGAAATGAAGGGGCCATGGCAGATTTCATGGGCCCTGTTTTACCTTGAACTACAACAAAAGCAAAGGACCACTATAGACTTCCAACAGGGTGTGTGGGGCAGGGCAGAGAGCAAGGGAATCCTACATGAGAAAAAATGAGAGCAACTACAGAGAAAGGTGAAACTTTCCCCAGAATTCAGACAACATGCTACAAACTTACTTTCTACTTTTAAAATAATCCTTGGATAAATATCCAATCCTGGAAATAGAAGTTACATACATAGGCTGATAAAATAATTTACCTTTTGCGTTGGAAATGCATTCTTGCAAAAGAAACACTACCAGCTCTCAGTTTAAAGGGAATCAAGGGCTTTCAATTAAAGTGCATCTGTACGCTTCTATCCTGAGGCAAACACTTTTATAGAGAAGAGGGTCTCTCCAAAATGCAGCTTTAGGAAGTCACTTCCTGATTTGTGAGCATTTAGAATGTTTGCCTCAACTGGGGTTGCACCCTCAAATCTTGCCTCTTCAGTAAAATCTATACAACTCTCTCTTTAGCCAACACTGAAGAAAACCTTTGGGTTTGGAGGACACTGCAAGGTCTAAGACAGAGCTCTTTTGGGATTAGTGTTTACATCGACAGAACGATCCCTTCACCTCTGCAAAGCACCACAGTTATTTCAATGACAATTAGAGAAAAGCTCAATATAATCTCATAAATAGTTCAAGATCATACAAACAGCGCCCCCTTCAAATATAACTGTGTATTCCTTTGATATCACTGGAATCCTGTAAACACAGGGTACCACAATGCATGAGACTGATGCCATTCAAATACATCACCTTATTTATGTTTATATATTTTATTTTTTTAATTCCATTATTTATATACACGTTTTTGGTAATTATAGTCAAGATGCTGGTGAAAGTAATTTGTTTAACATTTCATAATTGCGTGCAAAAGTAAAAACACTGATTTAAAGGAAGGTAATTTTTACAACTATTCAGCCTCAATGAATCAGGACAAGCAGTTAGGCAATATCATGACTTGCAAAGTTATACTTAGCATAATGTTGCAATTCAAAATATGGCACAGAATTAACAATACAGGTAACAGTCCCACTGGCTACACTTAGCCAGGTTTTGACTAATTTGGTTTAAGTTGAAGTTTGATTATATAAAAAAGGTTCCTGAAAGTATTGAAAAAGAAACAGTGTACATGAAAGAGAATTCAACAATGTTTACAAAATGCCAAAAGTTCTTGCTCTGCCCCCCCACTTTTTCCATAAATAATTAATGAAGTCCCCCTTCCCCCCACCCCCCCAGCCTCAAAAAGATTTACAAAGATAAATTTAGCTCAGTGAACAGAACCGAAAGATGACTGTTGTTAGACAGTACCTGGTTAAAAGCTCAAGCACTTTTGTAAGAATTCATATATATTGTCTCTTGAGGAATATAAATAATCTGATAGCACTGCTCTTTAGATTTTTGGAGACTTCTCACTTAGAAGTTACAACTGTCTTTGTGCTTTGAGTAAAATATGAGCTTTAAAGCAGAAAGCTGATGGTATTCAAAATTCACCACCTTCAAAGTTCATTGTGAGAGTTCTTCTCTGCGGCTTTGAACATCAAGATAGAATTGAAAATTTTGAGCGCTGGGCCCAACTTAATGCTCATAATTTTCACAATGTCTGTTTGGGTCATAAGCAGAAATGCCTCTCCATCAATTTGCTAAAAGGAGAGGAAAAAAGACAAAAGATTGTGAGTTGATTGGACACAGGGTCGTGGGACATATTCAAGGTTAAATTATCAGCTGTTTTCTACATGCAACACTAGAACAACACAGACAGGGAGTTCAGGTGTACAAACATTTCCTGATAAGTAGATCTTTCTTATATGTACGACCCCGTGGACTGTAGCCTACCAGGCTTCCTCTGTCCATGGGATTCTCGGGCAAGAATACTGGAGTGGGTTACCATTTCCTTCTCCAGGGGATCTTCCCAACCCAGGGATCAAACCCAGGTCTTCTGCATGGGAGGCAGACGCTTTAATCTCTGAGCCACCAGGGAAGCCCTAAACAAACCCTTGTGTCGAGGGCTGACTTTCAGTAGATCGCAGCGAGGGAGCTGCTCTGCTACGTACAAAACCCTGACCCATATATGTGATAACACCCCAAATAGGGACTGTGAGCAAAGTCAAATTTATTCATCTGAAAAAATCAACCCACAGGAAAACGGGTTTCTCACAAGCTGCTTTGATGTGCAGCCATAAGGATAACCTCAGGTGGAAAGAAGTAAATTAAGAAACGACTTTCTAAAAACAGTAATTACTGTGATATATTGCTGGGTTTACTTTTTGTTTATGCTTTCGTAATGCATATAAACTGTTCTAACTCCAGATATTAAGTATCTTGCTAAAGGCCCAAAACTCTGAAGGAAGACTTGGAACTTGGGGTTCTTGCCTCCCGTTTCATTACTCTTTCCACTGTGTACTCGTGGTTCTCTTCCAATGTTTTAACTCCACAAATTACAGCGACCTGCTCTTTGAATGTCTTTCTCAGGGCGTAAAGGGATGAATATATTCCTTCAACAAAAATGTATTACGTACCCATTATATTTTAAATGGGCTTCCCAGGTGGTGCTAGTGGTAAAGAACCTGCCTGCCAATTCAGCAGCCACAAGAGACCTGGGTTTGACCCCTGGGTCGGGAAGATCCTGGACGAGGAAATGGCAAACTATTCCAGGATTCTTGCCTCGAGAATCCCCATGGACAGAGGAGCCTGGAGGGCTACAGTCCCTGTGGTCACAAATAGTCAGACACGACCGAGCACATATTCTAAGTATTATTCTTGGGCCTGGGCATACAGCAGAGACTAAAACAGATAAAAACAAAATCAGCAAACAAAAACTCCTTGTACAGTTTACATTTTAGGAGTAGGAGGTAGACTATAAGAAAAGCCATAACAAGCAAATTGGAATTAATAATTCTAAAAGGTGATTAGTGCCATGAGAAAACTGCTGGTTGAGGATGTAAGTGGGCAGTGGAGTCCGGGGTGGGAGGTGGCAGTCTGAAGGAGGACAGTTGGGATGGGACACTGAGAAGTGGAGTGAGCCATGTGAACACCTAGAGGAAGAGCGTGCCAGACAGACAGGAAAGCCGGTGTGTGTCTGGATAATGCTAGGAATGGCAAGGTCGTCTGTGTGTGGAACGGTGTCAGCAGAGGGCAGAGGACAAAGAGGTCAGACGGTGAGAGAGGCGATGGAGTGTCAGACTGTAGCCCTGGTGAGGATCTTGGCTTTTACTCTGATTTAACTACCAGAAGGATCTGAACTGAGGAGAGACGTGATCTGACTTAACGCTCTAGCAGAATCAGCCCAGCTATGCTGGAAATAAATTCTAGAAGGGCAGAAGTAGAAGCAAGGCGGCTGGCTAGAAGTTACTGCTTTAATCCAACTGGCAGATGACAGTGACTCTGACCATAGAGGTCGTGGTGGAGAGAGAGCTAGAATCCTCATGCTTTTAAAATACACCCAATAGGGTTTTTCAACTGATTATATGTGGAGTGTATAAGAGAAACAGAAGTCAAGGATGGTTTTAGGTAACAGCCCACACCTGCACTGCAAATTTGCCTTTCAGAGATGAATTACAAGACTTTAGATTTGCTTTCTGGTTTTCGTCTAGGACTCGAACCCCACGCCTGCTGACCTGGTGAGACATTTGAGAGCAAGGATCGTGTCCTATTGCTTCTGAATGAACCCTCTCACCACAGCATCACATGTAGCAACATACACAAGGCAGGCATTTAACAAGAGTTCACAGGATGAATGAAGAGCAGAATGAACATATGAATGACATGTGAACAGAGAACATTCACTGCCTCATTCTTCAAAAGAAGGCTCTGCCTCAGGCTATCGGGTTGGTGCCTGAGGAGTGTCTCCAAAGATAATATGAAGAAAGAAGTTATTCAAAGAAATAACATATCATGTGAATTTGAACCTTAATTTAACTAAATAACAGAGCAATCTATACGGACTGTCTAGACATCAACAGAACCAAAAGTAGTGTTTATAAAATATATGTACTAGAAATTTATTTTTAAAACTGTTGCATCATTTTCAAAGGTTCTTTCAAAGAAAGAACAATGGCTCCCTGCAGGTATATAAGTCTGCTTAGAGATAGAAAATCGACTGAGAGAAACACAAAGACACTTAGGACTTGGGCCTTACGAAGCTCAAAATCTGAGTAACTGCAAATTAAAGATCCACTAGAAAGAAAACAACATTTCTGAAATAAGAACATAAGTCAGAAAAAGGCTGATGAAAATCAGATCCTTGTGCATTTTCACAGGCAACCACACACAGCATAAATGATAGCTAACAGTATATTGACACTGGCGACTGGTGGCTGAATTCTTGGCAGTCCTGACACTCTTACTCTGTTGCAATGTTCTTAACAGAAAATGTGCCATTTTGAACAGTGTAGGCTAAACACAGGCACAAACAAGATAACTTATTACTGCGGACAGCAGATGTGGGACAAAGACTTCTGAGATGACTTAGTCCTCACTGTACCTTCTGGGAGCCAAGATCACGTGATAATGGACTGTTCTGCTTGGAGGAGCTGACAGGCAAGTGGCTTATATCTAAAGTTCTCTAGTGAAAAGAGTCTCCGGCTTCTAGTGTAGTTAGAGGTCGAATTTCTTTTTGTCCTAATGCTCACTAGAGGTGGTATCATTATTAATCATCCCTTACATTGAAGTTTTGGACAGACAGATGAAAAAAACTAATAAAATAAGCTTCCAACAGCTGCTGCTGCTAAGTCGCTTCAGTCGTGTCCGACTCTGTGCGACCCCAAAGGCGGCAACCCACCAGGCTCCCCCGTCCCTGGGATTCTCCAGGCAAGAACACTGGAGTAGATTGCCGTTTCCTTCTCCAATGCATGAAAATGAAAAGTGAAAATGAAGTCACTCAGTCGTGTCTGACTCTTCGCGACCCCATTGTCTGCAGCCTACCAGGCTCCTCCGTCCATGGGATTTTCCAGGCAAGAGCACTGGAGTGGGTTGCCATTTCCTTCTCCACTTCCAATGGCAGATGTTAATAAATGTAATGCATGTCAGTTAGTATAAACAACATGAGAAATGTGTAAGATCGAAGGGATTGTTTTAGCAATAATGGTAATATTAATTATAAGCATCAAATGAAGTTAATCTTGGTGTTAAAATGACACTTGAAAATTAAATAACGGGAACTAGTTTCACTTTATTAAAAATGAAACGTTGCTTATTTCCTGCTTTGGTTTCTTTCTGTGCTATATACTACATAAATGTATGCTAGTAAGTTTTGTGTTTTTTTTAAATAATGAGTTTAGTGCTACTGCTGTGGGGCATCATAAAATGGTACAAACATTTCCTTTACTCCTCATCTTACATGTTTTTATACAACTGATTAACACTGCTTGTTAGACAACTCAGTATCACTTTGTCAATTGCAACATAACCCATTTCTTCCCTCCTCTGCCAATTGAGAATATTTCACTATTCACTGCATTTCAGTGCTGTGTCCCCCATTAAGAAACATACTGCAATTCAGTTGAACACTTACTTCATCTTTAAATACCTTTCCATGTTCTTCACATCCAGGTAAGCTCTGTATGAATTCTGACACCTGTTAAAAAATAAGATCAAAATTCCAGTTCGGAAACAGAAGCCAGACTCTAACTGGTACAGGTTCCAAATATCCAACCTATGTTGTCATTGTTTCTCTCAGAATAATTTCTTCTTAGAAAAAAAAGACTAAGCCCCATACGCATTCATGTTGCCCTCTCCTTAAGCTGGTACTCCTATGTCAGGTCCCTGGCAGACAACGAAAGTAAAACCTACCTCATCCGTACTCCATTTAGAAACTTTACTGGCAGGAATGCCAGCCACTGTGGGGAGAAGTTTGCTCTGCTGCTCCCAGCGCAGGGGCAGACATGGAATTGGGGACTTAAAGGACAGAAAGACGGCCGACCGACGCTGCGCCTGCTGTACGCTGCTTTCTTCCCGGGCACCTGGTTGACAGAAACAATGTGAACTCACTCTCTGAAAAGTAGCAAAAAAAAAGAAAAATAATACCCCAACGCTATGTGACACCCCCAAACCACAAGTGGCAGGAATACCAGGTAAAAGCACTGGTTCAGCATTACATTCACTGAGTAATTACACTCTCTTCATTTTTACCGAAGGTCATCATAAGAAACAACCTAAAACTCAACTGACACGTTTGTCATATCGCCATTTCTAAAGACATGTACCATTACATCAGTAAGTGTTGCCTTTTTAATGCTTCAGGGAAGAAATCTGCACCGGAGCTTTAGTGACAAAGAAAATAACTCTCAACCTAGGAAATTATAGTTGGTTCTCTTTTGCCTCTGGATGTCCTGGAAGTAAAAGGAAAGTATGTTCAAGTCCATCTACTGAGATTACCCTGTAGATACCATACCTGTTCTCTCCTTTTATCTCATCTCTGCTTTGTTCTTCCAATTTCTATTTACTAATTACACTGACTTTTTAAATAGCCACCTTATCTTTTTTGAAAATGGATATGAAATTATTGCAATAAAAATAAAACAGAAATGCAAACGCCTTTATCCAAACCTAGTTTTCTCCAATTCTTTTAAACAGCCTTTTAAATAAATGATTATTTGTCCTTGGGACTCTTGACAGAGTTTGTTAATCATTATCTCCTAAGATCCTTCCAGAGAAGGCAATGGCACCCCACTCCAGTACTCTTGCCTGGAAAATCCCATGGATGGAGGAGCCTGGTAGGCTGCAGTCCATGGGGTCGCTAGGAGTCGGACATGACTGAGCGACTTCACTTTCACTTTTCACTTTCATGCACTGGAGAAGGAAACGGCAACCCACTCCAGTGTTCTTGCCTGGAGAATCCCCGGGACGGGGAGCCTGGTGGGCTGCCGTTTATGGGGTCGCACAGAGTTGGACACGATTGAAGTGACTTAGCATAGCATAGCATAAGATCCTTCAGAAAAGAAATCTTTCCTGAAAACGACTTAACTCAAAGCCCTTCAGAAGAAAGGCACCTCCCTCATACTTAATTCTCCCGTCTACCCACCAGCTCAGCAAGAAACAGAAGTGGGCAGCACACCCAGAATCCCCTGCAATCATACCCCATGCCACAGAGAAACCACTGCCCCAACTTCTAACACCACTGCTTTTTGCCCTGGTTCTGAACTGCAGTTTGATGAAAATTCCATTTGGTGTCTGGCTTTTTTCTCTCAACAGTTTGTGCAATTCATCCACGCTGCGGTACGTAGTTGTAGCTGACCTGCTCTTTGCTGTATGGGTTTTCATTGTTACGACTATTTCACAATTAATAGTCTGATGAACATTTGAGTTGTCTCTAAGTTTTGGCTATGACCAACAGTGCTGCTGTGAACACTCCTGTATGTATCTTTTTTTGAATATATGAATACCTTTCTGTTGCATATATACTGAAGAGTGCGGCTTTGTGGATATAGCATTTGTGTACTTTAAGCCTCAGCAAATTCTGCCAGTTTCCAAAACAGCTGTGCAGTACACACCAACTAACAGTGTAAAAGTGTTGCACATGTTCCATACTCTCACTGACATGTGGTACTGTCTTTCTTATTGTATTCATTTTAGTGAGTGTGTTGTGCTACACTTGTGGTTACAACTGTAATTGTCTGATAACAAACTTAACAATCTTTTTTTAAGTTGTTATAAAATGAGTTCATATATTAAAATTTTTTTTTACCTATACATGTATCCATTCTCTCCCCAACTCCCCTCCCATCCAAGCTGCCACAAGACATTGAGCAGAGTTCCCTGAGCTATACAGTAGGTTCATTGGTTATCCATTTTAAATACAGCAGTGTGTACATGTTGATTCCAAACTCCATAACTATCCTTTCCTTTCTTCCTTTCCTGCTGATTAACATAAGGCTGTTCTCTAAGTCTGTGAGTCTGTTTTATTTTTTAAGTAAGTCCATTTGTATCATTTCTTTTTAGATTACGCATATAAGGGATGTCCTATGGTGTTTTTCTTTCCCTGGTTTCCTTCACACAGTATCTCTAGATCCATCTATGTTGCTACAAATGGCATTATTGTGTATGGTAAGGATGATTCTTCCACATGGATTTCTAATTGCCCAACCATGACTGAATGAAAAGAAATCCTTTCCCTGTTGTACTACAGTTCCAACTTTAAAATAAATATAAATGTGCTACTAAAGATTTCTGATTCTGTTCCACTGGTGTCTTTATACCAATCCATGGATTTTGACAACCCCCATTTTATAAGTGTACTGATGTCTGTGATCTAGGTCTTCTTCAAGATTGCCTTGACTATCCTCACCCCTTTGCACTGCCAATTTTAGGATGGGCTTGTTAAAAACAAAAATGCTAGGATTTAGACTAGAATTATCACTGAATATACATCAATTTGGTGAGAGACAACATCTTCACAATATCAAGTCTTCCAACCCCAGAACAAAGTATCTCTCTTCATTTCTCTGGATCTTCTTTAATATCCTTCTTCAATGTTCTATCATTGTTGTGTAGAGGCCTTGCATCTCTTTTGTTAAATTTATTCTCATGTATCTGAGGCTTTCTGTTGCTATTATAAGTGGTACAATATAAAATTTTATTTTTATTTATCTATTTTTTTTTGTCTGTGCTGGGTCTTCTTTGCTGCATGGCCTTGTTCTAGCTGCAGTATACAGGGCTGCTCTGCAATT
>NW_011494607.1:982251-984136 GCF_000754665.1 Bison bison bison
TAGCCTACCAGGCTTCCTCTGTGCTCATGGGATTCTCCAGGCAAGAATACTGGAGTGGGTTGCCATTCCCTTCTCCAGGGGATCTTCCCAACCCAGGCATCGAACCAAGGTCTCCTGCATTGCAGGCATATTCTTTACCATCTAAGCCACTGGACCTGCCTAGAAATTTTATTTTTATTTCTTCTTCTTCTTCTTTTTTTTTGCTGCACTGGGTTTTTTTTGCTGCATGGGCTTTTCTCTAGTTGCAGTGAGCAGGGCTACTCTGTAGGTGCAGTGTGCAGGCTTCACTGCAGTGGCTTCTCTAGTTTCAGACTGTGGGCTCTACAGCATGTGTGCTTCAGTAGTTGTGGCTCAGGAGACCCAGAGCATAGGCTCAATAGTTGTGGCAAACAGGCTCAGCTGCTCCACAGCATGTGGGATCTGCCTGCATCAGGGATCAAACCCATGTCTCCTGAATTGGCAGCCGAATTCTTTACCACTGACCCACCAGGGAAGCCTAGTGGTACAGTTTTTTTTCAACCTATTTCCTACTGTTCTACTGTTGATCTTGAATAACTTTTCTCTTAAACTAGCCTAATCTAAATTTGAATTGCTCTGAATGTTAGAAAAGTCACTATGCTGAATTTGAAAAAAAAAAAAAAATCTGTCTTACTGGAGCTAACATCCACTAACCCTGGTTCTTCCTGAGTGAGCTTATATAGAAAACTGTTTCCCCGTGAAACATTTCAATTCTTCAAATATTTTATAAAAAACCCTTCATGGTCCCTCTTTCCACATTTCATCCAGCAAATCTCACATAACTGGCTTTAAGGTTTTAGGTCCTCATCCTGTTCTACTGAAAATCTATTATGAGCCAAATCCCTTGAAATGCACAGAAACATGACTCCAGATTTTTATTTGAATATGTGATATACATTCAAATAAACGTGCACAGACTTTGGCTCAAGTAGCTGGCTCAGTGAGAACAGCAGGGAAGAGTAGGTCTGAATGTGTACAATGTGCTTCAGAGAACAAAGCCTTTAATTCTGCAAGACATTTCTGCCACCATCATTTTATAAGGGTCAGATTTCTTATCACTTTCCTCTCAAACTGCTTACCTACATGAAAAATATTACTTTTTAAGGAGTATTCTGTATTTCTTGACATTTCCCAAGATGAAAATTTACTAAAGGTATATGGTCAAACTTTTTCTCCCCACTCTCTCACCCTAACCCTCCTTCCTTCCAGGGAAGAACACTAATTGAGTAACCAGCCCTCTAGAACACCTCTGACCAAGATAAGACTTTGGGAACAGACATTCTGCAAAGCAGAGCAACAAGATAGGTGGAACCTGGTTTCTTTGATCCTATTGAGCACCATTAAATCCTGGAGCACCTACCTTTGAACTTCCTCCATGTGAGAGAGAAATAAACTGCTGTGTAAGCCATTTGTATGAATTTTATATCACATACACACACACCCCTAATCCTAATCACTACTAAGGTTTACTGCAATAGCATTCATAATAGTGAGAGACAGGGAATAACTAGCTTAGATATCCATTAGAGATTGCTTCATTAAATAATGCTGCATCAATCCACAGAGGGAATATTTGATATTATTTTATAATTAGTATAAATATTTATGTGAAAATGGTTGTAATGTTACACAGTTAAAACACTGCAGGCTACAAAATAGCTAATACAATATTTCAGATATTAAAAAATCCAAAATGCTGCCCAAAATTTAGAAAATGGTGTGTTAGAAGATAAAATCACAAGTAATTTTGATTTTCTGCTATTTGATTTCCTGTATTTTCTAATTATTCTACAATAAATGTTATCTCGACAATAATTATATAAAACCAGAGACTGATGTTGAATAAGCTATTTATTATTACTAAAAA
>NW_011494607.1:984236-996915 GCF_000754665.1 Bison bison bison
TCATACCAAAAAAAAAAAAGAAAATCTTTCTTTCATGACCTGGAAAGCAATTTAACGCATTTTTGGAAATATAGTATTAAAACATCAATTGCTGAGCTTCCTTAATATTGGAAGCAAGAAAATATTAGATGGGAATAGTGTCAGAGAAATAACTTTGTGGATCTTTGTATGGTTTTACCGCTACTTCATCTCTCTAGACAATCAAATGAGGACTATTTTCTTTTGTTGATACTTCATGAATGGATAGTAAAGGCCTGCCTCTATCATTCACAACTACTTACACGCAAATCATTCACAGAGCAATAATTTACTCAGCATTTACAATGCAATTTGGAAGGCTACATTAATACAGCATATCCTTGTAGACTTCCTTGAAATGAAGTTTAATAAATAATGTGGTTATCCAAAGTAGAAGTTTGCAAATACAAATGTCTGTCAATTCTGGCTGCAAATATAGGTATTAAAATTCTTGATTTGACTTCAGGGTAGGAAAAAGTGAAGTAGAAGATTAACTCTTGTGAGAAGACAGATCTGATAAAGGTGATCCTGAAAGAAATATATCCTCCAATGTTTCACATAGAATCAAGACAATAAATCTTCAGAATAGAGACCACCTTCTAAACCAAACATGAAATCTCCTAGAAGAAAGAGATGTCCTCAGTATCACAGAACATGAGAACCTGCATCGTACAGGACTGTTCCCGTCAGGGGCCCGGAGAACCCCAGCAGAACCACAGGCAGCCCAAGTCCCAAAGAAAAGGAAAAGTACTCTTCACGCTCTCCGCTGCTTTCAGACTCAGACTCCATTCTGCTTCCTATTTCCAAGCCTGAATACTGCTAATCAGCAAGCCAACCATGACTTGCCACTTGTCCCAACTCATTCTCCTCCGTTTAAGCCAGTGACAGAAGTGAGACCAGAATCTTCAAATGCTTTGTTTCATTTTTATTTTCAAAACAGCACTAGGAGGTAGCTATCCTGAAGACGAGAAAAACACACTGTCAGGGCAAAGCCCAAAGCCCCACTGTGAGCTAGTGGAAGCATCAGAAAGTGGCCCTGGGTCATCTGAGTCATGGTCAAGGGGGTGAGTTTAAGAGTCGGATAAAACTGGCTTCCCAGGTGGCACTAGTGGGAAAGAGTCAAGACAGGAGACATGAGATACAGGTTTGATCCCTGGGTGGGGAAGATCCCCTGGTGGAGGGCATGGCAACCCACTCCAGTATTCTTACCTGGACAATTCCATGGACAGAGCAGCCTAGCGGGTTACAGTCCATGGGGTCGCAAAGAGTTGGACATGACTGAGGCAACTTAGCATGCACTCAGACCAGGATTTAAAACCTGTTCTGTCACTAATCAGCTCTAAATTTTGGCTATCAATGCAACTGAATTGTTGCAAGGATTACATGATATTTTTAAAAATGCTTATTCCACTATCTGACATATAGTAAAGGCTCAGCAAAAGGGAGAAATTATTCCTATCTTGAAAGAAAGGCATACAACTGAGAGTATATTGAATATAAAAAGGCAAAAATGAAAAGGAGTCAATGGCCCTTCTAAGTTAATATTCCATAAGTCTATAAAAAAATGCTCTTAATGTGAAAGGAAAAAAGCCAGAAGAAATGGGATACATCTGTCAACCAATCTTTTTAATGGAGTTACACACTGGTGACTAAATATAAGAAGGATGAACAATAACAGTGATTGGGTAGAATAAATGGATCACAACATCAAGGAATGTGGATAAACTTAGCTCCAAGATCCTACACTCAAGCATTAAAAATATTTGAGGATCATTTCAAGGTTAACAACCAAAATAAAAACCAACTTCTATGGAAGCAAAAAGCAAGCCTGATTTTTCAAGTAAGAATCTAGCACATTACAAAATATAATTCAACTCTCTCTGCCCATCAGCATCCATGAGAAAGAACGTTTGCAAAAGGGAAAGAAAATTACACCTTTCCCAGGAATACAAGAGTTTAAATTTTAAGGTCAATTTACAGGATTCTTTATTAATGGGCCTTCCTACAATGGAGAAAAAGAGTTATTTTATCTTTCAGGTAAAGGAAATAGAAGTCAGCAAATAGAGAAAGAAGAAAAATGTAATGAATTGTATTTAGTAAAGGTCTCCAAAGGTCAAATTCAGTAACACAGTAGGAATCATCAAAAAGTTGAAAAGGTTCATAATCACACATATTGTATGGAATTAAATTGAAATAACAGAAGAAACAAGGTAGGAGGCTTTTTATTAGGGGAAGTGTTTTTAAAAATCAATTTGCTCTAAGACTCCAAATAAAATAGCTCTCATGGGCTTACTGAGTCTTAAATCCTACTGACTATAAGGAATATAGGGTGGCTTGTTTTCAGTCTTGATGTTGTTTAGTTGCTAAATCGCATCCAACACTTTGTGACTCCATGGGCTGCAGCATGCCAGGCTTCCCTGTCCTTCACTATCTCTCAGAGTTTGCTCAAACTCATGTTATTGAGTCAGTAATGTCATCCAACCATTTCATCCTTTTTCATCCCCTCCTCCTGCCTTCAATCCTGCCCAGCATTAGGGTCTTTTCCAATGAGTCGGCTCATCACATTAGGGGGACAAAATATTGGAGCTTCATCTTCAGCATCAGTCCTTCCAAAGAATATTCAGAGTTGATTTCCTTTAGGATTGACTGGTTTGATCTCTTTGTTGTCTGAGGGACTCTCAAAAGTCTTCTCCTGCACCAAAAGTCGAAAGCATCAATTCTTTGGACCTCAGCCTTCTTTACGGTCCAACTCTCACATCCATACGTGACTACTGGAGAAACCATAGCTGTGACTAGGTGGATCTTTTCAGTCTCCTCTATACTAAATAGTGCACAAACTGCAAGAGGATTTCTCTCCTGTCTCCTACGCTACCCTCTAACCAGGCTAGATCTGGGAAGGCTGCTTCCACCCTGGGGAAGGGCATTGTGAATGAACACTATGGAGCACGTACTAAGCTCAGCATACCTACCTGACCCTCAATCTCAGGTGTGAAAGAGGAATTCTACCATACCCAATGGGAGCATTGAGAGGTAAGTTTCTTCACAAAAAACGTGGGGAAACTTCTCTACACTCAAAAATGATTTAAAAAAAAAAAATCACCATGAGGCCTTTGATAAAAAGTTACACAAAACATCGGGAAAGGAGCATTAAATTACTGACAGAAGAGTTTCATGATTTTTAGTAAAACACAAGGGAACATGACCTCTACAAGACAAAAAACAGGCTATGAAAAGAAAAAAGAAAAAAAAAAAGCTAGTGCAAGAAATTAAAGGAAAATAAAACCACTATTAAAATTCATGTTAAAGGCAGTAAATAGCAGACTTGACAGAGCAAGATATTCCAACTTGAGATATATGCTTAGAATATCAAAAAATGTGCAAGTTGTTGAAATATTATAACGCTTCCACGTTGGATGGTAACAGGCCCCTCCACCCTCAGAAGTCAGGCACTTGAGGGACTTCCCTAAGATGCTGTAACTAAGTACACCACGGAGCCTCCAAACTGCTACAGCACTAAAGCTGGTGTTTGTTTTAACTGTCCTGTGCAGTGTTGGCTGTCAAACCAACTGTTAAATATTTTGAATATCATCCTTTGGATCTAACCCAAGAATAATAGGCATTACCAGTCAAAAAGCAGAGCCATCACTTTGCCAAACAAGGTCCATTATAGTAAAAGCTATGCTTTCTCAGGTAGTCATGTATGGATATGAGAATTGGAGGCTAAGCACCACAGAGTTAATGCTTTCAAATGCTGGAAAGACTTTTGAGAGTCCCCTGAACTGCAAAGAGATCAAACCAGTCAATCCTAAAGGAAATCATCCCTGAATATTTGTTGGAAGGACTGAGGCTAAAGCTGAAGCTCCAATACTTTGCCACCTGACGCAAAGAGCCGACTCACTGGAAAACACCCTGATGCAGGGAAAGATTGAAGACCAAAGGAGTAGGACGTGGCAAAGGATGAGATGGTTTGAAAGCATCACTGCCTCAATGGACATGAATATGAGCAAACTCTGGGAGATAGTGAAGGACAGGGGAGCCTGGCATGCTGCGGTTTGTGAGGTTGCAAGGAGTCTGACATGACTTAGCGACTGAACAGCAACAATACCAAATAATAAAAATGATAACGGAAGGAAGTTTTCTGGATTAAAAAAAAAAGAAAGCAAGCTCATGACATCTCAGGCAAAATAATGAAAGAAGATTGAATTTAGGAGTCAGATTCATTGTTTAAAACCAAAAGATTAGATTTAATTTGGCTGGCCTAACTCCACATATGTGAAAGGATACTGTTTTTCATTTTTGTTTGATTTTTCTTATAGGAAAGTCAGAGACCAAGTGTAGCAGACGTGTAGTATGAGCCAAGTGTGGCAGACGCTGCAGCGAGCCACCCAAATCACCCTTCAGAACCGAGACCTTTCACTCTCCTACCTTGTGACTGCTGATGCCTCACAGCTACCTCCCTCTCCAGAAACTGCCCTAAGCCAAACGGAGGTTCCTGCCCTTCTCAGCCAATATCCAAGGAGTAGTCAATGCAAAGATACGAAGGTGGGATTCTCCTGCCTAAATCTGAGATAATTCTCAAGATTCATCCAGAATTCCTTATGGGATCAACTGAGGCTTCTGCTGTAACTGCATCACAACTCAATTTCTCATTCTGCCCACTGCTGCTTCTCTCAACTCTCCCACTGGTATTGCTCCCGAGTAACCACTAACAAGACTCCTGCACACACCACTCTCAATGTCTGCTAACAGAGAGCCTCATCTGAGACACTAGGTCATGGCTCTATACCTGAGAGGCAGAAGGACAGAAAGAACTAAACACATCCACACACTGACTAGGATCTGAGATATTCCCAACATCACCAAGATACCATAAGAGCTCATTTTGTACTGAAGGTTCATGGGGTCCAGAGAAAGAAAACCAACAAACTCTTATATGGTAAGGTCAGCAGGTGAAATTCAAATCTTTTCCAAACAGAATGAATCTGGAAAAAATTTCAAAAAAATTATAATACAAAGCTAAGAAAGCAGTTAAATAAAAGCTAACTATGATAAAAAGATTTTACTACAGAAAAAATTAATTTTATGAAAGTTTTACATAAAATGTTTCAAAAATCTGGAAATGAAGGGAAGTTATCAAACTCATTTTAGGAGGCTAAAACTGGATGAGATATTAATAGGCAAATTTTACTTAGGAACATATGTGCAAAAATTCTCAAAACAGCTTGTTTTTATGAGGCTCCCTTTCACTAATGAAAAATAAGACAGCATAAAATGCATACTAAACTACAGGTTTTGTAGGTGAGAAAAACACTAAAGGGTTATATACGAATCCTAGCAATGTTTGGAAAGAATAATAAAACAGAAAAACTCAGGTAATTCAAATCAAGAAAAACAGGATAAAAATATACAAAGTTTGAATAGACAAAACTACCATGAAAAAGAAAGAACACCATGCATATCACATTAACAAACAAATTCTCCATTAAATAGACTATTTTGAGGGTGGGGGGGTGAAGGATCAAAATCAGCTCAGTAAATCAAGTGAAAAGTGAATTATATCACCAAGTTAGGAAGAAACTGAAAAGGCTGAAAATCACTGCTTTGCTGCTGCTAAGTCGCTTCAGTCATGTCCAATCCTGTGCGACCCCATAGACGGCAGCCCACCAGGCTCCCCCGTTCCTGGGATTCTCTAGGCAAGAACACTGGAGTGGGTTGCCATTTCCTTCTCCAGTGCATGAAAGTGAAAAAATCAAAGTAAAGCCGCTTGGTCATGTCCGACTCTTTGCGACCTCATGGACTGCAGCCTACCAGGCTCCTCCGTCCATGGGATTTTCCAGGCAAGAGTACTGGAGTGGGGTGCCATTGCCTTCTCCTTCCCTCAAAAAGTTCAGAGCCCAGAAGATTTTACCATGACTCTATCTAAACTTCCAGGGATCAGATAATTGCACACAATAGACACTTACTTCACAAGGCTACCACTCCTGCTATTACCACTGCTGTTACAGCTAATCCTGCAGCCACTGATGCATTCACTTCTCGTAATAATCCAGTGATGTGGGCACTACTCAGAAGCTGAGACACAGATGTTAAAATGCTTTCCCCGGAGCCAGCCGCACAGCTGGTACTGGTGGAGCTGAGACAAGAATGAAGGCCGTGCTCCTAACCACCATTCACTAAGAAAGGCTGACGCTTTGGATTAAGAACCCAAGTGGCGCTAGTGGTACAGAATTCACCTGCCAATGTAGGAGACATGAATTCAATTCCTAGGTCAGAAAGATCCCCTGGAGTAGGAAATGGCAACTCACTCCAGGCTTCTTGCCCAGAAAATGCCATGGACAGAGAAGCTTGGCAGGCTATAATCCAAAGGGTCACAGAAAGTCAGACACAACTGAGCACAGCAGCACAATACCTTGATGACAAAACCTTCACAAATTGTTTTTCTTTTCCTTTCTAAGTGACTAGAAACATTTTAAATAATCAAATACTTGCACAGCACTTATTATGTACCAGGCGCTGTTCTAAGCAAGTTACAAATGTTACTGTACTCAATCCCCATAACAACTGTGGGAGGGACTACCTCTATCAATCTTTTGGCAGATAAGGAAACAAGCACTGAAAAGTATTTAGTGAAATGTCTAAGATTACACAGTGGACAGGTGGGAGATCACAGATGAAACCCTGGCCATCCGTAGGGGTTTGTATATGGTGTAATATTAGACACTATAAAATATGCTGAGGACAGCAGAGGATACAGCTTTTAAATTAACCATAAATTACTGCTTTATGAAAATCAGATATGGAAATCCAAGCATCACTTACAGAATAGGTCATTACAGGCAAACAGTCCTTAGGTGTCATTCTATAATCTTACAAATAATCTAAACCCAAGAAAGCACATGACAGGCAAAGTCCTCAGAGGCAATCATTAAAATCCTAATCCAGCCAACCTTTTCTTATAAAAATAAATAGTAATTATAAAGCCATGTGTAAATTATAAATACAGGTTATACTATGAACAACAGCCATTACAACTTCATTGCTCAGTTAAACTACTGTAATATCTATTCAGCAAAGATATAAGACAAGTTACTTTCTCCAGAACAACTTAAAACATTTGCTCAAGTGATTTTCTTTTCATTTTGAGGTATTAGATTAAGACCATATTACTTCTATTTGTATGTCAACATGTTTTGAGATGAATCTGAAACATATGAAGCAAACGACATCAACAATGTTAAAAATACACTACATGGAGCAAATAGAAGGCCTTATTCAAACTCTACACACAATATTCTACACAGATGTGAAAGGGAATATAAATACAGGTCACAGATGGATCCATCTCGTTATGAATTGTATACCAAAATTATCCTGAACAATAAACTTTTATTGCTTGCAGTAACAGATGAAGTCTGTCTTTAATATAAAAGGGACTGCTACATTCCAGTTTTGATTGTTGAGTATTAATCGTAATACCTATCAATAATATGAGAGTATTATGGGTACCTCTGGCTTCATGTGGTGTCCTCAGCTCACTCTCTGTTCTCTCTTCAAAGTCTTCTTTGACATCCTCAGCACGCTGGTCTCTGAGAAAAATAGAAATGTTTAAAGAAATGGTTCAACACTGCACCTCAGAAACTGTTATTTAAAATTTAAAAACCAATGATATCATTAAAATGTTCGAAAGGATTTTTAGCTTCATTAAGAAGCAATTAATACTAAGAACATCTATAAATGTTCATTTCCTTCATTATCAATTTTCATTCACTGTTCAGAAAGCTAAGAATGAAAAATGTGGCTACTGAATAGTTCAACTTCAAATTGGGACACATGTTCATGAGCAATATTACTTGCACTGTTTGGTAAGACTACAATTTCAAGGAAAAAGAGGGTTTTAAAGTCCACATCATTTAATCAAGTCACCATATACTACTCCGCTCTGGGATTTGAGATTGAGATTGCTCAGGAGAATCAAACTCAATTCTAGGAAGCTTTTCCTGGCTTAAATAGGTTAAATTCATAGGCTGAACTGATTCCATCTCTTTCTGACTAGGAATGACCTAATGCTAATCGAACCATGCCATGAATGCTCTAAAATGGAATGGACCCATTACAATCCTAATTCAGAGCTTTACCCTGAAGTCAGGGACAAAAATGGCTTTAAAGGAAACCAGGCCCAGGCTATGTATATTTTCTTTAAATTTCAGGGATTTAAAAATTTTAACTTAATCTATTATATACTCAGAGTTCAAAATGAATACTTCATAATATTTTATAATCCTCTGTACTTATGTTCTGTTGTTTCATATGCTGTTACCTTTACAAATATCCTTAGTTTCTTGAAGACTCAGACCACACTTTTGCTCAGTGTTAAGAAAAGGGAAAATACCCTTGAAGCCAAATATCCCAACAAAATATAAAAGAGTTTTATAATCTTAATTACTGAAGCACTTATTTATTCCCTATTTGTAACAACAGTAATTTAACATAACGATGTCAACACAGTAAGCATGTGATAAATAATATATTCACTACTTCTTTTCTTAGAAAGATCACTTCCAGAGATATGTGAAATTTCATTGGAATCTGAGCTCCCTGGCTTAGTTTATACTGAAAACAATCTTTACAACTGCTGAAGGATACTTGCTTATTTGAGAATGGAAAGAATCACTTTTATTATGCAATAAAATTTTTTTCTACGAAAAATCAATTAATGACTCTGGAGGCTCTTACTCCATGGAAAGTGGGGAGATAGAGGTACAGTGAAAACAAGTAGGAAAATTAATGATAACTGGAAAAAGGACATTAAGTAATAACAGAAAACTGTCTTCTATGTAAAAAGAATTGATAATTACATGTTAAGATCACATTATGCTAAAAATAGCTTATGTGATCTTCTCCATTTGTTTCATATTAAACCGGAAATAATAGTTTTTGAGTCCACAAATTTATCCGTTATTGTGGCCACTGAAAAAAATGGTCTGTGGATAGCCAATCTTAATGCTTGTTATAAACAATCACACATTAGAGTGATGTATCTTAAAACTGGCATTTTTCTGAGTCAAAGGAAACAAATTCCCAATTAATTAGCATAATTACCTAAAAGCTTTAATTAATATTGTTAAAAAAGCCCCATATAAAACACCCCAAAAAGAAAACAAAAACCAAAGCCCAAACTGAGTCCAAAGGCTAAAATTAAGTCCTAGATTTTCCTGAATATTTCATTTTTTATGATTGAAATTGTCCACTAATAATTAATGCTTATTTTTGTGGTTTCAGTAAAGTATATTATATATTCCCTAAAAGTAAACTTCATTAAAATAAAGCTATAAAGACCAAAGTATGAGGGAAGTTCTTTTGTATTCTTATGTCCAAATACAATATGGATGATTTATGAAATGTAGGAAAAGAATCATTTTCTAGGAAGAAACAGAAATAGAAAAGGAAAATAATATGTTTGACCCCAAGAGTTTCTTTGTGCCTGATCTGCCATAATCTATCCCTAAAGAGAAGCAAAAAAGAAACCTTCTGCTCTTATTCACATTGCTTAATTACAAAATCATGTTCAGTTCTCATTTTCCTTACTTTAAACTCATGATATTTCATTAAACTTAACCCATATAAACTTGGGAATCTATAAATATGGATATTTATTTGCACCAAAACAGAACACTACAAGAAAGGTTTACTGAATGTTTTACTTCCAATTAATATATTGAGCCTGCTAACTCCTTAAACTTAAAAGTGATTAAGTCCCCTAGGGTTCTGATGTTTCCTTTAGTGAGATGGTTGGTGGTGTGGGGTCTATCTGAATAGTCTATTAGAACAGGTATTATGAAATAGATGGGTGAACAGAGCCCCTTAAGGAAACAGACTCCTGATCAAGCACATACAGAAATGTGGAAACAGTATTAATGAGAATAAGAAAAGTTAATATACTTAGAAACATACTATGCACCAAGATTGGCTGAGTTCTTTACATGTCTGATATTTCATAACAATCACTGGAAGAAGGTTCTGTTGTTACATTCGCTCAAACTTGGAGGTTAATCCCAAATTTTCAGAACTAGTATAGAACCAGGTCTTAACACACCAAAATCTATACTTAGAAATAATTATTACTTGTTTTTTATCCTTGTGTTTTTCCAGAATACAGTACACATCCCTATTATATACACTTAAAGGAAACTTCCTTCTTGTATCATAATCTTATTAAAATTTTCAACTGTCTTTTATTGATAAGGTTAGGAATGAAGAATCTGACTCATTAATATCCTTTCTTGTTTTATATTTTACTTAAAAATCACTTTCTGAATTGGACAACCAGTATTTCTCTTACCCATAAGTTTAGAAATTTCATTGCTAATTCTGATTGAATAGGAACTGTTATGAATTTCTTTCTGTATGCAAAAATGAAATGCTTTATCAAGGATATTAACTTTCCAAGCAAAAAGTTATTCTAGCTATACCATCTTCCAATTATAAATAAAACATGTTTATATCAGAATGTCAAAACTCTGGGATAATATTATTATACACTCTGGAACATAGTACAAGATATGCTTATTGAAGATTTTTTTTTTAAATGACAACCCAAAATATTTTTATGTTGTACTTTAATATTATGATTTTGCTCTACTTTAAAATTCTTATCTTCTCCTCTGGATCACCATTTTTCACTACCAACAATTTCTATTAGGAAGGGAGTACAAGCTGATTAGGCCCAGGGTGTGTATTATAACGTGGAGAAAGCAGCCCAGCAGTGGTGACATGTACGGTCTTTGAAGGTGAATAGACCTGGTTCAACTTTCAGCTCTGCTACTTACTAGTCCTATATGACCTTCAGCAAGTTACTGAACTTCCCTAACCCTCAGCTGCATCTTCTGTAAAACAAGGATAATAAATCCTTTAACTCACAGGCATTTTGGAGGGATCAACAAAATAATGTATAATAAGTGCTTAACGCACAGCCAGACACATAAGTAGGAGCATGATAAATGTTTCCCTTGGGATTTGAGAATTTTTAAGAACCAGTTTATTTCAACATTTCTTTAGCCTGAATTGAAATATAATCATATTATATTTAGCTATATAATCATATATATTTAGCTATGATTATATTTCAATTCAGGCTAAAGAAATATTGAAATAAATTGGTTCTTAAAAATTCTCAAATCCCAAGGGAGACTACTGTATTCCAGGCACTTTCCTAAGTGCTTTTACCTGTGTTAGATCATTCAATCCTCATAATGTCTATGTGAGGCAGATGCTGTTATTACATTCCCATTCTAGAGACAAACCCCTCTTGGTTACATGTTTACACAGCTAGTAAGTAGCAGCCTAGGAAGTCTGACTGTAGTCTGGTTCATAACCATTTATCTAAAGGTTGTTTCAAAACCTGAGAAAAACAGGTTACATAAAGAAAACAGATGTCAGTAAACAATTTTATCCTAAAATGTAAGTAATTCTTAAATATTAAGTTACCATTTATCATGCTCCTACTTATATCTTACTCAAGGGCTTCCCCAGTGGCTCAGTAAAGAATCTACCTGCAATGCAGGAGACCTGGGTTCCATCCCTGGATCGGGAAGATCCCCTGGAGGAGGGCATGGCAACTCACTTCCATATGCTTGCCAGGAGAATACCCATGGACAGAGGAGCCTGGCGGGCTCTTGTCTGTGGGGGTCGCAAAGAGTCGGACATGACTGAGCAACTGAACTGAACTGAGTGACTAAGCACAAAATCTTAGTGAAGAATACTCTGTAGGCTTTTAATTAAGACAGTGGAATCCACTCAAATGGAAAAATGTTTTCTTTCTGAGTCAGCACCCTTTTTTTTTTTCCTCTGTAATTATGTGTCATGCTTTAGATGTCTTACTATCTTACTCAAATTAGACTTTGTGGTAAATATTAGTGAAACAAACATTAGAAGAGTAAATATATAGCAACAGGATAGCATTTGAATGCAAACAGCTGGATTTCTTCAAGCTTATTTTTCATTTAAAAACAATCCCTAGCCAGTTATGTTTCAATTAGTCATCAGTCTGTTAAAAAATAATACTGAAAAAATATGAAACAATTATTCTGTTTCAATTCAGGGATTTTAGCCAGCTCTCTAACTCCAGCATGAATTTGGCTTGGCTCATACCTCAAAACCACTCCATCATTCTCCTTCCAGAATAGCTTACTCTAGCCTCATTGGGGCTTTGTTAGAACTGTAAATTACCTGTACTTCCAGGAACAAGTGGGGACACAGTGAATGTTGTGAGAGCTGTAAGAAATGTAGCTTCCTAATTTGAATATTAAAAGGATGTCTCTTTGCATATCCCCAGCACTTTGAAAAAAAAGTTTTTGGGCTGAGGTCACTAACAGGTAAAAAAAATCAAATGGAAATCTTAAGAGTAATATGTTAGAGGAACTTTAAAATTAGAGAACCTGAAATTGTCTCCAAAATGCCTCCTACAAATGAAGAGAAGATTGTGCTGATTGTGTCCAAACAAGGAGGTCGCCACATTCAAAGGGATTAGAAAAAAGTGGCAAATAAAACTTTCATGTATGTCTACAGTTAACATTTGAATAAAGATATTTAAAAACTAAATTCCTTTTGAGACAATACACAAACAATAGTTTTAACAGCATTTTTCCTAAACACAGCTCAGGAA
>NW_011494607.1:997015-1076258 GCF_000754665.1 Bison bison bison
AGGAAAGGTCAACACAGTTTACTATTTACCTAATGACTACAGATAAAAAATTTTGATTAATAAGGCTGTGTGCACGCTAAGTCACTTCAGTTGTGTCCAACTCTTTGCGACCCTATGGACTGTAGCCTGCCAGGTTCCTTTGTCCACATCATTCTCCAGGAAAGAATACTGGAATGGGTTGCCATGCCCTGTTCCAGGGGATCTGCCCAACCCAGGGCTTGAACCCATGTTTCTTGCCTCTCCTGCACCGGCAGGCGGGTGTTTACCACTAGCGTCACCTGGGAAGCCCTAATTAATAAGGCTACTAACGTGTTAGTGAAAAAAGGAATATAATGAGTAAGTAAATATAGTGGATGTTATCAAGATGCCAAGGAAACTCCCCAGTAAAATGAATTCCTCAATTAATTTATCAATTCTTGTATAAGATGAAAAGCCCTAACCAATAAGGTGAGATTTGGGAAATAAAGATCATGTCATAAGAAGAGCAGGACTGCATTGCTCTCATGCTGCTGTCATAGAAAAGGAGAACAGATGTTATTTTCTAGTGTATATAAAAGCATCTCCTGAGTCAAAAATAAGTGCTATTCAAGGAGATAAAGTAAGACCCTGTTACAATATTGTTCTAACAACTTCCCATGCATCAGCAATAACACAGTCATCTTTTCCTTACACTCTGAATGGGTGCCTTGGTGTCACAGCAGTTGGCATCTGGATTGGAAGTGTTTTAATAACCCAGCTCCTCCCTAGCGTGCATAAACAACTGCATAGATTTGATGCAGATTCCCAAGAACTGGAATATTTGAAGAGTTTCACAGTTCCTAATCCGTATCTGGCAGCATATCAACTAAAGGGGTGGGGGGGCGGAGAGGCTTTACAATAGGCAGGGGATGCCCACGGATTAAAGGGACTTTCGAGTCATTAATACCAAGTCCTCATGACCAGAGTACCTTAGGAAGCAAAACAAAGCTTCTGAAGAATTCTAATTAACTTTTGCCACCTTTTAGAACTTCTGGCTCTAATTTTACTCACTCTACTTGATTTTACAGTTTAGCAAAGTAAAGAGATATATATATGCTTACAGTTTCATATTTTATGTTAGTTTGTATTCCCATCTGTTTCATAAAGCCCTTCTTTTGGGTACAGATGGGCAAATCTGATTCATCCTAACTATGTAAATCAGATTGAAGCTGCAACCCCTGTAACTGTTCCACATAATTCTCAAAGTAGAAACACTGGATCTACAACTCGAAAAGCTGTTTTAATGGCCTATATAAGATTGACTTGAATTTTTTCTTTGGATATAGGTTAGTAATGGACATTTGCCTCGCAAGTTAATATAAGCATTTGCAGGTATTTTTAAAAGGCTTTATTATGTTTCTATGGTTATCTCTAAGCGGGCTTAAACAACACAGGACCTTAAAACATAATGTGATTTTAAACAGAGATAGCACCTAATTTAGAAACACAATGACAAGCCACTATAGAATATATTCAGGAGAATAAGACTACATCAGACAGATGCTGATGTTCTTTGTTTGGTAACACATCATGAACTACTACTCTGGAGAAGGGTCTTTATATTCAGTAATGATTCACAACGTCTGGGTTATAGATCACTTGCTTCCATCACCTGGGGGTGCCTGTTAAAAATGAACTGGGATGCAGCTTACATGTTCTGAGTCAGTATCTCTGGAGATGGTACCTTAAGGGTTGCATTTTAACAAGCATCTGATATTTCTGATGCAAAACAAAGTTTAAAACTTTGAAAGCTTTTATTCAGATATATAGAGAAACACGTTCTCTTACTCAGCTGCAGACATATAGAGATGTAAGGTTACTGGTCCCCAGAAACCTCCACCGACTGGCAGAGCCTTACCATCTGCTGCCAGGAGGGCAGTGAGGGCAGAGATGAGCTGCTGATCTCCCAAGGAAAACATCTCATTGAAAGCTCCAGACACAATACTGACACTCCTTATGCATGTGATGAATGAACGGATAACTGGGAAAGCATTACAATCTCATATTTCTATCTATATACACACTGGCAACTCATTCATTAGCTGACCACCCGTGTGACAAGTCTCTGTAAAGAAAACAGACCCAAACATTCAGTACAGCTACAAAAGCACTCAAGGCAGAGCCCTCTTACCGTGGAGCAGAGCTTCCCAGCCAGGATGCCCTGACGCTCAGGCACAAGAGTTCTGAGATATTGTTGCCGGTGGTCCTGTCAGTAAACACAGCCCCTGTCTAGTCACCCAGAGGCAGTCCCAACCACTTTCTCATTGCGTCATACAAATGTTGTCATTTGTATGGTATGGTTTTCTATGGAGGGAGGAAGGCAAACAACAGTTTGGGAAACATTTATAAAAGCACAGGTATGTGTCTGGGGGCTTTATCTCATCATTTAATAATCACCTCTTCGATATCTGGTGTGGGGATTGTACAAAGTTTAAAAAGTAAGAAGTGTTGCTGGAACAAAAAAAAGGCTACACAGAGGTGGCCTCTTGGGCGACATGACTGGTAGGTCTCCTCTGAAGGCTAGTGGATGACTCATGGCGGCCTTCCAGCCTCACCGAGTGTCGGGTAGTATACTTGGCACTGAGGGCGTCTAAGAATCAGAGAAGATGTGGCCTCTGCCCTTGTGGAGCTTACCAATGAGACAAGCACACAGACTCAGAGGAAGTATTTACAGAGAACCATCAACAGTTTGGGCATGTGTAACACGAAAGCAAGTGATGAGGAACCTGACCCAGGGTCTGCAGGAAAGGATGAAGCCTCCCTGGGGAAATGGGAGCTACCCTGAAGCCCATGAGGTGAGACTCACTAGGACAGGTTAGAGACAAGGGTTCAAGGCAGAGAGAAAAGGTTTGAGGACCAAGACGGCTGAAGCATTGTTTAAAAACGACCTGATCGGTAAAAAGCTGGAGAGTTCAGCAGATACCAGATAACACTGGTTTTGCAGGCTACATTCAGAATTAGGCCTTTAATTCCAAGAGTAAAGAGATGTCACTGAAATTTTTAAGCAGGGAGATATATTCCCAAATGAACTTTTAAAATGTAGGCTCCTGGGCTCCAGACTGAAAGGTTCTGGCTGGCTGGGCCCCTAATCTGAATATTAGAGATGTCAGGGGATCAGATATGGAGTCAGGCCTGTGAAGCATAGATAAGGAACACCAGTGGTCCATGGGTCTATTTTGAGTAGCTGGCCTATGAACTGGCCCTTAAAATACCTTTTCTGGTATGAAAAAGACATAGGTAGTCCTCAAATTGTTCATTTATCTGGCCTTATTATTTCTGCTTCTGGATCAAAAGCAATGCCAGCATATTTCATTCTGGTGCCCAGCTGGCACTTGAAATGGGTGCCTCGGCTGGTGCAGCAGACACTGTCAGCCGTGCCTAGACCACGTCCCCTGGCCACCCACTGTGCCCACCTGTCTCACTTGCTCTGCCTTCCCAAGGATTACCCGGGTTCTGGCAGCTCTGCCTGCTGTGTGGCAGGGGACATGCTGGGGCATTCGCTCATCCTTCCACCCTGGCAGCCTCGCTCTGTGACCAAAGGGAACTCTCGTGTTTGTTTTTTTCCACTTTATTCATGTTTTTAATTGAAGGATAATTCCTTTCCAAGTGTTTAAAACAGTTGAGCGTGTTCATCCCTATGGTGGGAAAACCTGAGAGGTGTGTTTTACACACCTGTGTTTTACACAGTCTCCCAGAGAGGCCCCAGCAGGACTGTGCTCCTGCTGTTCACAGTGGTAGCTGGTGTGACAGTGAAGCTTTACCAGCTGTCTTCCCTTCGTGGCCTCACCTCCCTACTCCCCCACTGGCGCTTTCCTCACCTCTTAAATAAACCACCTGCAATCAAATCTTTGTCTCAAGGTCTGCTTCTGGGAGTGCTAGCTGTCCCTTGCTGTGCCAAATGCCTTTTTAAAAAAAT
This sequence comes from Bison bison bison, assembly GCF_000754665.1. NCBI lineage: Eukaryota > Metazoa > Chordata > Mammalia > Artiodactyla > Bovidae > Bison > Bison bison. Next base: position 1,000,950 of record NW_011494607.1, read on the forward strand.
ACAGTCTGGATTCATTTCGATATTTGGCAAAACTAATACACTATTGTAAAGTTTAAAAATAAAATAAAATTAAAAAAAAAATACAGTCTGGTGGACCAATGTTTTGAAAATTATTATGAAGGACGCAAATAAAATGTGTTAAAACCTGACTTGGAACTCCATCCACGTGAGCAACAATTTTGAGAAAAGAGGAGAGAACATTATCTGACATCATGAGAATCATCTTGTTTGAGTGTTCTACTCAAAGTTTAACCTGCTGCTGCTGCTGCTAAGTCGAGTCATTCGTGTCCGACCCCATAGACGGCAGCCCACCAGGCTCCCCCATCCCTGGGATTCTCCAGGCAAGAACACTGGAGTGGGTTGCCATTTCCTTCTCCAGTGCATGAAAGTGAAAAGTGAAAGTGAAGTCGTCAGTCATGTCCGACTCCTAGCGACCCCATGGACTGCAGCGCACCAGGCTCCTCCGTCCATGGGATTTTCCAGGCAAGAGTACTGGAGTGGGGTGCCATTGCCTTCTCCTTAACCTAGATATATGTATATATTTAAAAAATGTGCCGGCCTTACTTTGCTTCTCTGGAATAAAAGAAACAAATAAGCAAACTATTCCTCTTGCAACAAAACTAATAAAAACTAACATTTATTGAGGACTGATTACTTATTACTCACTGTTCTCAGAGCTTTGTACACCTTACCATTCTTAAGATCAGGTAAAAGAATCAGTGATCAAAAAATGTCATGTTTGCTATACACACTACCATGTATAAAACAAATAACTAATAAGGATCTACTGTATAACACGGGGACTCTACTCTGTAATGGCTGATATGGGAAAAGAAGCTAAAAAGGAATGCACATATGTCTAACTAATTCACTTTGCTGTACATCTGAAACTAACACAGTATTTTAAATCAACTATTCTCTAATAAGGAGAAGGTGATGGCACCCCACTCCAGTACTCTTGCCTGGAAAATCCCATGGACGGAGGAGCCTGGGGTTGCTAAGAGTCGGGCATGACTGAGCGACTTTGCTTTCACTTTTTACTTTCATGCACTGGAGAAGGAAGTGGCAACCCACTCCAGTGTTCTTGCCTGGAGAATCCCAGGGATGGGGGAGCCTGGTGGGCTGCCGTCTATGGGGTGGCACAGAGTCGGACACGACTGAAGTGACTTAGCAGCAGCATACTCTAATAAAAATCTTTTAAAAAGTAAGTTTTTTAAAAATATTAAATACGTTGATACAGATTCACTTACAGCAAAGAAGCCAGCTAACTTCAACTCTGTTAATTCTACCTTAAAGCAACCATTCTCAAGCCATAAGATTAGACTTCTTTATTAACAACCTTTCCTTTGTTATCATTTTCCTTTCTGCTGTGAGGAAACTGAGTCCAGCTATCCAGCCCAGGGCCCAGAAAGTTAGTGAAAAGCCTGAAGGTCAAACTGCCAGCACCTCAGAGTATCCTTTTAAAATTGTACACAATATCTTGGCTTTTGAAATAAAAACTTTAGGGATCCTTACCTCCTTGTGAGTCAATGAACTCTGTTGCTATAATCACTACTATGTGAATTAGTACTTCATTTGTCTTAAAGTAAATTTCCTCAAGTGATATGCCCTCATTATAGGGTTCTGAGTTGGGTGAATGAGCTTAGGTTACATTAGTCATGGTTTTAAGGATTAAGAATAAATCATCACTGTTGTTTCTAATTAAAGAGATTATAACTCTCCTTCATCCATAGGGCAAAACTGCTTTTCTATGAGGATACTGATACTTTAAATGCCACTGCTTCGACAACATTGCTGTGAACTAAGAATCAAACTAATTAATTCAAATGTTCACTTGGGACATTTGTGAGCTACCAAATATTAAGATAATCAAATAACTACATTGCCTTAGATTTTAAAGACTCCCCATAAAAGAAAAGTCCCCAAACATAAGTGTGAAGGATCATCTTTCTATTACTGTTTTCTTTTGTAGTATCTTCAGTCAATGCAAGGACAGAGGCCATTTACTTAAAGATACATCAAACAAAACTTGGTTCTTTACTGAATAATCCAGAGAGGTTAAAACGTTCCAACTTAACTCTACAAGTGAAATCAAAACCAAATGACTGAGCACATTGTACAACGAATATGCTAATAATTAAATGAAACAATGTAGATACAAGCACGTGGCGTATAACGAACACTAAAAAGAAAGTCCATTCTTCACAGGGTATTGATCATCTTCTTTACAGAGGATGATCTTATATAAATATGGATCAGTTCATTGAGAAAAATGAATTATCAGGAAATACAATGACTGGGATGTCCAAACTTCTAATATCAAGCAAGTTCAGCTAAAAGATGGACAAGAGAAATCTTGCCCGATGTGCATATACTTTTATAAAAAATTTGCCTAAATTTTTTTCAATCCAAGTATTGACCCCCACCATTATTTCACATTAAGTCAGGGGCATTTTCAGTAATGTACTAGAAGACATCACCATAGAACACAAAACACCTTAAGGAAAAAAATGTCTTTCAACCACAGTTACCTCTGAGTAACACTAATATTACCACTTTAATTACCTGGTTTCAGGAGACGAAGAGATTTCATTTGTGTCGGCTCTTTTACTTCTTGGAAATGATGGACTAGCTGGAGGCATTTCACCACTTAAACGATCTGGGAAAATTCGGTCTTTATTCAAATTGATTTCTGAATAGGGACAGTTGGCAGCACTAAAACGTTACAAATCGAAAAAAGAGAAGACTCCTATTAGACCATAATTACTTCTTCCAATTAAGACAACAAGCTACAAAATGTAAAATGCAAAAATTTAACTGAATACATAGTTACATAGATTAAACATATAGCAAAAAATTTTTACCTTTAAAACATAATTTAAGTATATTCTGATAAAAAAATATGTCTTTGCCCTAAATTTTTAAATACAATCTCCTGCAATCTCTGGAAGTGAGTAATGGTCAGCAAAGGATTCCCTCTTGTGTTGTCCAAGGGCAGGGCCTGTGTGTAAGTCTGTGAACAATCAGCCCAAGAGAGAAATGCTTAACATAGGAGGGTTGGTGACTGAGGTGGGAGAGAGACAGATGATTGACAGACAGAGCAGACCTGCTTCCCAAAGTGATCTCCAGGCCCTGGGTCATCACAAACTGTTTAATTTCCTTTGTGACAGCTGCTGCCCTCTAAAGGAAGGAGGCTCCCCCATTTCCTGTCTCCAGGCCCATATGCATTCATGATTGCTCAGAAAAAAACATCATCCTGTAGCTAATCCTGTTCCTGATATGAAAAAGGACAAGAAGGCAACTTGGATAATGACCCATCTAGCTCCCTTCCCTTCCACTGGTGACCACTGGGTTGGTCTCTCAGATTCCATCTGGGGATCATTCCTGTCATCCAAGCAAAGGGAATCTGGGTCACTAACTGTTCATTCAGCATGAAGTCAGGACACTCCTGTGCCTGGGCCTCAACCTTCCAACTCCAGAACAACTGGCAGCTTCTGTATCTTGATATAGAATCAACCACTCCGACTAACTGCCTATCTTGGCCCTTGGTTTTTAGGAAACCTCCTGAAATCTGGAAATGATGTGGAGTTAGGTAAATTATGCTAGTGTCCTGCATATTCTTTTCCTCAGATTAGGTAATATTTGGGGAAAATTCTTAAACACTGCCTTTCTGCCCTCTACCAAGAGAATCTGACACATCCTCCTGGGAGAAGAGAAGAGTGTGCACAGGCTCCCAAAGTAATTCTGCAAATGGTCTACAAAATTTATCACAGGTAACTTGTAAGTAAAAGTACATCTTTATTTTCTTTACTTATACGTTACTTTATACTGCTATGTCTTATAATAAACTTGGTTAAAACCAAATTCATCTTTAATGAACTCCCTTCCCCTGAAAACAAAAAGGATAAAAAACACAACTATCTCTTCTTACTCTTGATTTTTTCTTTCTGATAAAGGAAATACACTAACCAACTCTCAGATCACAGTCAAGTTTGATTTTGTTCTTTCTTTCTCATATTGTGTATATACCCTATTGCAAATTATCTACTTGGTGGCTTAGAAGGTAAAGGATATGCCTGCCATGCAGGAGACCTGGGTTCAATCTCTGGGTTGGGAAGATCCCTGGAGAAGTAAATGGCTGCCCACCTCAGTACTCCTGCCTGGAGAATCCCATGGACAGAGGAGCCTGATGGCCTACAGGCCATGGATCACAAAGAGTCGAACACAATTGAGTGGCTATCAGGAAAAAAGTGGCAGGAAAAAAAATACGAATATAATTTTTTTTAATTAATTTCTTTTGACACATATGTTGTTCTTCCTAGAATATCACAACCATCAAATGTTTGACTCACTGTTAAACACCTGGCTTTACAATTATTGAAAACTGTCTGCATGTTCATTTTGAAGAAAGAAAAGAAAATGAGGGTGCTGATTTCCACCGCACTCTAACACAGGGAAGATTCCCGGGTTTTCAGATGGCTGGGTTCCCACCTACTCACTACAGTGAATAGCTGTAGTTTAGAAGCTCCCCAAAGGCTGCCTCTTCCTGTTTGTTGATTACGTGAAGGAAGAGGATGTCTCTCTAGACCACCATATGTAAACACGGGTAGCTCAGAGAGGCAAGGCTGCAGAATGAGACTTGGCACCTAAATATCCCCCTTATCTCGGTTGCTAGGGCCAGAGGGAAATTTCAAACTCTCATTTTGAAGCAGGGAAACAATCACAGCCTTCTGAACAAAGATACACTATTGGGCCAGGATGATCAACCAACACAACCCTGTGCTCATCGGTTATACATATTATGCTAAGCCTTCTCTTCTCCTGAACCATGAGAAAAATCAAATGGGTTTAAACATCTCTAGTTCTTACAACTACTCTAGGACAGAAAGGGATACCAGCTGGTTCCCATAGTGGGAGGTGATTTAAAAAATAAAAAGGCACAGAATGCAAATGAAGTGTGCACAGAGGGATGGGCAATGCCCCAGACGGAAATCAAGAACCGGGCTCTAAATGTGCTCTGCAGCTCTGTCCACAGTGAGCAAACAAACTTGGAAGACTCTGTTTTACAAGACACTTGTAAAATGAAGAGCATGACAACAAACATTACACAGATGGAGTGTGTTACCCAGGGTATTCTGCTTTACTGGCATGATGTCATCTAACTCCCACAAAACTGGAAAATCATTCTTATTCTAACGCTAATGCAGAGACTGAGGCTTTAAAAAAGGGAACTTGCTTAGTATCATCCCATTAGCATATGAACTCCAGCTGTCTCCTACAGGAGCAAAAAGTACCTTGCAATATTGAATTATTTCTTTATCCCAATCCATGACAATTAAACCTGAGAGTACCACCTCTTAGCAAGATGCTGCTGCCATGAAGCTATGAACTGTGTGTGAATGCTCAGTCACACCAACTCTTTGCGACCCCATGGACTGTAGTCCACCAGGTTCCTCTGTCCATGGGATTTCCCAGGCAAGAATACTGGAGTGGGTTGCCATTTCCTCCTCCAGGGGATCTTCCAGACCCAGGGATCGAACCTGCATCTCTTGCATCTCCTGCAATGGCAGGCAAGATTCTTTATTACCACACTGCCAAGGAAGCTCAGAAAGGTTAAATATGAACTGAAGCAGTACTTAACCTTTCTGGGCCAATTTCCTCATTTTTAAGTTTATAAAATTCATATGCAGTTTTAATGATTTTATAAACACAGAAGTGCTGATCAAACTTCTCTGGGAAAAGTGGGTTTCACTAGGCTTATAATCATTTTTATATTTCTTGTCTATTAGGTTTCTAATAACAAACGTAAGTACGGCTTGGCCCGTGGCACAACAACAGGTACACTTACAAACAGTAATGGGCACATGCAATTATACATGTACACACAACTCTGCTGTTACACAGTTCCCCAGACATCAGGGGAACAGATTCACACAGGATTACACAGCTCTTTACTATGAGGACTTTATTAGGGTGAACTCTGTTCTATTAGCAAATCATTCCATACCTGCTATATACATATATAAATTCTTGTCCCACTGGCCCCTGTAAGGAGGCAGTTTTTCCTTGGAATGACTGTCCAGTGTATTAGGAAAGGTGGAAAAAATGCCTTCCACTGCCACCTTTACAACGTTTTTAGTTGTAAATACATTTATTTAAACAACTGGATGATATCTTCCATTTCCTAAGTGCTCACATGCTCATTCTCACTCTCTGTCAAGATAAGAATCTATAAAATACAAGTTCTATCCAGCTACTGTGGTTTGCATGAGAGTCTAGCAGTTAAGAGTAGGGGCTTTAGTACCTTAAGAGCCTAGGCTGAATCCTGGGTCTGCCACTCTCTGATCTTGGGTACTTTTCTCAAGCATTCTAAATCTCTGTTCCCACTTCTATGAAACAGAGATTATAGTAGTGCCAGCTTTATAAAGCTGCTGAGAGAATAAAACGAGATAACAGATCTAAGTCCTAAAACAGAGCCTGGCACCTAGGAAGTCACACACACAAAAAAGCCTGCCTAGGATTATTATTTTAAAAGGAGAAGAGGAGGAACACTTAAACCCTATTGGGTAAAAGGCCATCAGCAAAAATAAACAACAGCATTAAAAACTCCATAACATGCCTTGCTTATGGAGGCTCACTGCTTCCCTCAGGAAAAGGTGGTAATTCTGAGCACTACTCATTCATGCGTCTCCAAATCCCTGTTTATACCATGCTGGCCTCCTTAGAAGTAAGGCCTTCTCTGTAGAGCCCATCACCTAGCCCAGTATCTGCACACGGCAGGCACTCAATACATGTTTGTTCCACGAGTGGACTGAATCTTGAATTAAAATGATGACTGTGGTTTGCAGGTGTATGTCCAGAGTTATTAATTTTTAAAAACTCTCCAGGGACTTTATAAATATCCTTTAGAGGTTGTAGGAAGTACTATTTCTTTTTTTTCTTTTCCTGTTTAATTTTACTGAGATAAAATCTTACATAGGGAAGATTTACTTCACTTCTGAAGACATTAGATATGCAAAATATTCAGTTTTATATAACTTTAGTTTTCTTTTAATCTCTCCTCATTATGCCCTCTCAGTAAGCCAAATGAGTGAATCAAGAAAGGGATACACCATGACACAGCCAATATTAATACTGCCTTGCTAGAGACAGAATTGTCATCTGAGCATCTCTAGAAATGGGAACAGTGTGTGTGTCAGTTGCTCAGTCATATCCGACTCTTGCAACCCCATGGACTGTAGCCCACCAGGCTCCTCTGTCCAAGGGATTTTCCAGGCAAGAGTACTGGAGAAGGTTGCCATTGCTAGAGACAGAATTATCATCTGGCTTCTGAGCATCTCTAGAAATGGGAACACCATATCCACATCCAACTCGCTCACTGATCGTTTATATCGCCACATTTAAAAACAGCACATTCTTAAATTTCATTGTTGAGAACACATTTGTATTTCCAACACTTCTTAGATCAAATTCAACTACTGTAATTTTTGGAGACGCTAACAACACATCCTAGTCAAAACATAGGCTTGTGCTTACATATTCATAAAATTGATACTTCTTGCCAAAAGAGCAACTTTCTTTGTTATCTAAGCAAAGAATGCATGTTTTGATTTATGCAATTTCTCACATTAATCCAAAGAGAATTTTCTCATTACGTTTTCCTAAACACAGCATTCTTGGCAAGGACAAAAATAAGCGCCAGTGAAATGAACCTGTCAAAGAATATTCATGATGCAGCAGCTCTTCCGTAAGTCTAGTAAGGAAATGGTAAACATACTGTGGTTACTAAGGGTTAATGTTCCGCCAGATAAAGAGCAGTAAGTGCTATGAAGAGAATAGCATATTCAGGGAGACCAAGAAAAGCCAGTGGAGTGGGCTGAGAAAATGGGAAGCCACGACACAGGCAGGAGTTGACACTGTCTGCTACTCCTCTGGATTGCATTCCTGTCCCAAACTATGCACAGATATGCCGGCTATGTCTGATAGGTGACAAGGAAATGAACACTTCTGTATCAATGCATGTCTTATAAGCCGTGATGTCTACTTCTTCCTCTTTCATTCCCCCAAACAATACGTCATTCTCCATATGGCTTCAATTATACGGAAAGATTTTTTTTTAACCACATTTCTCCATAACATCTTATATGATTCTCCTTATAATTTCTCCCTTCACTTAGCAAATACAACACTGCATCTGTGAAAAAACACTGCAGAGACAATCACTGAAAGTCTGTGAAATGGAGGTAGCTAGACCACCTCTGAGGTCCACCATCCTTCTGGGGAAAGGTGGTCTTAATGAGTGGCTGGTGCCATCAAGCAGGGGACAGGACTGTAGGCACAGACCTTGCTGTGAAAGGCAAACCTCTCTGCTCAGACCTACCACACCCCTGAAGAGATTACAGACATTGCTCTAAGGTGGATTTTCTTCCCAGAAGACCAAAAAGAAAAATTCTTCGTAAATTTTTGATTGTACCACACAACATAATGTCAATATTCACCCATTTGTAAGATTTCTTTAATCTTTTCCTTCATAATTTGAACAAACTGCCTTTGGTTCAAAGAACATCTTAGGGCTGTAAAGCAGAAAGGTACACATGTCAAAGTTTCAATATTAGTTATTACTTTGTATCTCATATTTCAATTAAATTGAGTTTTTATAGTTTCATTAGTCCCTGAGTTCTTTAAAGGCTAGATCTGTGACTTATTTGGAAAGCCATGCCCGGATTCTCAGTGACAGGGGAGTGGTCAAGGGCACAGTTAGACTGGGTGCTATTCCTGGCTCCTTCCTCACCAGCTGTCAATTAGACAAGTTAGAGAGACCTCTACAGTATCATGGTGGCTTCACCAAAAAAATGAAGAAAATAATAGTCCAACATTATAGGGTCACTTGAAGGTTATCCAATACATGCTACTAGGAAAAAAAAGAAAAACCCTACTGTTCAAAAATATTTACTGAGTGAAAGAATTTATAGATATATAAAGAAGTCTGGCATACTAATGAGTTATTTGGATTTATATACCATGCTGCTGCTGCTGCTGCATAAGTTGCTTCAGTTGTGTCTGACTCTGTGCAACCCCATAGACAGCAACCCACCAGGCTCCTCTGTCCCTGGGATTCTCCACGCAAGAATACTGGAGTGGTTTGCCATTTCCTTCTCCAATGCATGAAAGTGAAAAGTGAAAGTGAAGTCGCTCAGTCATGCCCGACTCTTAGCGACCCCATGGACTGCAGCCCACCAGGCTCCTCCGTCCATAGGATTTTCCAGGCAAGAGTACTGAAGTGGGGTGCCATTGCCTTCTCCATTATATACCATAGTCACTCCTTATCCATGGTTTTGCTTTCTATGGTTTCACTTATCTGAGGTCAATCTAAGTATGAATATGTTAAATGAAAAATTCCAGAAATAATAAATTTTAAACTGTGCACCATTCTGAGCAGCATGATGAAATCTCACAGTGTCCCACTCTGGCTCTGTGAGAAGCAAACCACCCCTCAGTCCAGTGCATCCAGCCTGTTAGTGACCTAGTAGCCTCCTCGGTTCCCAGATCCACTGGCAAGGTATCACAGTGCCTGTGTTCAGTCATCCTTGCTGTAATTAACAAGAGCCCCAAAGCACAACAGTGGTGATGCTGGCGCTTCAGGTGCCCGTAAAGTGCTTCCTTTAGGTGAACAGGTGACAACTCTCAACTTCACGGGGAAATCATCTCTACAGTGAAAATGAATCTTCTGTCAAATTGTGAGGAAAAAGAAATTTGTCCTAGTTCTCCTGTCACACCTCAGACTGCGAAAGTGAGGGCCACAGTGTGTAACAGATGCATAGTTAAAATGGAAAAGGCATTCAATGGGTACAATATGACTTTAGAGAGACCACATTCCCATAACTTGTATTACAGTACATTATTTATAACTGTTCTATTTTAATATTATTGTTGCCAATCTCTTAGTGTGCATGATTTATAAGTCAAACTGTATCATAGGTATGTATGAATAGGATAAAACATGATATATACAGGGTTCAGTACTATCCCAGGTTTCAGGCATCCATGGGGGATCTTGGAACATACCCACACAGGGATGGGGAGGGTAGGAGAGATACTACTGTAATGCCTGAAAGTAATCCAGCTGCCTTCACTGGCCAATACTGAATCACTCCTATGATACAGTATTTTTATCTCCCCTTAATCATACTGCTTTTGGCTTGGAGTCATATAAGCCATGAAAAGGATTTTTAAATGGATATTTGCAAGTGGAATCATGATCCTGTCTACATGCAGATTTTTACCCTGGAACACACTGAACCCCATAAAACAAACTTGGCGGCAGTGCTGCAAAACGCTTTGAGGTTATAGAAATTTAAGGAAGAAGAATCCTATATGAAGATAAAACAACCAGGTCAATTTTACAATTCCTATTAATGCTTAGAGAAACAGGCAGGGCAATCTTCAGATGTTTTAAGCACGGAGATTCACAACCTGCATAAACTAGATAAACAAGGAATCATTTTTCTTACTGGGCAATCCAATTAACATGCAGTTAGAACACTTTACACTGACAAATTATTATTTTAATATATACAAGAATAGGTGATGCCTCTGTTCTCTAAAAATCCCAGTTAAAATCACAGAAATTTCTTTCTATTCCAGTAATATTTGAATATGTCTACAAATAGCCCAAACTGCCCAAGTAACACATCAAATTTCAAATGTATAATTTTGGTTTCTCTTTTAAGTTACTTAGAAGTAAGAGAAAAATATTGAAAGGCATTTAATTTTGACCAATGTATTCTGAAATGTGTCTATTTATATTTGTGCTTTTTGTGATCTTTGCTGCTAATCTACAATAATCTCACCTCTCACTATTCAAATTGTTGAGTCACCCAATCAGAATATTTTACCAAACAAATACTTTCAACAAGGCCCGCCCTCTTCTCACTATTAATGGTCAACCCCAAATGACTTTAAGACATAAAGTATCTATAAAACTAGTCAGGTTGCCGAGAAACTACCGTAAATCTATTTAAATTCACAAATGCATTCTCTCCCAGGAATATTTAACTACACATACACTCTTTATTCTTACATGGTCACCATAGCAACCATAGTTCATATGGATCTGAATGCAGAATTAGTTCATGTCTATTAAGTATCCATGGAAATCATTACCGTCCACCTACAAGGGACAGGCACCCTCTATCTGACCACAGAAGGAACCTCCATGTGAGTGGAAGCACCAAATACCTGTGAGGGCCCAGGTGTCTCGCTCTCTTAAAATGGCCAATCCCTTTACATCCTGGGGTTGTGCAGCCACCGTGTTCTGAGGCTTCCATCAGTTCTAAGGGGCCTATTAAAAAGCCAAAAGAAAAAAGCAAAAAGTTAAGGCTGTAAGAGGCAAATGCCTTGGAGCAGAAGAAGAAAAAAAAAAACAAAAAAAAACAATTTTTCAATCAACACTTATACACAGAAAAAGAAGGCCTTACAAAATTAAAACTATGTTTAAAGTCTCGACTTCTAAAGGTTTTCCCTAGTACTTTGTTCACAATGTCTTTCTTTAATAGTGAAACGGTAAACTTTGACCCAACCCTCTTTCAAAATGTCACAAATTCCAGAGATACCTAAATCTGAAATAATGAGATGATTCTAAACAGCTTGATCAAGTAAATAACATAATTAATATATGAACACTCACACGCTGTGAAAACTTCAAACAACACACCAGGATACAAAGAACAGCTACAGATCCCCTTTAAGCGACTCTCTTCACATTTCATAGCCTCCTTAGTCCTGACTAACCATGTTAACCTGACCTTCCTAGATGTTCCAAGCATTCCCAAATGTACGTACATTTGCGTATGTACATGTGTCACATCTTTGGTTTACTTCGGCCACATAAATTAGGGACAACATGGGTATATACTATTCTGAAGCAGTCTTCTTTGGTCTTTAGCTTCAACTCAATAGTAATATTTTTATGATTTGCACAGTAGTTGTACTATGAGTGCACCAAGATTTAAGCAATATTTGTTACCAAGGTTTATTATTTTAAACATACTGTGACCAACATCGTGCAGTGCATTCTGGTGGCCTTCTGCAGTTTCTAGGTGACATCCAGGAATGAAGCCACTAGTTGGGAAGGGCATGATAAATTTTTAAGAAACTCCATAATAATGTATTGTATTTGCCACATTTTTCTTTCTACAATGTATTTACTTTCCTCCACAACTGAAATCCAGCATGTTAAGCCCAAGGCTTCCCCGGTGGCTTAGCGGTAAAGAATCTGCCAGCAATGCAGGAGCCAAAGGAGACATGGGTTCAATCCCTGGGTGGGGAAGATTCCCTAAAGGGGGCATGGCAACCCACTCTAGTATTCTTACCTAGAGGATCCCATGGACAGAGCAGCCTGGTGGGCTACAGTCCACAGGGTCGCAGAGAGTCAGACATGACTGAAGTGACAGCACACACATGTTAACCTCTTGGTGTACCTTTTTCAAAAAATTGAATTTAACTAAAATTTTCATTGAGGTGACGGTAGATTCACATGCAATTGTGAGTAATAACACAAAGGGAGATCCCCTGTACACTCTGCCCAGTTTCTCCTGATGGTACTACTTTGCAAAACTATTGTATCCAGTCACTATTAAGATATTGACATTGATACATTAAATTTTGATAGTCTGACAAATTGTCTTCCAAAATTTAGTACTAGTTTTAAAACATGACGATACTGCTAAATAAAAGAAAGTCTAGGCACACACTACTTTTTCAGATATTAAATTTCTTCTTTTATGTACTTTTGACTATCAGATTAACTAAAAATGCAGTAAGAGGAAAAATGATTACACAGAGAAAAAATGTACAGGAGAGAAGTAGAATGAGAAGGAAAAGAGAATATTAAGCACGCTACGCAACAGTGGAAACACTTCTTAAAGTAATCCTTGTGTATCTTACTCAAAGGAGGTTGAAGAGGATGCCCAGTTTTTGAACACCAACCAACAGGGTGAATGTCAGGAGAATCTGCATCTATCCAGTAATCATAGCAACTATTCCAGCCATCAAAGTGAACCTGGATAACAAAAAAAGATCAACAGTTTAATTCAGGTCACAAAAATCCCTACAGTAAAAACTCTGCCAATGGTAACCATCTTCATTCTAACTTATAAATAGTACACTGAATATACAAATAAACACAATAGATGTCAGATGGATAAAAATTCAAATGTTGAAAACTGAACAATAAAAGTTCTAGAAGAAAGCATGAATTACCGAACTCTTAAGAGCTCAGTAGCCTTCGTAAGCAAGATGCCAAACTCAAGAGCCATAAATGAGAGATGGAGCAATTTAACTACATCAAAGTTCAAATCTTCACAATGGCAAATACAACTGCTAGCAAGATGAAAAACCCAAAAGAAACCTGAAAAACATATTTGTTAACGCGTGACAATGTACTTTGTTCCTCAATTCGTAAAAAAATCACATATCATAAAAAGATGAAAAATCTAATAGAAAAGGTGGAAAAGCAACAAACAGCTCATTAACAGAAAAATAAAAATAAATGGTAAACATATGAAAAGACAATTTCACTTAAAACTAAAAAGGTACAAATTAAAATCCACAACATGCAATACTTTCCCTTTCAATCTGCCAGAATGTTTCATTTTGGTGATTCCTAGAGCTAGTGAACATGAGATTAATGGACGCTCTCATAGACCACTGACAAGAGCCTTGACTGATGAGATATTTCTGGAGAGGTATGTGGCAACAGTGATTAACACTTAAAATATATCATCTTTGACTTGATAATCTAAATAATTCATTGTTGTACCAGGAAAAAAACCAGAATGCCTACCATCTACACGACTGGTTATATACCTTATGGTATGTGTATGTAACGGAGAAGTACAGAGTTACTAAAGCATGTATGCTCTGCTGCTAAGTGGCTTCAATCATGTCTGACTCTGTGCCACCCCACAGACGGCTCCCCCGTCCCTCGGATTCTCCAGGCAAGAACACTGGAGTGGGTTGCCATTTCCTTCTCCAATACATGGAAGTGAAAAGTGAAAGTGAAGTTGCTCAGTCGTGTCCGACTCTTAGCGATCCCATGGACTGCAGCCCACCAGGCTCCTCTGTCCATGGGATTTTTCCAGGCAAGAGTACTGGAGTGGGTTGCTATTGCCTTCTCCGAAAGTATGTATATATGGGTTCAAAATAATGTCCTTTGCAATGGATCTGCTTTCTCAAGCTTAGAAATCAATTAATCCTAGAATTAAATCCCACAGAATTCCACATCTGGAGGAAATCATGGATAAAATTTTAAAATGGAGAAAAAAAATCACAAAGTTAGTCAGGAGGAGTAACAAGCTTAAGATTCACAGATCCAAAATAAACTTGTTCATCCTTCACATACATTGCATATAAAAGCAACACTTAAAGCTGTTTAATTTGAAACAACCCTTTTCTTTCCTCTGATCAAAAGTAACATTCAAATAACACTGATTAAGAATATCAGCTTACACTGTCAGTACTACCAATAACTAAGAAGTTATACATAGTTCATAGCGTAAAGTAAATTTTAAGCATTCTAATTCTCAACTAATCATCAAGTGATAGTGTTCTATTTTACTAAATACATGAAACTCTGTTTTCTTATATTCCTATTCCTAAATTTCATTTCTTCCACACTGGAAACAATGTTCATGTAACTCATGTGACATTTGTTACATTTTACAAAATTTAGCTATCTTCCTGTAGCAAACAAACTCAATCCTAATAAGTAAATGGTTCTCCGACCTGGATACACACTAGAATTACTTGTGATAACTAAAAATAAGAAGAAAAAAACAATGGGTGAGCCCACCAAGGAGGTTCTAAACTTAGAAGTATAACTTGGGTTCTGTGCACCTAACATGTCATTTACTTAACTTCTAAGTAACTCTACTGTATACTGAAAATTTCCAGTGATACTAAAAAGGACACTATTGTACTGCAATACAGAGTCCAAAAATCTTGGTATCATCATAAATAAAAGGGTTCTTTTAATAATTTCTTCCCAAATACCTTTAAGAATATGTTGAAGATAATATATCTAATGATACCATAAACCCCTTCCTGCTGCTGCTGCTGCTAAGTCGTGTCCAACTCTGTGCAACCTCAAACCCCTTCCTAGTTTTCATTAAAACTGATATCTCAGTTTGGCAATGAAAAGTCATCTATCAAAGATGACAGATCTATTGACAATATATGACAATATGCAACAAAAAGGAGACAATATTTTAGTTACTGTAAATAAGCTGAATCTCTTCTACAAACTAGGCTGGCTGGCAACTGGGAGAATTTTAGCAATTTAAGGTTAAATTTCAGAGTTAAAATTTAATTTAAATATTATGAACAGAGGAACAATACAATTCTCTAATAAGGAGCAAATGCACTTAAAAACTGCTATTTAATCACTTATATGTGGAATCTAAAAAATCATACAAGTAAACGTATATGCAAAACAGAAAGATTCACAGATATAGAAAGCAAACCAGTGGTTATCAAAGGGGAGAGAGAGGGGAGAAAGAACAAATTAGCAGTACAGGATTCGGTTCAGTTCAGTTCAGTTCCGTCTCTCAGTCATGCCTGACTCTTTGCAATCCCATGAACTGCAGCACGCCAGGCCCCCCTGTCCATCACCAACTCCCGGAGTTCAGTACAGGATTAATAGATTACAAACTACTGTGCATAAAACAGATCAGCAACAAGGGTATACTGTACAGCAAAGGGAATTATAGCCATTATCTTGTAATAACTTTTAATAGAGTATAACCTGCAAAGATACTGAATCACACTGTACATTTGAAACTAATAAAATATTATAAGTCAAGTGTACTTTAATTAAAAATTGCTATCAGAAATATGTGTGCATTAGTTGCTCAGTCGTGTCCAACTCTTGAGACCCCATGGACTGTAGCCTGCCAGGCTCCTCTGTCCAAGGAATTCTCCAGGCAATAATACTGAAGTGGGTTGCCATTCCCTTCTCCAGGGGATCTTCCCAACCCAGGAATTGAACCTGGGTCTTCTGCATTGCAGGCAGATTCTTTACCATCTTAGCCACCAATACTTCAATTAAAGATTGCTATCAGAAATTATGCAAACATAATATATAAAAAAATTAAACCTAATTAATACTCTTACTATGGAAGCCCAGATGAAATAAATTTATTATAGTTTGTATAGTTTCATTTCATCTTTACTACTTGAGTCACTGGCACATTAAGAGGTTTTCATAAACAAAAAAATCAGACTTTCTCATAATGCTAAGTGATAGTTGTTCTCTTGCTGGGTCCTATTTTGAAATGAAATAAAATTACCTAACAAAGAGTAACAGAGAAAGATACATAAACATGCAACACGAAATATTTAAGCATTGTACAAAACACAAGTGAAAGTGAAACTCATTCAGTCGTATCCAACTCTGCAATCCCAAGGACTACACCGTCCATGGAATTCTCCAGGGCAGAATACTGGAGTGGGTAGCCTTTCCCTTCTCCAGGGGATGTTTCCAACCCAGGGATTGAACTCAGGTCTCCCATATTGCAGGCAGATTCTTTACCAGCTGAGCCATAAGGGAAGCCTAAGAGACATCCAAAAATACTTATAATAGAAATGTTCCACTATAAAGACAATTAACATAAAAGCAACTCAGCAATGAGGCTGAATGAAAATTCTAAAGAAAACAGACTACTAGATATCAAAGCATAGTACAGATAATTTAAAATATTTTAAATCACAGTTTAGGAAATTAGATACATTTTTTACCTAAAAATGTAATTTGGACCCTTTATAAAAACTGAATATTCATTATTGACAATTTCAAGATGAAGACAGATAATAGTTTTTGAGAGCACAGTATTTCATTTTTAAAAAAAAACTAATTTGGTTGGATTTTCTGTTGAGGTGAAAGGCAACTCAATAAACCACATTTTAGACCCAGGTGCTTATTTGCACTCTCTTCTGAAATGAAAGTTATGTGTGACAATGTATAAACCCAGAAGGACAAACGGAGAAGCAAAGTAGCTGATAGACGTGGCAATGATGAGTGCAGAGGGCACAAGTGGGTGAGGGAGAGCTGAGCCACTGGAAGAGAGGGGGTGGGTTGCAACCCAGACGCCGAGAGAGGGAGAGCAGGGCTGGGGAGAACGAGCTCACTATGTAGAATCCAGAAGGACTCAATGTGGAGGCAGCAAGTATGTCAGGAGGTCTGGAAAATGACAGGACTGGCTCAAGTCTGAATATGGAGATTTATGCAAGATAATGAAAAAAAACCCTCATACAAAAGTATGTTATCACAAAACATCAAAATATTAGGGACAAAGATAATCTTGAGAGTTTCCAGAGAGAAATTGTCAAAGAGAAGGAAGGAACCCAGTGGCCTTGGATGTCTCAAAAACCAACATCCCATAAAAAAAAAAAACCCGAACTTAATTAAAAAAAAAAAAATATATATATACACACACTATTGGAAAATGAAGTATTATATCGCCTTCTGAACAGATTACCTTATACACTGTATCTACTTTTTCTTCCAAATACATACTTAAAATATTAAAAGTCAGTCATAAATAAGGAGAAAACTTACATAAAGTAGAAAAACACTTACAAAGATACATAATCACTTAATTTGCATATTTCTATGATTTTACTAATGTAATTTGAGGACTTCACGAATTAAATGTCTGCTGAAGTTTTCATCCAAGATGTCTTGTTAAAAAAAAAGAAAAACAAAAGCACAACAGAAAATACTTACTTTTATTCGGTGATCATCTGTGTCTGCAACTGTTGCTACTCTAATAAACATGGGATTTCTTTTGTCTATGACCTCAAGCTTCATTTTTTTCTGGAATCCATGTGGTGGCTTCTGCCGTAACAGAAAATTTTATATAGTGAGACACAGAGGAAGGGAAGGTGAGCTCTATGTCACAAAGATAGAATTAAAAAAAAAAAAACTGAACTATTATAAGAGAACCAGCCTCCCGAACTCAAGTTCCTAAAACGGCTTTGGACTTCATTCTCCTTACAAAAAAAAAAAAAAATCCCAAATCACACAGCCAAGCCTGCAGGCGATAGAAAGAGCCTGAGCAACTAGCCACAGGAGCAAACAGGAAGTCAAAAATCTTAAGCTGAAATTCAGAACACTGTGGTTTTTCTGATTAGTCATAGGGAAGACAAGAATTTTTTCTCATTACTTGGAGCTGTCTTGGCAAAAGTCAACAAACATGAAAGTTATAAAAGAGAGGGAAGAACATTGAAGTTGTGGAGAGGAGACACAGAAATTAGCTTGACACAAAAAAGTAACAGAAGTCTTTCTAAGAAGAAAATTAGCAATCAAGACACACAGGTAGAACTGTTCTACAAAGAACAGGAATGGGGCTACCTACACCTCAAAACTCAGCAGAAACCTACAACCCTCTGAAAAATTTATGGGCAGAAGGAAAGGTGATGGCTAACAGGTATAATAAAAGTCTGGCTATGAAAATCAAGTGCGAAAATTATGCAAAGGATGCAAAACAATTAATGCAAGGCACCTAAAGGCCAAGCTAAAGGAATTCTGATTTTCTCTCTGATATCACTGTGACACTAGATATACAAACTGAGTTTGACATGATTTTATCCAGTTCAAAGCAAAACTGCAAAGCAGCTCTTTTCTGTATGAGGCTAAGTTAGAGGGTCAGATAAAAATCTATAAAATTTCATGACTCTAAACATTACTCATGTATAATCCTGAATTTATGGCTTTTCTTCATGTAACAAATTTTCTCTCAAAAATTTTTATGTTCTTTTCTGATGTATTTGGATCCATATCTACTAATTAATTTTATCATTAAAAATCCTATAAATTTACACACAAAAGGATTTATTAAAAATGTTGCTTATAATACTGTCACTTTTTTTTTTTAAATCAAGTATTTAATATATCTTTCTTTTCTTAAATACTAATTATAAAGCAAGTTGCTTGAGATTTTAAAAAATTTTAAATACATTTCATTTTTGTATTCTTCCCTTGCACACAAATGACATTAACTTTGAATCTTAATAGGCAAGAAGCAATTACCTGGATTAGAAAGACACTATAATCAAAACAGATGACCTTGTATTGTGGTAGTCAAACATGATGATTTATAGCAATAATATTAAAACACACACATACACACAACATCTCAGCTTGCCATAAACAAACCCAAAGGAATGAAGAAATAAAGTTTTCATTATAAAACAATAGATATCTTGTGCTGTTTGGTCTTTCAGAATATCTAGCTGGAAAAACAGAAGTCTGCTGTACAATCAACTCACTGCAAACCAATTCAAACATAATTATTTTCCAAGGAGACTTTAAAGTCCAAAATGGAAGTATTCTTTAGTTGGCAACAACAAACCCCCTCCGCGCCCCAGTAATCATTTCCCTTTCAAAATTGTAAAAATTCAAAAACATCTTCTTTGGTCTTCTGCTTCTCTCTCGTTCCTGTTTACCAATACTTTTTCTGTTCTTAAATTTCAATGACTGAACACTATTACCAACATAAATGAATCAAATATTGTAAAGTATAATATCTCACCACTTTGAAAGCTCTTGCAGGAGCAGGTAAAGAATTGGTTTCTTCTAAGTATTTATCCCAAGAAAAATGTTTCACATTTGGATAACCTAAGAATGAAAACAGTAAATCCTATCAGGTTTAACCAAAGTGATAGTGACAACCACAAGCAGGCCTATGAAATGATGAAATATTGTTATCATTACAATGAAGAAAAGCATGCTCATATTACACAAAACAAACTTAAACTGATTACACACTTGGAACCACATGTAATAATGAAGTAGTTTTCATCTAGATCATGATTTCTCTATTAACTTTTAAATGAGAATATATATAATTTGCATTCTCAAGTTAGGACAGTCTTACAACACAAGATATACACAAACACACAAATATAAATACCCTTTAGTCTCGATATTTCACTTCTATCAATCTAGGAAGAATCTCATACGTGTGTACAAAGAAAATACATCATTTGTAAATGTGAAAATGTAAAATCAGTTAAATGACCATCAATATAGAAATATACACACACACATACACACACACACACACAAATATCGTAAATGTAAAACAGAAAGCATTTATTTAAAAGAGTGAGGCAGGTTTATATATACACCAATATGTGAAATATTCCAGACAATCATATTGTTAGGCCAAATAAGTTAAAATAAATCATGGAACAGTACTGATAGAATGTATAAAAACAACATCTTTCCTCCATCTCACTCTCCCTGTTTCCTCCAGAGTCCAAAGCCCCTTAGGTAGACATGAGTCGGAATTAGCGTTGGCCCAGTAGGGGAGGAAACCGGCTACTTTATGTAATCCTCTTTATGGCTACTTTATGTAGTCTTTACTTACTGAAAAAGAGAAAATAGAAGCCAGATTTCTCACTGACTATAAATATGAAAAGTGAAAAACCAGAATGAATTTGGTGGTATTAGATATGAACTGCAGCTAATGGTATACATTCATGGTTTTCAATATCTATAAATGGATATAGAAATCAACAAATTTTTCTATATTTACTTAACCATATGTCCCCTGAAAGGCCAATAGCAGCATTAGTTCAGAAGCAGTGAGCATATCAAGTGTCCAGATAGCATCTACAAATCGTTCTCTATAAAAATAAACCACGGAGTCTGGGAAAAATGGGTGACGTCAAGGTTGGGTCAGGGAAAGCACAAGATAAGCCCGGCTGTGCCAGAAAATAGGAAATGTCTCCAAAAAATAATAAAAAATGTCAAAAGGACACAGAAACCAGCCTAAAGGGTCCCCCACTGGCCAAATGTAAGAAAATCTGAACATGAAAATAAATAATGTTAGTAATGGAATATAAGCCACTGATGATAATAGTAATATTTGGGTCCATGTTGATATAAATAAATTAACTGAATGCATAAACAGGAAGACAAGAAAGTTATTTTTTGCAGAAGAATGTCATCTAATTATGTACAACGAAAGACTAAGAAAAATTACCATTTAGAAACTATCAGAATATTGATTCACATTAGAAATATCAACAGATGCTAAAACTAGGAAGCGACGTGGGACTGAAGTGCAGGATAGTTATACAATTTCAAAGTGTCTTCTCAAAATACTTAATAATTACAGACAAAAACCCCCCTACATCCATGAATAAGCCTGGTAACTAGCATCTTAATCAATCAATCACTGGTAAAAATCAACCAGTAATGAGATAAACAGACATCAAGTGGCACAGAAGATGATCCAATGAGAACACAGCACTGTTTCTGTGATATTTCTGCCAAAAATGCACACCATGGATCTAATTACCAGAAAGTATCCATCAGGTTCAAATTAAGTAATATTCTACAAAATGATCAATTTGTAATTCTTAAACATACGCAAGTTATAAAAGTCAAGGACAGCATATTGAAGGAGACCAGAGAAATATGACAACTAAGCAATACGCCATTATTTTGCTATAAATGACATCCTTGATACAACTGACAAACTTGGATGGGTCTCTGATTCAAGGTTATATAAATGAGCTATTTACTGTTCTTACAACTTCTCTGTACATTTGAAAATGTTTCAAAATAAAAGTCTGAAAGAGTAAATACGCAAACATTTCCAAGTAGTCAACATTTTACAGTGCATTTTTAAGGTATATTCCTTGCAGAATTAAGTAACATTAAAGCTGACTGCATGCATACACGTATGTGTGTGCTCAGTCCCTCAGTCATGTCGGACTCTTTGTGACCCCGTGGACTGTAACCCGACAGGCTCCTCTGTCCATGGGATTTCCCAGGCAAGAAGACTGGAGTGGATTGCCATTTCCTCCTCCAGGGGATCTTCCTGACACAGAGGTCGAACCTGCGTCTCTTGCATTTCCTGCATTGACAGGTGGGTTCTTCACCACTGCGCCACTTTTAAAGCCCTGCATGTATGTGTATACAGAGGCAAAAAAGGTTTCTCTGCAAAGATATAACAACCACCTATTAAGCCATTAAGAGAGAGAATAGTGGTTATCTCTAGTTTCACTCTAAACTCTTAAAAATAAGCATTATCTAAATGGATAATTTGGTAATTAAAAAATAAAAATCATTTTAAAAGACATGAAGACTTTAATTTTGGAAAAAGAACAGTAGGTGTACCAATGTTAAAAAAGAACAGGAATATGGAGTAGCTGGCAGGGCAGCTCATGAGACTGATCTAAGAAGCAGAAGAGCAATTGCCTAGGGAGACAGGTGATTAACATCCTTTCTTTTTATAGAGAAGATGTGAGACACAAGCCAGGAATCTGCCCTTAGAGAACAGGCTCCAGAGAAAGGGTGTCTTGTTTGCCATGGATCCAAAGAGCAGAGTAACATCAGCACAGGCCTTGCACACCAGTCTTTTTATTTGGCATATTTTTACTTTTTTTTTTAACTTTTTTAATTAGTGTAATAAAATATGTATCACATAAAATTTACAAGTTTAACCATCTTCATGTGTTACAGTTAGTGGCATCAATCATATTCACACTGCTATGTGTTTGGTACTTTTCACATGCCATTTTGTATTTTTTAATTTTGCCAAAAGCTATATACTTTCTCTGCTACTGAATTATAAAAGTCCATGAAAAGAGACAGAAGACTTGGTAATCTGCCTCACATCAGAAGTCAGTAATGATACCTCACACACCCCTTCCCAGGCTGTGAAGACATAGCCAGGAACCTGCTGTTCACTGGTCCTGTTAATTTAACAGATCCCTGCGTGCATGCTAAGACACTTCAGTCTTGTCTGACTCTTTGCGACCCTATAGACTGTGACCCACCAGGCTCCTCTGTCCAAGGAATTTTCCAGGCAAGAATATTGGAGTGGGTTGCCAATGATGACCAAAAGGATGGTAAGGAAAAAAATAAAAAGATCAATATCAAATTGCGAAGTCCAAAAAGAATCTGTATAACATAATTCAGATGGTGATAGTGGCAGTCACTATTCACTGGCTCCTGAAAGTGAAGTCGCTCAGTCGGTGTCCGACTCTTTGTGACCCCATGGACTGTAACCTACCAGGCTCCTCAGTCCATGGAATTTTCCAGGCAAGAGTACTGGAGTAGGTTGCCATTTCCTTCTCGAGGGGATCTTCCTGACCCAGGGATCGAACCAAGATCTCCTATGTTGCAGGCAGACACTTAACCGTCTGAGCCACCAGAGAAGCCTGGCTCCTAACCTAGGAGGGCTGAGTGGGGTCTTTCAGGCAGCAGCACATTTGAGTTACCAAACCAATTAATATCTTACTTTAACATTACATGGTTTATGCAATTATTCTTTCACCTTCAAAACAGTTCTGTAAATCAGTAAAGAATAGGAGCTTTCATCCCTGAACATAGAAGAAAATGCAGGAGGTAGAAGGGACTTGCCTTGTCCATCATAGGAACGGTTGGTTCTGAGTGAGTAAATGATCAGGCGCTAACTAGGAAGCAGTATCAAGGAACAAGGGACAAGCCTAAAAACAACACTAGCTGGCAGAATAGAACGAGACAAGTATTTGAAGCTCCAAGCTGAGTCTTTGTTGCTTACATGCTGTGGCAACATCCACACAACAGCTCCTGACAAGCCAAGGGGGCATCCTTTCCCTATGACCATGACAGTTTTCATTACAGGAGTATCCACAAGAAGCCACATACACCACAGTGACGCTCTGTGTGAGCTGACCACTCTATCACTTCATACCAGCAGCAGCCATGGCATGTTAAATAGTGACATGCTCAAAAATGCATTGTCTTATGATGAAGTCACAGAGTCTGCTCTTTAGCCCATGAAAATAAACTCAAATTGACATAAATAACAAACAGCAGGCACATAATCAACACAAACCTGGAGGAGTAATGAGCGTTCTTCGATGTTCTTTACACCAACCAACTGGATGAATGTGTGGACTAGAGGCTTCACACCTGTAAGTTATATAAATTTGGCAATTAGGGAAAACTCTCAAATACCAGTAAAAGTTAAAAAAAAAAAAAAAGTTAGTGATTGTGAACATTTTACACTGAGTTCTACTGCTGCTACTGCTAAGTCACTTCAGTCGTGTCCGACTCTGTGTGACCCCATAAACGGCAGCCCACCAGGCTCCCCTGTCCCTGGGATTCTCCAGGCAAGAACACTGGAGTGGGTTGCCATTTCCTTCTCCAATGCAGGAAAGTGAAAAGTGAAAGTGAAGTTGATCAGTCGCATCTGACTCTTAGCGACGCCATGGACTGCAGCCTACCAGGCTGCTCCGTCCATGGGATTTTCCAGGCAAGAGTACTGGAGTGGGGTGCCATTGCCTTCTCCGACACCAAGTTCTACCTTTTCACAATCTATCTTATTCTGGAAAAAAGGGCTAAACCAAAGAATTTTTCACTCTTCCAACATATTAGTACCAAGGAGATTTCTATCAGATACATATAACATACAAAACTGACACCAGGCAAATAGTCTTTGTTCCCACACAAGTGGTGTTATATTCCACAACTGCAAACATAGCAAATGTAAAGATAATGTCACTAAAATTTGGAATTTCCATTTAGGAAAATCATTTGGAAAAATAAACATGTATATAAACAGCATATACACAGGCAAGCTAAAATTATTTCAGTATTTCTAAGGACAAATATACAAAAGCAGGAAGCGCAATCACCCTCAAAAAGCAAACACACTCTCTCTATTGCCCATTAGAATGGCAGAGACCAGGTATTAAGATGGGGTCTTTCTTTTCCTTACCTCTTCTCTTTGTCATCTTTACTTCAGTCAAGTATATGCTTTGCCAAGGCCTCTTTACCAGTATGCACATCTGATTCCTTGCTCCTAATCAAACCTGTTCCATATAGTACTCTCATCCCAACATGCAACACTCTTCATTCATTCATTCACTCAGCCATTCATTGAAAGGCTGAGTGTCTATCATGTGCCAGACACTGGGATAGGCACTGAGGATACAGTACCAAATAAAATAATACCAACTTTCAGCCTCTTGGAACTTGTAGTATAGTGGGAAAAGAGGAAATTAATTAACAAACAAAATGTATATTCTGGGGGCAAAATGCTATGTAAAGAATTGGAATAAAAAAGTAGAGTGAAACAGTGGTTAAGATATTCCTTCAAAACACATAGTCAAGATGACTTTTTAAATAAGATGACATCTGAAAACAGTGAGGAGAGGACTGAGCCACTCAAATATATAAAGGAAAGCCTTCCATGCTGAGAGGACAGCAAGTACAGATGCTATGTTAAGAGGAGATACCAAGCAGAACTGTGTTAGGAATGGACTGAGAGAAGCAGAGAACAGGAAATATCAAGAGGGGCCATTAGGCCACAGTAAGGTCTTGGAATCTTAGAGTAAAATGATGTTTACTAGAACATTTTGTGAAAGGTTTTAGGCAGAAGAGTTGTATAATCTGATTTATGTTTTAAAGAAATTAGTCTGACTGCTTTGCAGATAGTAAACCACATTTGGGAAGGAGACAAAAGGCTGCTGGAAGGTTTTTACCAGATTTGGGGAGGGTGACCTGAACCAGAGTGCTGGTGGTGAAGATAATACGAAGTGATTGTATATTTAGGTCAATGTTCTAAAGGAAGAATCCACTGGATAAGCTGATAGATTTGACGCAGAGTGGGAGTGAAGGGAAGTCCAGAACATTCCAAGGCTCTGGGCATGGCCACTAGAAGATGGATGTTACCATTTTTTGAGATAGGAAGACTGCAAGCACAGCCTGACATTCCAAACAGTGAATGAAGAGATCTGATATTAACATGTTTCACAAGCATGTAAAATAGTAGATCATGAGCACAAAAATTTGGAATTTAAGGGCAAGATCAAGGATAAAAACACACATTTAGGAGTCATCAGCAAATAGGATGGTATTTAAAGCCATAAGCAGAGATGTGACCATCCAGAAAATAAGTATAGAGGGCAGAAAAGAGAAAAGGCGAAGAAGTCCAAGAAACAACAATGACTGGTAAATTGAGAGAGAGAGAGAGAGAGGGAGACGAAATCAACTGGGTCAAATGCTGCTGCTCGGTCAAAGAAAAGAAAAAGCAAGAACTGATCACTGGATTTACCAACGTAAAGGTCACTGGTATACTTGACAAGAGCTGCTGTGGTGGAGCTGGGTATGGGAAAGGGCAAAAGCCTGAACAGAGTGGGTTTAGGAGAAAATGTTAGGAAATGAGCACAGCTAGCTCAGAAAACACACTTAAGGAGTTCTGTTTTTAAAAGAAGTAGAGACATGAGACATTAGATAGAAAAAAGAAAGCTTTTTTTTTTTTTAAGCTGGGAGGGCAATGGCACCCCACTCCAGTACTCTTGCCTGGAAAATCCCATGGACGGAGCAGCCTGGTAGGCTGCAGTCCATGGGGTCACTAAGAGTCGGATACAACTGAGCAACTTCACCTTCACTTTTCACTTTCATGCATTGGGGAAGGAAATGGCAACCCACTCCAGTGTTCTTGCCTGGAGAATCCCAGGGACGGGGGAGCCTGGAGGGCTGCCGTCTGTGGGGTCGCACAGAGTAGGACACGACTGAAGCGACGCAGCAGCAGCAGCAGCAGGTGAGGGATATATGGAAATCTCAGTACACTTTAATGCCCAATCCCGTCAGATGCATGGTTTTAAACTGTATAAGCAAAACTATGGATCTTGATTTTCCAGTTATACTATTCTTTCCTGGAAAATCATTTGGCTATGGATTATTAGTAATGATGCAGCCTTTATTTTAGGGAAATTTTTATATTATTCTAGGGAAAACTCTTAATGGCGCCTTAAAAATGAAAAAAATAACAAGTATGTAATATTTCTTTAATTTTTTTCAGTTTAAGACAACTATCAAGTACTTCTAATTATGTCAGGTTCATGATGATTAAAGTAAAATCATTAGACACAATTCTGTTTATTGGATTTCTCTATATATTACAAGTAAAGAAAACACTGTAGCATATTTTGGCCACTTGTTCCTGTACAGCCAGAATCTCATATGAGGTTTCAATATTATTTAAATATCGATCAAAATCACCATTTAAAATAAACGGTAAATAAAATAAAGAAGCTGTCTCAATTATGAAAATAAAAATAGCCTCATTTTTATCTAGTTGACTTACAGCCCCTCTATAAACAAACAATACTTCGTTCAGAAGTGGGAAGGCTGTGAAATTATTTGTTACTATTGAAACACAAGTCATCTCTTAGTCCCATCTAGTGTTCAAAAGCAGAAATGTAACCAAGAAGAAACAATGAAGAACAACTAATGGTGAAATGTTTGGCAAACTGTTACTCCCTGTGCCTTTCCTTTCTTTCTTAGGGGTTTTTATGTGTATTGTTAAGAAAGTCCATTTCAAAACAATTTTTAAGTCCATTTCACAAGTACGTACAAATTATTTATGAAGGCTGCTAAGACCCAAATCAGACCTAGATTGGTAGATAATAATAGAAATAAGAATTCGTGAAGAACCCACACGTGTCATATAAAGTGAGCAAACATTAAGACCCTCATGGAAACACTGAGAGGTTAAGTGGCTTCGGGTTGACAGTAAAGGGCCCTGGTTTCATCAGTCACTGGCAAAGCTAAACAAAACTAATATGCACACACTGGGCTCCCCAGATCTCGGCGGAGAGTCGGATAAGAACATTTCAAGTTGCTCACTTAAGGAACACATCAAAGTCTTCATTTCAAGCAATAATGGTTTAGATTCTTTGAAGAAATACAGCACACTTGGTCTCTCCCACTCCCTAAATTCAAAGCATGATGACTGCCAATTTCTTTCCGGTGCCTACTTTCTGGGCTCCCACTCTGTGCTAACTCTTCAGGGCTTCCATCACTCTGTTTTACTAAGCCCCAGACCTCATCCCACCGAGTCATCTCGTTCTCCTTTTCATCCTTAATTCATTTCCAAGCTCATTCCCTACAGAAGCTGTTTTCAATATTCATAATTTGCTTCAAGCATAAAACCTGATTTTCACTAACAAGGTGACTACCAGGAAGAGACAAAGGAGGTGCCATCTCATCACCCTAACATCAATGTTCCTTTCAAGTCTTCATTTTCTCTACACTGAGAGAGAAGAAAGCTCGTTTCTCCCCAAGGCTAGCCCTTCTCCTATGGGCCTGGGGTCCTCAATTATCCAGTCTCAGATGTCTCCACTCTCCCTCAACAGCGGCTTCTTTCCTTCAGCCTAAAACCAAGCTCAACACCTGAGGGGCTTACTCCCTCTGAGACAATAATCCACTTTCACCTTCAGGGCTAAACTTCTCTGCCCGATGTGCCTTACAGACATCTCTTTCAGTCAGTTCAGTTCAGTCGCTCAGTGTGTCCGACTCTTTTTTGCAGCCCCATGGACTGCAACACCCCAGGCTTCCCTGTCCATCACCAACTCCCGGAGTTTGCTCAAACTCATGTCTGTCAAGTCATGATGCCATCCAACCATCTCATCCTCTGTCGTCCCCTTCTCCTCCTGCCTTCGATCTTTCTCAGCATCAGAGTCTTTTCCAAAGAGTCAGTTCTTTGCATAACGGCCATCTCTTTAACATTTTGCAAACTGGTTTCTGTTTCTAAAATTCTTACTTCAATCCTTACAACATCTTGTGAGATACGGACTATTAACCCTTTTTCCAAAGGGGGCACCTAAAGCTTAGAAGGATTAAGTCACTTACTGAATACCAAGGCTGCCACACCCCAAACATATCCCTGTTTGCTCCATGGACTTAAACATAAGTAAGTGCTTTCCTTGGCCAGAACTATTTCATCCCAACTTCTAAGTACTAACTCCTATCATTCTTTATGATCCAGTTCAAATTCCATGTCCCCAGGAAGATCTTTCTGAGAAACCTTCAGTGAGTCAGTCAGTCCTTCCTTCCACATGCCACCACAGACAGTAAGCAGTTGGTTCTAATAATTAAGTGCTAACCACCATGGACTCTGCAGCCAAGACAGAGGTGCTGTGTTTCTCTCTGTTCCCAGACACCGAGCCTCTCAAGACTGAAGTGCAGAGGTCCCTAGGTCCCTGTCATCTCTGTAACTCACCACCACCATCAAGGGGTGTTTCTCGAATATAATGGTTGATGACACACACACTGCTCTGAGAAACTGACAACACAATGCAAACTTTTCAACATTATTTGGGGAGACACATAAAATTACTATTACTCTTAATGTATACATGTAAGAGAGCCCAACTACTAGTAACAAAAGTGTAAAGAAAACCCAGAGGTAAACCAATTTTTATTCTAATACATGTATACTGTTTGCTCTCATTAAAAACTACTACAACCCTACATAAATTTAAATGCCACATAGCATTACTCTTTGAAAGGAAGAAATGTTTTACTTCAATTAAACACGCAGTACCACAAATGTGTGTGTGTGTGTGTGTGTGAGAGAGAGTGCGTGCACACACATGCGCATTCAAGCATACTTTCACATTCCCACTAAGGTAAAAAGAGATAAGATCACTGCCCGATTCAAAGGCAAAAAAAAAATCTCATTTTCAAACTATTTTAAATTGGGAAAGCAATCCAATTTGTAACCTCAATTACATACCTAAGTAACTAATTTATGCAGATAAAAACCATTCCAAAATTCAAAGATCAAAGAACATAATATTTAATAAGGTTGGAGAAATTTCAGTGCACTTAAGTAATTTTCAATATGCCTTAATTGCATATCAAGGAAGAGAACACACTGTTATTCTTTTTCTGACAATTAACAAATATAACTTCAACAGTTAGAATTGTAAGTCTATCCTCAAAGTACATTCCATTCTAAAAATAATTTGGTTGTGCTCGTAAAAGTGCAAAATCATTGCTGAAAGAGATCAATTTTTTCCCCTGCTCTTTCTAATAAGAAACCAGGATGCTTCCTATTCCCTAGGCATTTGGCATCAGAGAAAAATGTGATACATTCTCCTAGACTTTCTCATTACTTTTTTTCTCCCCAGAAGAATGAATGCTTTTAAAGGAAATACATATTATGTCAAATAAGGAACCTGCACTTTTAAAACCCTATAATACTTACAGGACCACAAAAATAACTGAAACATTCACCTACTGTGTTTAAATCAGGCAAAAGCTGTTTTAAAAAAATTCTCCCTGAAGCAATCAGAACTTTAAAAGCAAAAAGCTCTCATTTCAACAGATTCTAATAAATAAGGTATCATTTATTAATAAAAGGACTGGATCCCAATTGTCATGTTGGTACTGCCATCAACACAGCACATCAAACACAGGAGGGAGAAAAATATGTTCTACCCAGGACAGATTCCAGTATTTCTAAATTCATAGTTTTCTCATCTACTCACTCATTCAAGACAGGTATGGATAATTTTAAATGAAACAAAAGCCACCAGTTTGCGGAAAATATGAGAAAGAGAAGAACATGGTAAGCAATGCAATGAGGATTCAATCAGCAAATCCAGGCTGTGGCAGAGTCAACAGGACAAACAGCCTGGTTTCTTAAATAAAAGTTACAGGGGGAAGAAAACGATGAAGGAATAGGAAACTATAAACCAAAAGAGATCAAGAGAAACATCAAAGCAATCATACAATGCACACCCTATTTGGACCAAAAGCTAATAAACCAAGATAGTTGGGGGATAATGTTTTAGTATGTTAGTGACATGATGCTATTTATAACTTTATATATTTGAAAAAAGAAAAAGAAGTTCTATCTTTAGAAGATACATATTCAGACATGAAATGCTATGGAATCTGGAATCT
The DNA here is from genome assembly GCF_000754665.1 of Bison bison bison. Lineage (NCBI taxonomy): Eukaryota > Metazoa > Chordata > Mammalia > Artiodactyla > Bovidae > Bison > Bison bison. The sequence continues at coordinate 1,031,710 of NW_011494607.1, forward strand.
GCTTCAAAACAGTCCTGGAGTTGGGATTTTAGAGCAGGAAAACACCGGAAACAAGATTGGTATATACTGGTAATTGCCAATAGTAGGTAATGCCTGCAGGAGGTCACTCCACTGTTCTAACTTTTGTATACACCTGAAATGGTTTGTATTTCAGTAACAAATTTGATTGCAAATTGAATAAAAAAGATATCCTACGAGGAAAATTATGCTTTGCAGAAAAAAGCTGGGTAAAACTTACTATAATATTCAAAAGTACTTGATTCTATGTGATGTGATCATGGAGCTACTTTAAATTATTCTGTGAAAACCATACATAAAATATAATTCTGATTTTTATAATTCATCTTTTAAAAGTCTAAACAGCAAATAGCTTTCAATGTCTCTCCTTTTTTAAAACAACACAAGTAAAACTGATGACTGTGTAAGAATCCAATCCGAGAAGTAATGGAAATTATTAATGGCTCTGCTGAATATTTAACTATACACACACTAAAAAGGTCAGGAAACAAGTTTTCCTCAAACTGAGCTACATTTATATAAATTAACATCCATTTGCTACTGCAACATTAGCCATATTTTATAAAGATAACTGTCACTTCTCAATGCAAGTATTGTCCAGAAAGAACTAAACCACGCAGAAATTCCTTTCACCAGCAAACTATAGTTTCGTTAGTGAACGTGAATTAGGTATGAAAAACCATTATTTCAACTGCCTAATCAAAATCTTACAGCTTTACTATAATCCTTTCATGATTATATAACTTTATAATTATGTTCCTCCTGCCACTTTATATAAAATAGCCAAAACCCTTAAGGGTTAAAAACAATATTCCTCAATTAATAATTTGTATTGTCATTATAAATAGTAAAATTAGCTGCTGGACATGAAAATATGAAAGGAAGATTAAAATATTTTCTTAAGAAATGAGAGAAGACACCTCAGATGAGGAGGGGAAGTGTGAATCTGTGCGTGCACACATGTGTGAGTGTCTCTTGGGAGTGTGGTACGAACTGTGCTTTCATAGGAGGCAGTCAACTAAAATACAAATCACAATGTAGAACTAAAGGATGTTATTTAGAAACACATGCCATATGGAACAGGTAAAGTTAAAAATCCAAAATGAGAAAGAGTACAGAATACTGTTATTTGTGTTCTCTGCTTTGCATTATTACTGGTTTTAAATAAGTACTTGAATAAACATCAATTAGAAAATGCACACAGCAATGAAAAATGTCTCACCAATAGTCATAGCTCTCATCCCAGTTGTCAAAATGTACGAGGAAACGATTGTCCACCATATCTGTTACCGTAGCAACACAGATGAATGCAGGGTTCTTTTTGTCTACAGCTTCAAGCTTCATTCCAACTCGAAAGCCTGATGGGATCACTGTCTATGAAATATACAGATTTAATTAGAGATAAGCACACACTTAACAACAAGGACCTGAACCCTCTCTGCACCCCTGCTTGAAAGCCTGGCATCCATCAGCTATATTCACATAATTTAAAAATCATAGACCAGTTTTGCAGCAGAGTTGCTTTCCAAGAAGCAGCAATAAGAAAAACGCTCCGTTGCTACACCCAATTAATTATCTGGACCTTTAAAGCAAACACACCCACAACCTTGAAAAGTTTACTTAATCTTAACTTGTGTCTTGGTACTTGAGATGACTATGCTAGTTAGCCAAGTTTTATGTACCGTATAGTTTACTTTCAGTTTCTCTCTTTCTTTATTACAGACTTAACAATGAAAATTACTTCATACAAAATATGCACATAATCAAGTTAAAAATGTGTGTAAGTCAGTACAAATTCACTCCCACTTCTGAAAAATCTTTCAAAAGGGTACTCTACTAAAAGTAGGCCATCTTCCTATATGAAAGGCTGGAAATTATTACAACTGTAATTCAACAATCCAGATGTTATTCATAATAGCACCCAAAGAGCTGGCTGTTAATACATAAAGCCATTCAAAATAGCTTGTAGTATAAGGAAATCCACAGATTATTGGTCATCTGGGACATGAAACAAAAACAATAAAAATTCAGTCAGATGCAGTACTTGAAATGCTGTGGATGTAAACATTCCTCAAAATATTTCATGAAGAAAAATATCCTAATCTCAGAGAAGTACTTGGATATCAGTAGTGTCAATCACAACACACTACAAGTCATTTCTGCCCTTCAGAAAAAATCTTTCTGTCCAGGCTGAAGCATACAGACACTTTTCTCATTACTTTAAGCAAAATAGATGTTATCTCTTTTTACTATAATTATACAGCTATAATCACAAAAATGTGGACAGGCATGTATCTGAGTATGTTAGAGTGAAGTCCTGTCTGAGTCGAAGGATCAGGCACTAATGCTACACAGGTACTGTTACTACGTATTTAAGCCCTGGACTTCTGTATCAGACCATAAATATTTGAGTATTCTTAGGTAGAGAAATCTAGAAATACAAAAATTAATTACATACCAAACACACACGGTCCAAGATTCAGTTTTGTGCTAGCAATGCACAGAATTTAAGATGATGGTCAGTGGCTCAAAAATACCTGACTGAACTCATCATCAGAGAACCAGACAAGGATTAGGAAACTTGGAGCCGTAACAGCAAGCCAATTGCTGAGTTTTCCACCTGACTGGCCTCCCTCATCTTGAAGGAGAATGCCGACTGACTATGCAGCATGGACATCTCAGCAATTAAGCTATCTTCTCAATTAAGATATTTAAAAATAATAATCTGGCTCGTTATCTCTATTAATTACCTAAATGCATGTGTGTGCGCACACACACAAATCCCCTTCTAATTCTCTAACTCAAGCTGGCCTATGTTCAATTTGATTAGAGAATGTTTCAGCCATTAGACTTGCTGCCCTCAAAACACCTGGATAATGTCATTTCCCAAGTGGAGAGTATGTGGGGTAGGTGAGAAGGTTTTTCTCATTCCTGATATCTGGAGGGAATCCCTAGTGAAATATGACGGCCTCTCTCCACACTGTCACCTAACTGGTGAATCTGGAAGGAAGAAGTGGTCACACCGTTAAGCTGGCCTACAGGGCATATAGTTTCCACTTTGCTCCCCTCTGGAAGCAGGCTCTGTCCTGCAAGACAGTAGTCTGCCCTGGTCCAGTGCTCATGGGCTAGAGTGGTGAGGTTGGAAGGGCCAGTAAATCTCTAACTCCAGCGCTCAGAATCAAGAGACTCATTTGTCAGCAGATATAGGCCACACATGTACTGCAACTGAGCTCTCATCAACTATAAAGGTGAGATTCTGGCTTTCCACCTGCGTGTCCTCTATTCTTTCCAATTAGATCAGAACTTGATCAGGGCAGAACACTGTAACATATCAGGCCTCCTCAGAGATGCCCATAGCTTAAGAAGTAGAAAATACAAACACATCTGGACTTTGCTCCTGTTAACACTGCAAAACAGAGCTAGAAGCTGGAGAAAAGATTTAAATGATAGCTAGGATGCAAATTCAAGTAGGGTTACATTCATCTCACTATGCGAATCCTATCTGAACAGTACTCCTAAAATCAAGTGACCATAACCATAAAATGCCCCAGTCAATTTAATTTGCTTAGGCGCCTTAACTGTGAAGTATACCTAGGTTTTCTACTATGTTGCCTTTTACTATTTAATTTTTCAAAAAGACAGCCATGATATAGTTAAAAAGATATTTATTCATGATAATTTTTAGTTAATTTTAAAGCTTAAGAGCACCTTATTTACCAAAGCAATAACATTTATTATAGTTTCTTGTTATCACTTGTAATTTATCCAAGGAAACACTCAAAAGCCACTTCCCGTGAAAGAAAAAGTATCTTGGAGGTACTTACTATATTCTGATTTTCAAATAATGACTTGGGAGCAGCCTGAGCTTTGCATGTCTTGAGATAGGTCTGCCAATTAAATTCTTCTTCTTTATATCCTAGGATTCACACATATAGAGACAGTAAAATACCAAAATATTTCATACTTAGCTTTCCATTCTTACTTTTATCTGTAAGTCCAACATGCCAAAATCAAGCCGTCAAGTGACTTTTTTAATGGATAGTATTTAACTCATAATTAGTCTCTAAGGATTTTTATACACAGGGTATTTATTTCCAACAAATTGTATTATTTTTTCAATTCCGAATGAATGGTAACGGATGAAAGGAAAAGGTGTGAGGAAGCAAATACACATTGTCCTCAGGTGGACTTCTTTTCATTACCAGACCATTTCTACCAGTATTTAGGTAGAATTCATTAGCAGTGAGCTTCGGTAGTTGAGTTCTCTGTTTTTCCCTCACTCATTCTATTTTGGGAGACTAACTTGTAGGGACAGTGGGAAGCTGGAAAAAATGGTACTACAAGAGATAAAATCTTTCTAGCCTGTCACCACAAGAATGACATGAAGTGAGCATGCTGGCCAAATACAATAATGGAAATGTCCTTTCCTTGGTTTTCACCAGTTCATGTTCAACACTGGTAAAGCCAACATTTCTTTAAAAAGGAAATTGGGCATTTAATTTTACCCAGTAGATTCTCTTTTCTACTTCCATCAAAGTCCAGAAGGTGGTGTGAAAAAAACAATTCACCACATATGAGGCCAATTTATGTAAAGGCTTACATATTTTCTTTTTCATCCCTCTCTTTTCTAGGTGTTTTTGTTCAATCCTTCAGTTATCTGAAAATACCATTCTGCCATTAATTTTTCACTTAAAACCAAAAGATGGCTTGTCCATTAAAATCCAATAACCCCCACTAAAAAAAACTTCAATAATACTACAATGATGTAGTAACCAGTGAATTGGAGAAGGAAATGGCAACCCACTCCAGTATTCTTGCCTGGAGAATCCCAGGGACAGAGGAGCCTAGTGGGCTGCTGTCTATGGGGTCGCACAGAGTCGGACACAACTGAAGTGACTTAGCAGCAGCAATAACCAGTGACGTTGCTCAGTCGTGTCCAACTCTTTGCGATCCCATGGACTGTAGCCTGCCAGGCTACTCCATCCATGGAATTTTCCATGCAAGAGTACTGGAGTGGGTTGCCATTTCCTTCTCCAGGGGATCTTCCGACCCAGGGATCAAACCCAGGTCTCCCGCATTGCAGGCAGAACACTTTACCGTCTAAGCCACCAGGGAAGCCCCAGTAATTCTGAGACCCAGACCAAAATTATCAGACTGGTAACCTGGTTCTTTCACATCAAGCAAACAATACTGAATGCAACATGAAAAGAAAGGAAGTAAGATATTATTAAATACCCTAGGGATGAACTGAAAAAGATACAATCTGTTATTCTTGGATATTTTGTAAAGATGAAATAGGCAAAATCATTGGCAGACTATAATATAAAAACTTAATAATAAATGAGTAATCACTATTAGTTCAACCCTCACCCAAATTGCTTTTCAGTGTTATAGTATAGTCTCCTTTCCAATCTCTTAAATATGAAGATAAGTTCAATGCACAATTTCTCAAGGTTTTTTACTTACTGAAATGTTAGTAAACACAGTTATGTAAACAGGTTAGAAATAATTTTGTAATCAGTTATTTCAAGAAGGTATGCACGTATGTGTTGTGTGTGTGTGTGTGTATGAGATAGAAATTTGTAGCTAAAATCTGTAGTCAAAGTATCAAATAAGTGTTATGTGACATGCAAATAAGTACATGGACATAGTTTATTCTCTTAAGTAGGGTTCTATTTTTTTAATTTCTTTCACTTTAAAAAACATCTTTCATCATGAACAATAAGCTTAAATTTGGGCCCACCTGAGTAACCACAAAGTCTGAATTCTCAAAAATCTAAATTACAATATAAGAAATTAAGTGCTTTCAAAATATAAAATATGAAATTAAAAAGTGACAATACCTTTTGGAGGATGGAGTTTATGGCCAGTTTTCTCACACCACCCAACTGGGTGGATATCCAGAGCATCGGCATTTACCCAGAAGTCGTAACAATCAGAGTATCCATCAAAGTGCAGCTTTATCCGGTATCCACAAACCTGTAATAGGTAAAGAACAGAATATTTGTGCACATGTACAAAAATAAATTAACATGGATCTCAAATATGATATGGATTATATTAGAGCACCATTGTTAAAAGCCACAAAAACAACTGAACAAATAACAAAATCTGAAAGCAAACGTTATTTTGTTGCGAAGAACTGAGCTAGGGGTTTCAGCCTCATTCCTAGTGCCATTAGAAGCACATGGATCTGGGTGAAGAATAATTCTCCCATGTAGACAAGTCCCCCTCTTTATCCCCTGCGTTGTACAAGCACAGGGTGCACAGCTCCTGCAGGGGCCCGGCGTGGGTGCCCTATTGTGCACTGGCTCAGTGCTGGCTATCTGTCCTTTACAAAGCTCCACACACAGTGATATCTGGCCAGACCAAGGCTGGTGCACACACGGGGAGAAGTCAACAGTCTCCTTTCCACCAGTAGCAGAGTTGTGAGAAAGAAGAGCTTCCCCAGTTCATACTTAGATGAAACAGGATCCCTGGAATGTGGTGAGAACTCACTCTATGTAACCCATGCCCAACACTGAGGTCACACATCTGCTTAAATTAGGGCGGCACTTGATTGGGAGAGTTCTAAGTTAAAAAGTCACGTGGGTTTATGGAACCTCTGCCAGGTCACGCTTGGCACTGGGCTCACAAAAGTTCAGCCTCTGAATCTTCTTCCCATTAGCACAGCAGATGGGTTCTATGTTCTGTAGGAGCCAAACTTCTTACAAGACCACTAAGTCACTGAAGGAAAATTATAAGCAAAACTAATACACAAGATCATCTGATTCTTTGAGGAAAATTTTAAAAGATACCTCCCCCAACTCAAGGGACAGAACAAGGAGTCAAGCACATAAATGAAAAAAAAAGTTCTAAAGAGTTCTCAGTAATATATTGTACTAAGTGAAAATGGAAGTCGCTCAGTCGTGCCAACTCTTTGCGACCCCATGGACAGTAGCCTGCACCAAGCTCCTCCAACCATGGGATTTTCTAGGCAAGAGTACTGGAGTGGGTTGCCATTTCCTTCTCCAGGGAATCTTCCCGATCCAGGGATGAAACCCAGGTCTCCCACATTGTAGACAGACGCTTTACCGTCTGAGCCACCAGGGAAGTCCATATATTGTACTAAGATACACATAATTGACTTGGACATTTTTTCCTGAAAAACTTCAGAGATACCTTGAAATACTAAAAATAATACAAGTATCTGTTGGTCTGTCTCTTATGTTAAGGAACATGGTATGGCAAAGGCTATGGTGTCAAATGGACCAGGGTCAAATCGTGGTTCTACTACTTTGAAGTTGTGTGACCTTATATACATCACTTAACCTCTCTGAGCCTCAGTTCCTTCATCTATAGAACAGGGATGAAAAAGGGTTCTTGCAAAGATTAAATGAGGTAATGTTTACAAAACACTAAGTACTGTGCCTGGCATAAAGGAAGTGTTCAACAAATGGCATCTTTTCCCATTATTAAAACCCTATAAGCACTATGTTATCTTAAAAATAAAGAGGAGGCAGAGCTTACCTCAGCCACAGTGAGGACGCAATACACAGACTGGTGTTCAGGGTCCACGCCTTCTAGTTTCATGCCAACTTTAAACCCATTTTTGTTATATGGAAAAGACTGATACTAAAATGTAAAATGACAGCAGTTTTAGTGACTGATAATCATTCTTAAGACTTTATAACCAAATCATAAACAGCTCTTAAAAATGCAGGGAAAAAAACAAAAAAGGATCACCCAATCATCTCATGTGAAAACAGACAACACAAAGAGATGACAGAAAAGGAAATTCAAATGTTTTACATATTCGGAAAGATGATCAACCCCCCCATAAGAGTCATACAAAGTAAAATTACAGTAAAATAGATTCCACTTATCAGACTGATAAAGATCAAAAAGTTTGGTTACACTAGCAAAGCTCTAGGGAAAGAGATGTATAAATACATTGCTAATAGGGATATAAATTTGTATAACCTCTAGCAATCTCCTGAGATCTATAAAAAAGAACATTCTCTTTGACTCAGCAATTTTAATCCTAGGAAGTTACCCAACAGAGATAGCCACATATGTGCAAAATGAGCAGTGTATGAGGCTATTCACTAAAGCATTTACTTACCAAAAGATTCATGTATATATATTATACATTCCACATAGTGGAGAAGGAAATGACAACCCACTCCAATATTTTTGCCTGGAAAATTCCATGGACAGAGGAGCCTGGCGGGCTACAGTCTGTGGGGTTGCAAAGAGTCGGACATGACTGAGCACACTCGCAGTCCATATATACAAATGATATTTCATCTCATATCTGTCCCATAATAACTTAAGCTGGTCTCTACTGACTGACACATGTATGTATGTAACACTCATGTGATATATATATGACATACATATATGACATTTATGTCAACCACAGTATGGACCAGTTTGTATTATTATGAAACAAACATAAGATGAAATATGTATGAGTATAAAAGACTGATGGAAGTGGGTAAATGAACTGAGATGGAATAATCTCCAAACTCAGTTAGACAAAAAAGCAAAGTTCAAAACAGTATGTGACATATGTCATCATGTGGTTAAAGGTAGGGGGAAGATTTGCCTATATATTGCTTACATGTACACGTAATTTTCTTATAGCACTTTAAATTTTGAATCATATGAATGTTTTGCTGATTCAAATAATTAACTGTATTTAAACTGTTTAAAGTGTAAAAATGTCTATTATGCAAAGGACCAAAGTTGCAAAAAATAATTATACAGAACAAGTCATATGCAATTGCTATTATATCTGAATTAAAGTCTTAATGTAAATGTAATCATCTCAACATTTACTATTCATCAGTTTTCAAAAAAAATTGTTGTTGAATATTCACCACTTCTTAAAAATGGTGCGTTAATATGTATGTAACAAAGTACTGATGGCAGATTTACTATATATCATGTGATACATAATTAAATCATTTAAATCAAGGGTCAGTGAACTACGATCTATGGGACACACCAGCCGACCACTGTTTTTGTGAATTAAATTTTACTGGAATATTAGCCATGTTCATTCATTTATACATTGCCTATGGCTGCTTTCATTACAAGAACAGAGTTAAGCTGTTACAAATGAGACCATATACTCCATAAAGCCTACAAGATTTTCTATTGCCCTTTATGGAAAAAGTCTGCTGATCCCTGGCTTAGCCCAGTGACAGCAGTTCCTACTCAGAACTACTTTTACTGATCTTAACTCACTTCTGATAAAAGATTTTTACTATAGTTTATTTAACAATCTGGTTTTTGATGTTCCGTTATATTATGCAAACCTTAGTAACTCATCTTTATTCTCTCAAAGCCATGACATTTTATGTTGTTTTTCTTTATCTACTAGTTTTTCAGTAGTAACAGAAGCACCCTCCTTCAAATCAATGCATGAAAGCCTAACAAACGTTGACAGAAAGCAGCGTCTGTCTGTAGGTGTGTGCTTGTATGTGCGTTGTGTGCCCACACATGTGGCTCTAGGGGAGGTGTGCATATATGATGATAGTTACCCTCCCACTTCCCCCTCCACATATGAAAAACAATATGTTTGAAAAAATTATCCCAAGTCACATTTCCTAGACAGATAGTAGAAACGGCAATACTAATTCCAGACCAGCGTTACAGCTCCTTTGCCCTTATGCACAATGCCTTCTAGAAAGGTCGGTACCTCCTTGAACAGCTTTGCCGGCACGGCCACAGCTTTCTCCTCTTCCAGGTAGGATGCCCAGCACCAAGCTTTCTTTCCTTTAGGAGGCAAACCTGAAAGGCAAGTGAGACTAAACTGATAGAATTTCCAGAGCAGGATACTTACTGTGAACTCTCACTTCCCTAACGACCCCTAGGCCTGGCTCTTCTCTTGTTTCCATGACTGGTATTTTCTCTTATTTCCATGACTGATATTTCTCAATTTCTTCCCCTGACTCCTCTTCTGAAGAAATGAGAGCTAAAAAGTAAACTATGTGTATACCCAGGAATGAGTGTAGAAGAAAGGAACAGAAGAACTTAAAGTACTTTTAAAAACTTAAAGTACTTTACTTAAAGTAAAGTACATTTACTTTAAGAACTTAAAGTAAATGAAGGAGACTCAGTAGGAAGCCAAGATAGAACAGAATCATGGAAGCTCAGCAAGTAAGAAGCAGGATGCTCCAAAGTTTTTTCCTAATGAATCAAGAAGCTGAGAACTGTGAAAAAGTCAGTGTACTGAGTAACTTAGGGACTGGCTGCTAACTTGGAGAAAGTGGGTTGGGGGGGGGGAATCAGTGCATCCAAGCCCAAATTTTAAGTTGCAAAAGAACACATAAATGATAAAAATACAGAGTCTACAGCAATTTTATTTGGGGTTAATTTAACAAAAAAATGAAAATGAAGAAAGGATATATAATGTTAGGCTTGATGGGAAAGCCTTTCCCTTTTAAAATTGAGGGAAAGATACTTGGAGATGAGCTTAGAACAGGCAATGATAAAGCTCTTGAAGAGGAAGAAAATGGGAAGACCTAAGAGAGGGAAATGGCTAAAGCAACAAGGCCACTGAAGGGCCAGAGCCCTGAGAGTAGAAGAAATGAAGGGGAAGGGACAGAAAGGACAAAGACATTTTTGAGGCAGAGTGCAGAGTAACTGGGAATTTACTACCTTTAATGTCAGTGATGAAATAGAGAAGGCCATCCAAATGTAAAAGTTAGGCTGTGTGCTTGATGCAAGTAGAAACATCTCAAACTGTTTTTAAGAGACGAACAAGGGAGGAATGTGGTTAAACCCTGAAGAGAAGCGCTGGGTTCAGGCCCTGATTCACGGGAACGATGTGATTGGCAGGTCAGGATGGGACTGTGCAAAGTACAGTGACCTAACATGGAAGACCGGCCGGGCAGATGTGGCAGGTCCTTCGACACACCCTAGTGGGGCACACAGAAGCTTCTGGGGAGACCAACCCAAGGTCCAGGAAGAATAAGGCAGCAAATTAGCCCACCAAGTACTGAAGGGCAGGGCCTAAGCTCTAGATTCCTCAGAGAATAAAGTGTTCCTCGAGAAATAAAGAAAGGAAAAAAGGGTACTGTGTCAGGAAGTCATGGTTGAGAGAAAACATTAAGAAAAAAAATCTAAAATTTTATGAAATGAGTAAGACCAGAGGTTTTAGTCAAAGTGCAGAAGTAAAAGAACCTACCTGATGGAAAAATAAATAACAGAAAATGATCTCAAGTTTTCCCTGATACTGCTTGAAACTTGCTAATTTCCATTTTCCCCTTGCCCTTTTCTACTTCTTCAAAACTCCAACTTTTATTGACACAATTTAACCAAAGAAAATCCCCAAACGATCCTTTAACTGCCATAGTGTGCGTTACAATTAAGACTAAAATGTCTGCCTGTGTGAAATATTTTCAACTTCATAAAATTACAAGTAAAACCTTCCTTTCATCAACTCACCCTGCTTTAATACAGCCGAATCACCTCGTCTTTTCCTTCGGGCTCTCTGTGAACCCCTCAGGATTCTCCCATCTTGTTTGTTTTCCTACGGTAAAGCAGAAAAGTTTATGATTTTTAAAAGTTCATGATATTGGCACCAATGAAAAGTTAGAGAGCTGTCAGAAAGCAATTTTTTGCACTGTTCTTCAGTTTCACTTCATAACTTTGAAAGAAAGAAAGAATATAGGTCACTTGAGAACTCTGTTGCTCTTGGCCTGAGGTCCTTACAAAATAAGAATATTTCCAAGAATTACACTCTGTTATAGCACAGATACTATTCCCACCTCCTTGAAAAGCTTTCTTCTTTCAGTTCCTTGACCACTCTGGTCTGGGTCCCCTGGTACCTCACCACCCCTCTTTCTTGGGCCTTTTGCTGACATCTCCTGCCATCTAATCCCCTTCTCTTCTTTATCCAATCACTCTCCTTAGGTTTGAAAGATTATCTGTCTGCTAAATATCCCCTGTTTATATCTCGAGCTCTGACTCATATATCCAGATGCCTACCTGGGATTTTTGCTTGGACATCTAATAAGTATCTCAAACGCATGATGGCCAACGTACTCTAATTTCTATACTCCACTCTGGCCTTCCCATTCTCAAGAAATGGTATGATTACCCAGTCAACAGTTCAAGCCAAAAAGCTAGGAGTTATCTCTCATCCTTCTCTCTCCCTCATATACCCTGCCAACTCTGCCTTTAGCATCTATCTCAAAACCACTGCCTTCTATCTTAAACAGCCCTCTTATTTAGTCTACTACAATAAGCTTCCAGCTGGTTTTCCTGATTCTACTCTGTTCTCATATGTCAAAGCTAGAGTGATCATTTTAAAACATCATATCAAAATATTCTCCTTGCCCTCTACTTTCCAATGGCTTCCCAGCACACTCAGAGTAAAGTGACAACCCATGACTCTGGTTTACCATAAAGCCCTGGACTGCAGAGAACTCTTCAGTCTCATCTTACTCCATTCTTCTCTAGCCTTCAAGGCTCAGCAACCTTGTCTTCTTTATTTCCTTAAATAAAGCATGCTATACATGTTTTTCATTATGGTCTTTTCCTCAAACAATTCCATTGCCCTGCAGAGCTCCTTACTCTCAACTTGACATCAGTCTCCTTATGCAGATCATACTGTCCAAGCCACCCTCCGTGGGAGGCCTCCTGATAACCTAGCCTGAAACAGTCAGATTATCTCAATGCTCTATTGTACTTCTCATCACAGTGCTTACCACAGGCTGATATTTCCCCTAGTGGTTTACTATAGGTCCCTGAGAAAAAAGATTCTGTCCTTCTGCTATCTTATTCATCTCTGAATTCCCAGCTCCTAAAACAGTGACTAACCAATAATCATTGCTCAATATTGATCTTAAGGAAAATGCTTTGAGACTTCAAAGTTGTCTTTTCATATAGAGCTACTAATAAATACTTTAGAGATGTTTATGTTTTAATTAGCATATTTTGAATTAGTTTTCCCTAAATATATCTGACATTTATCTGCCATTTTCTACCTACTCGCATAGTATTATAAGATCTGTCTGCAATTTACCAAAATGAGATTGGCATTTTGCTGTCAAGAAGAATTTAAAATTAATTTGCAGAACTGAAGGTTCTGCCAGTGACTCTCTCACTCCAGCAATAAATTTCAGGACTTCCTACTTCTTCACCCTGAGGGAGGGGTACTATACTATTTATTATTCTCATCATGAGATGAGGACTGTGACACACAGAGAGGACAGGTGGGCACTCTGCTGATGGTAAAACAAGGTCACAGAAGCAGCACTGAAACCCTGGTGCCACCTGCAGAAGGAGAAGCCCTGTGGGTACTGACCATCTCATCATCCCGCTCTTCTTCCTCCTTGGAGTCAGCTTTCAGAGATAACTTTGGCTTTTTCTTCCTACTACACTTAGAATCTTCTTCCTCGTTGTCTTCTCCCATGTCCCTTTCTTCCTTCTGATCTCTGCTGAATTCATAAACCCAAAAGAGTGACTAGGAAACAATACCCATCAAATATCTGCATGTTGATTAGCAATGCAAAAACCTTTTAAAAATATTTAACCAGGAAGAGAAATGTGTATGTATTAGAATATCATAGATAAGAGACACTTCAGACAAAAATCATGAATGACACTGTCAAGACAAAAAGTGGAAATTAGCTTATATATTAATTTATATAATTATTATAATTATGTAATTAATGATAGAATTTTAAAAGGGCACCAGCCCTACAGGTGAAACAGGTTCTAACAAGTTTTAAATTATTGGTTTTTCACAGCTACTATCCATACTAATAAAAGAATCGATTATCTGGAGCTATCCTAGTCTTTGGTGGCGATTTTAAAGCAACAATCTAGCAATTATTGAGAATGCCAAGTTCAATCAAAAAAGGCCAAATGTAATCTGGCAAAATACCAGATGGCCAACAAAAACAGACAATTCCCCAGCCTGTGCTAATTAAAATACATGAGAAACTCCAAAAGAACATAAATACCAAGTCATTTATTTGCAGTAGACAAGTACTTGCAGGAAATACACCTTGTTAGTGATAAGTTGACCTCATCAGAGTCCCGCAAGGCAATCACACCACCATCAGTCACAGCTGATGGCCCTGTCTCAGAATCCTCAGTCTGTCCTGAGAATCACAGAGACACAATTACAAGACTCCTCACTATGGCCATTTAGTGGATGCTCAGTCAGGGGAAGCTGTATTTCATTCATGGAGTTTTAGCTCAATTGCCTAAGAACTCTTAAAATTTAAACCCAAGTACATTTTCACAAGCATCAGCGTCACTAAAACGTGTATGTAGCCCAAAGAGATCTAAATACTCTTGGCTGGGGAGAAAATTAATGTAAATAAAAGACTAAAGAAAGAGGCCAAGATTGTATTGCAGGTAGGACATGAGCAGTATAACTGAAGCCACCTGGTCCAGCAGTGGGATTAGGGTCCAAGTGCCTCCGAAGGGAAAGTCTTGAGGGGTGGGGTGGGGTGGGGGGGGGAGCATTTGGATGACAGACGTCAGAGAACACTAAACCTCTCTATTCCCAAGCACCAGGCCCTTGGACTCTAAAACTCATTTTATAAGTGGAATGTGGGCAAAAACCTACTTGTCTTTAATATGTCGAGCACAGTTCTGGCTGCAGTGGTTCCCTCCAGAAAGACACTCATCTACGTTGCCATACTGACAACAGTTCTCACAGAATTGAAGCCCTTCTACTTTCACTGGGTCCTTCAGCCTGAAAGGCATTCCAGTCTTCTCAGAAAAGACTAGAAGGTGAAAAGAAGAAAAAAAAAAAAAAAAACTTAAAACCATGACAAAAATCGTGGCAAAATACATTTAAACTTTTTCTTCTAATAATTTTGTTAGCAACACAATAAAAAGGATAATGTTTGTTGAATGAATGAATGAACATTGATCATTCCTTTGGGAAGGACAGGTGGATGGGCTGGACTGGGATCACACAAATCATTTACATAACAAAACCACCTGTAGAAAAGACAAGCAAAAGCTTGTCTTATGCCTTTTCTACAGAGTTCAAAGTAAAATGGAAAAAAATTTCATTAGTCACTAAATTCAGAAGATGAAATTGTCCGTCCATAGAGTCCTTTACAGCTGTTATCTTTTTGACAAAATTTAAAAAGAGTTATCTATGTTATATAATGTTTTTGATGAGTTTTAGTTAATGGGCTGAATCATCTTTCTATTTTACTTTTAATGTAGCAGATCTCCTGAATCATAATTATCCATATTGTCTAGGAGTCCACATTTCCTTTCGTCTGAATCATTAGGCTAATCATTCATTCAGCAAACACTTATTAGGCACCCATTTATGCTAGACACTGATAATGATAGTACAGACCTTGCCCAAGAGAGCTCACAGTCTAGAAGAGAAGACAGGCAAGAAAACCAATATTTATAATAAAATGTGATACATGCAATAATTGAAGCATGAACAAGTTCCAGAAGCAGTGCAGAGGAAGAAGTGACTCATCCAGCCCGGGGTGGGGGTGCGGGGGGGGCAGTGGGTAGTTCGAGAAAAGATTTTCTGATAGAAAGCCTCAATAGAGTTTTGAAGGCCAAAGAGGAATTTACCAACTGGACAAAGAGAGAAACAGCATCCTGGCCAGAAGAAACAGTGTGAGCAAAGGCAAGGAAGCATGAAACCACATAGTCCTGGGAGAATTCTATGTAATTCAGTGCTGCTGGCCCTGCCAGAACACAGCGTACAAAGAACAGAACAGAGAGCAAAGAGACAAAAGCAAGCATGTGGGTGCGGGTCACCCAGATCTTTGTATGTTTTGCTAAAGAGACAAGAAGAAGTTGGTGAAGTGTCAGATAAGCAATCTACATCAGTTCCTCTCACTTCAGTGTGCTGGATAAATTGGGGGAGATCAGAAGCAGAGGGATTTTTTAAGAGATGTCTGCAGTGGTTCAAGTGAGAGGTGATAAGGGCCTAAATGAAGACAGCGGCAGTGATAATAAGTAGAAAAGGCCAGATCTGAGACATATTTAGGAAACACAAACCAAGAGGATTCAGTAATAGGCTATGGGGCTGGGAGAGACCAAATTCAGGACGACTCCTAGATTCCTTGCTTGTCCGCTGGATGGATGGTGCTACCATCAACTGATATTACGGGCTACAGAAGGAAAAGCAGGTTGGGGGACGGGAGAAAGAAATAGAAAATGAATCGCATTTTAGACATGTGGAGTTTGAGGTACCTGTGGGACATCCAGGTGGAGATGTCCAGTAGGCAGGTGGAAATACGGGCCTGGAGCTCGGGGGAGAGGTCGGGGCTGGAGATATAGATTTAGGAGTCATCAGCATATAGGTGTTAGTTACAACCATCGGAGCAGATGAGAAAAAAGTGGCAGGCTTTTGGCTAAATCACCTGGGTAGGCTATTACAACATGAATTTACTTGGTAATTTTCAATTAACCTTGTGCTATGACAGATCTGGCTTGAGGAAAGAAGACACTTTACAGTTATTTCAAAAATATTAAAGCTGGTTCCATATCAGTTTCATTATAGAAATTTACCTAAGAATATGTGACATGAAGATCACCCAGGATTTTCAAAGTTCAGCCTATTATAAAACCTTAGTCTTACATTAAAAACTCTCCAAAAAAAAAAAAGAGAAAGGACAATGCAGATGGCCCACTCTTACCTTCTTGAGCAGTTGGTACCATCCAAGTTGTAGTTGCTGTTGCTTTTTTAACATTTTCCATCTCACTCTCATCTGTAATAACTTCCAGGGCTCCAAACTCATTTACACGGAACTAGCAGCAACAGAAGAAAGAGGCAGAATTTATAAAAGTGTTCAGAACTGTCACCATTTAAAGGCTGACACTTAGAGTCTACATTTTAAGAGTTAATTTCAACAATTATATTCAGATAAGCCCCAATTATATCCAGATAAACTCACTACCATGATGAAAACCTTTGCATTTAAAAAATCTGGAATTTCGGGAAGAGGGAACAGAACAACGCGGCAAAGCACTTCTTAACAACACAAGCCACCACTTTTGCACTGTCCCTTGGAGTTGCCAGCTCACTTCTTTGGCTCTCAATTTCAAATACTGTTTTTTTGGCTAAGGCTTTTTTTTTTTTCACATTTCATATTACGGTTTATTTAATAATTAAAGTTAGTAAAAGCAGAATTACTGTTTTCCCAGAAATCAACTTGTCTCACCCAAGATCACCTAGTTCAAAGAGCAGGAAAAATTACCATTTTAGAAATTCTGACTTGTACATCCAATCTCCATATTCCAAGATGTGAAGAAGGAAGGCTGAAGCATGAGTCATGGGACTCCCCCCAGGCTCTATATTTTCTCTTTCACTGCTCTTTAGAATTCTCCATTATAGTCATTCACTTCTAGTCCTCCCAAACAACTGGTAATATCTGAGAGATCTGAACAAGTCTACTAGCCTCAGGCCAAGTTTACCACTAAAAAGTAAGAGCATTTTGATTTCATGGGTATTCTGGACTCCAAATATTGAAAATTTCCTCTCACCTCATCTCATGGCAAGCCTCAAACCAAATATTCTTCTGCAATCTCCTGGGCATCCTCTGTGGAATCATACTGGGCATAATGTGTTGAAAGCCTTGAACCACTACCTGTGTGCAGGGGCCCCATCCTCTTTGAAACAGCTAGGTTAACTCACATTCATGAGAGTCAAAGTTACCCTGTATTCCTTCTGTTTTCCCATAAAACAGAATGACATAAGAGATTCACTAATTTTACCAGGGGACAAAGAGCTAGAAAGCTCAAAATTCAAAAGGATCATAAAACATTGGCTTAAAGTTCTTAGATCGCTCCCAGAAATATATGAACATGCAAATATGCAGTATTTAAAATGAGGCCTTCTATTTTCCAATTAAAAATCTGTTTGGTCAACATGCCAACAGAATGATTAATTTTATCAAACTAGATTCAGTCTACAAGTCAGAAAAATCTTCAGCCAAATTTACAACTAATTATTCTTTCCACCAGGTGAAAACAGCACCTTAAACAATTTTCTGCACATGGTCCACAATTATTAAAAGCTTTCTAGATAGAACAAGTGACATAGTTATGGAAAGTGAAAATGTTTTCTCCCTATTATATATTTCAGATACAAGTTCCCAGGTAGCATGCATATACTAAACCTGTGGATTCACCTAAAAATGTCAGTTTAAGAGGTGGTAAAAAGTCAATTGGGAAGGAAAGAGCTAAAAATAACTTCACTTGTTGGGAAAAAATAAAGTTTTAAATGATCAACACTGAAACCAGAATATTTGAAAATAAAGCTGATAGTACCATCTACTGGGCAAGAGTAGAAAAGTCAAGCCATCATGATTATTAATTAATGACGTTAAAAATGATGGTGGAAAATCAATTCTGAATGGAATTTTTAAAAAACTAGCATTAGCCCAGGTAAGTAAGTTTACTTTTATTATATGCTGATGTTAATTTAAGCTTTTTGATAAATATTAATACAAAATGTGGGAAACAGTACAAAACATTTACATTGCACAGAAAGTCTTCTGTGGTTCAAATTTCCAGACTGCTGCTAAACTACACGCTGGCATTTCAAACGCTGAGAAAGAGAGTGCAGCTGAATGGATCTTCACATCAAAATTCAGACCTGTGACACCTGGGAGTTTTAGGCTCACGTTTAAAGTTAAAAGATAATATTCCCACAGAACAACATTTAATTCTAGTTATCTTTTCCTTCTCCTAATATTCACTGCCAGTAACTGACCTACAGTCTAAGCACAAAGTAAAGATACAATGCACTTAGGAACACGGTTAACTCCTGTAAGCCGGGGACCCATGGATGGACTTCAGGGATTGATAAATCACATCAAATAAATGCAAAATTATGGTTAAGGGCAGACATTGATTTATCTGTGGATAGGGTTCATTAAGTTTAAAGGCATCCTATACTGCTGGGGAAAAACAAAACAAAACAAAACAGAACTCCTAAAGGAAAACAGACAGAACACTGTCTGACATAAATTATAGGAATATTTCCAGGGGATCTATCTCCTAACACACAAGAAATAAAAGCCCAAAGAGGGGCACCTATTTAAATGTAAAAGCTTTGCACAGTACACGTCAACAAAAGGAAAAGAGAACCTACTGAATGGGAGAAAATACCTGCAAATGATATGAGCAACAGGGGTTAACATCTATTTATCTAAACAGCTTATACACCTCAACACCAAAAAACAAACAGCCCAACTAAAAAATGAGCAGAAGAACATAATAGACATTTTCCCAAAAAAGACAACGAATGGCCAATAGACACATAAAAAGATGCTCAACATCGCTAATCATCAGGGAACTGCAAATCAAAACCACTGTCGTTGTATGTTTCATCACCTCACAACCGTCAGAACGGCCATCATGAAACTGGACACAAACAACAAATTTTGGCGAGGATATGGAGAAAAGGAAACCCTCCTATACTTTGGTGGGATTGTAACTTGGTGTACTCATTGTGGAGAACACTATGGAAGATTCTCAAAGACCTAAAAACAGAACTACCATATGAGCCAACAGTTTCATTCCTAAGAATATATCAAAAAACCCCAAACACTAATTTTAAAACATATTTGCACCCCAATGATTATAGCAGCATTGTTTACAACTGCCAAGACATGGATGCAACCTAAGTGTCCAACAGATGAATGGATAAAGAAAATGTGATATACACACACACAAACACAATGGAATACTATGCAGCCACAAAAAGAATGAAATTTTGCCATATGCAGCAACATGGATAAGTGATACAAGTCAGACAGAGAAACACAAATATTTTATGGTATCACTCATATACGGAATCTAAAAACAACAACAAACTAGTGAATATAACAAAAAGAAACATACTTACAGATATAGAGAACAAACTATTGGTTACCAGTGGGGAGAGGGAAAGGCGACAAGGCAACATGGGGGTAAGGCACTAGGAGTTATAAACTATCAGGTACAATATAAGCTATAAGGATATATTGTACAACATGGGGGAATATAACCAATGTCAATAATTATAAGTAGACTAGAACCTTTTAAAATTGCAAATCACTAAATTGTACACCTGTAACTTATAATAAAACATTAACCTCAAAGTATTTTTAAAGTATCCTATGATATGCTCAAAGTCTGAAATTGGTAACATTTTTATGAATGCTGCTAGAACCATAGAAACTTGATAAAATCACTTTTTTTCCCAGGTTATTGGTTCTTTTAGACACCTTAAAAGCAGTATAAAAAAAATAGCAACTGACTCTATTCTACAATCAAGAATGCAAAAATTTACAAACTTTATAAAAGGGCTTTATAAAGCAAATCAAGCATATCAGTTGAGACTAACTTTTTCTGTTAGTGGATACATATAGGTCAATCAGAAAACAATTATGCCTGAAATATATAAGGGGTTGAGAAGGTTTTACTTGTTTGTCTTGGCTTAAACTACCTTTGATTCATTCTCTTCTTTATTTTTGCTTATAGAGACAAAGGATCTTTAGCCTATTTGTGCCTGTCTTTAATAACAGAACATTAAAAGACACTGCTGAGATTACTGTTTTTATTACTTACTAATTTGAAATAAATGTTGAGTTCTACTTACCAATCTATTTTAAGGGCAAAGATATTTAGTAACTAAAGTGTTCTGAACGCCAATCAAGACAAGGCAAAACCCTGCACAAAGAGTGTAGTGAATTTTCCAGTTGGGTTTCTGCATCACTGCTGCTGGGTCTTGCTCCCGGTTAAGTGGCAACTATTCTTTCGAGATAAGATGCTATCACTGTTGGGAGTGTACCGACATTTTACTGAGGGATGCTGGAAGGCTAAATCCTTATGACACAGAGGAATAATTCTCTGTGGATCAATTTCAGAAATCGTATAAGAAGTTTAGGTAGAGAACTGCTTAGGGACAGCAAGCCCTACCGTGCATCTTTCCACTAGCCTCACCACTTAAGTCGCCTGCCTGCTCTTACAGCTGGCCCTGAGATATTAATCTACAAACACTGATGTGCATTTTAAAGGAACAAATGAGACAACAGTAAAGTTTCCAAAGCTTGTTTAAGTGAAAATGTCTTGTTAATGACTACAAGAGGACCAGCAGACACTTCCTGGTCTCCCCTAATACTGGACTTCCTGATGCTGACCCCCTTTCTGAATGTCCCTCTCTCTCCCTTCTCCCATCCCCGTCCCAAAAAGTCCTCACAGACTCCTACCTATTTTCAGGCACCTGAAAGCTCACGTGACATCTGTTTCCAAAACCCTCCTGATCCCTCCAGCTAACATAATACTGCCTCTAAACTGCTGTTAACATTTTCCTTTCATCTCTTTTGATATGAAAACATTTCTCTTGTTAGACTGAAGAATAGCAGTGTAAGAGAATCCATTTTAAAATCAGAAAAGCCTGGTTTTAAGACCCAGTTCTACCAATAACTAACTGTCTGACCTTGAGCAAGTGACATTAACCACCCCAGGCCTCTGTTTACTTCATCTGTAAACTAACATCAGTGACAGAAACTGCCTCAAATGGGTTAAATAAGTGACTTAAAGTAAAAGGCGTAGGGCCAATCCCTGATGGCTCAGTGTGTAAAGAATCCACCTGCAATTCAGGAAACACAGGAGACAAAGGTTCGATCTCTGGGTTGGGAAGATCCTCTGGAGAAGGAAAAGGCAACCCACTCCAGTATTCTTGCCTGGGAAATCCCATGGACAGAGGACTCTAGCAGGCCACATAGCCAATGGGGTCGCAAAGAGTCGGACACAACTGAGCAACTAAGCACAAGAAACAGAGAGCTCACCAGAGAATAAGTTCTCTATTCTTTCTGCTACTGCACCCAAAAAAGGAGCTTTTGCACTCTGCTTCCTATAAGGGTTGGTTAGCCCAGTGGGAAGTGGGGAATGGGGACTCCAGCAACAGAGACCAGTAAAAAGAGACCAAGGTGTGAATGAGCTGACTGGGCTGGAAAGGAAACCGGGTGGCATGGAGATGTGAAACAAGATGCAGCTGGGGAGAAAAGTAATGGTCAGACCACCAAAAACCTTTTGTGGTGAACTTAAGGGGTTTGAACTTTATCACGAAAGATACAGGAAACTGCTAAGGATTTTAAGCAGAAGAGTGATGTAACTTGATTGGCCAGCAATCATGAGGCTTTTACAGAGAAAAGTTCTTTCAAAACGGCAATAAACTGAAGCATATAAAAACCTGTTCCTATGAAAAGAAACTGACTTCTATGTATTTCCTGAATTAACTTCAGCTGGTTGTCTTAGTGACTGCACATTAGGAAAGCCACATACCTTCATCCATTAAAAAAAAGAAGAGCTTCTAGGGTCAAATAGGCAAAGTATGATGCAGGAGAGTAAATTTCATGATTTATTTAAAATTCTTTCCAATAACTTAATTGTGAAAAAATAAATTTCTCAATTAGATCTCCTAAGCAACTCAAATTTTAATATGAAGAGCAAGTGAGTCCTAAGCAATATAATCAACTGGTGAGTCTTTGACTCTCTTTGGATAAAAGGAGTTCTAAAGTAGAAAATGTTTTTTAAATTATTTTTTTAAGTGGGATATCAAACTGTCAACAGCACATAAAGTAAACTGGGTACATGGCAATTACCCAGGTAATTAGATGAGTCTAAAAGTCAAATCAAATAACCTAGTTTATAATACCCACTAAGTGGCTTAATTACCTGATTACCTTTATAAAAGTAATAGGTTAATTCCTAAAATCCATTGCTTAAAAACCTTCAGGCAATCTAAATTTCTCAGGGATGGAGATGTCACTCTATTATTAAAATCTAACTGAAAAAAAAGTATAAATTTCATCATCCACCTGACACACACACACACACAAAAAGCCATTCAGAAGAAAAAGGATAAAAATGTACAAGAAAAATAAGACTCTGAAACAATAAAAAAGGTAGTTTACATAATACACCATAAAGCAAGAAAAGATAGAATTTGTTAATTTTTTTTACACGTATTTTTTTTTAATCCTTATAACCAGCTTATGACATAGATCCTATATCCCCATTTTACAGACAAAGATTCTGAAGTTCAATTTAAACAAAACTCATTTAGCTAGTATGTGGTTGACACTATCAGAATCTCAAACAGTTGTTCTTTCTCAAAATTTTCAGCACTCTATTTCCATCATATCTAATTCAGATGAACATTTGGAGAATGTTAGAGCAGATAAAATCCTTGGTATTCATTTAATTCCTTATTTTACTAAAGAGGAAACTGGCCCCAAAGAGATTAACTGACTTGTTCAAGGTCACAGAAAACTAACACTAAAAACCAGATAGTCTTCCCAGATTTCACTAAACCTCACTGCAATATTTTTGTTAAGCTAAACTCAGATAGATATGTTGGCACACAGCACTTAATTAAACCAAAACCAACTAAAATCTAAGTATTTTTCCAACAACAAGCAGACTGTCCAAATCTCACCACTGAGGATCAACTAGAAAAGTTTTGGCTCAGGTACTTGTCAAGTAGCCACTAAAAGGGAGCAGATTCCAAGAAGTCAATATTAGGGTGCATGAATTCCTAGTCAAGACAGGCAAGAAAGACAAGCGTTAGCGAGGTAAGCCAAGAGACAGTCAGGGAGATCAGAAGTTCAAACACCTAAGTGACCAAGTACAAACACGAAGTCTAAAGGGCCACAGACAGGTTCAAGGTCCCAGAGATAGGATCAGAGCAAAAGCAAATTAGAAATGAGAGGTGGGTGCTTGCATAACCCTGTTCCATGGGGCAGCAGGTGTGGTCCTGGAGTGGCTCAGGCGGGGGCAGGGGGTGCTGGGGAAAAGGGGGCAGGGTGAGCACCTAGAAAAGGAGCAGACTCAAGCACTGCTCTCTGAAGAGAGTTCTCATTGTTACAAAAGCAGTCTCATTTACAGGAAGCACCAGCTTCCGAACAAGTAATTATACAAAAATCCATATTCACAGTTTACAGTATAAATAATTTAAGGGAGGTGAACAGTCCTGTTTATTCAGTATTTTAGCTTTATCCAGTTTTTACATAAAATAACTAGGACACAGGGAGGGTAGCTTTTCACTTCAGTTACAAAGCCCATCACTACAAAACATATACAAAGCTAGGCCTTCTAAGTCTACCATTCTTAAAATTTATTAGCCATAGAAATCCTGAAACGATCTTCCTTGAAACTATACATTAATTTCTACAAAATGAGTACAGATTGCAGAAGGATTTCTTAGTCCCCCACCCCAAATGACAAAGGCGTCTGCCAATCTACCAGCCATGTATTGTCTTGAGAGGCAGAGGAACAAGTATCATACAAAACTATAGCCCCTGTGCTTCAGTATAGAATTCGCCTGCAATGCAGAAGACACCAGAGACGCAGATTCAATCCCTGGGTCAGGAAAATCCCCTGCAGGAAGGCATGGCAACGCACTCCAGTAATCTTGCTGGGAAAATCCCACGGACAGACGAGTCCAGCAGGCTACAGTCCATAGGGTCGCAAAGAGTCAGGCACGACTGAAGCAACTGAATACACCTACACACACCTATGCTTAATGCTTTTAATCCTTATGTCACATATGTGCTCAAATTCATTTTAATAATAAACACAAACAGATACACACACATATACAGTTGTATGCAATACAGACCGCTTACCTTTAAGTCACTTCCTGGTAATGTACCTACTCCATCCTTCCAATCCATAACACTGAATACATCAAATTCTTGACCACTTGTGCCAGAGGCAGATTCAGTCATGATTTATTTTTTAACCTGGAAAAGGAAAAAAAGGGCATAGTACCACATAGTCTACATGCAAATCAATTTTTATTTCAGTGGTCATTCCTTCAGTTTCCCTTAACTACATAATTTTCTTGGTCACAGTGTCCCACATCCAGAGATTTAGAAATACCTGCTTCAGAAACATTTTTTCAAGTGTAATCTAAAGTATATTACAGGAGAAAATAAGTTCTAGTTTAAACAAAAAGTATCATGGTAAACCTTTGCCATTGTTAGAAAAGGAATTCACTGTTTCATAGCATACTCACTTAAAACAGAAAGTCTTGATCACACAGGGATAGAATTCTTCACCCTCTAAGTTTTTTCTTCCCCCTCTAAGACTTTGAAAAGAGAGTAGATGTGCATAAAGGAGAGTACCCAATATAAAATGTTGAACAAGAAAAGAAAGGCCATTTAGATTTAAAAAAAGAAGATGAAAAGAACAAGAAAATTCAGTCCATTATTGAATGCCATCTACACTAAATTTGTCAATTAAGTCTGTTCTATCAACACAACGAATACACAGTATGATTGATTCAATAAACTTATTTATTTAATTTCGTTGAAACAGCTGCCAAACTGATGTTCTTAGAAATAGGAAAACAGTCTCAAAATGTACAGCAAACATAATAGGGCTATGTTAAGATAACCAGTTTGGGTAGCTACACGGTGATAATACTTTTAACTTTCTTTCATTTAAAAAAAAAATTCAAGAACAAACTTTTTCATAATCATATACCCACTGGTGGCAGTATTGATACTGTTACTCTGAGGCTGCTGTCTTTGTGGTATGGGATAAAACAAGTAAGTAATTACATTGGTGTCACTGACAAGTGGTCAAAGATCAATGCGTCCTAAATCTGAATGGAAGTATCATTATGATTCCATGATGCACTTTGCTTTAGAAATATGCATATTTTCTAGCTTTGCCCAGACAAACTCTGGAAAACAACCACCAGTCCAAATTAATCGCCTAGTGTTCAGACTGTAGTCTCTAAATGCCATTTCTCCCAGGTCTTCCCAGAGAATGAGCTAACTGGCAGCAGGAAATGTGCAAGATGAATCAGGAACATCTTATCAAATTAAAAAGCAAGGAAGCTATCAAAGACAGCAGAGTTCATACCAAAAGGACTCAGAGACCAATCTGAAAAGGCTTCTGTTGGCCAAAGTAAGGATATTAGCTGCAGTGACTTGAAACATATCAAATAAGTTTAAATTATTATGAGTTCACAACGATATTCAAAACCAACCAATCAAGAACACCTCACTGATCTCCTTTTGAGAATACAAGAGAACCACTAATTCATTATTGGGGAAAAGAAATAAGGATTTATCCTGACTGTATCACATGAGATCAATAAGAACTATATCTCAGGGAAACCAAATCATGGGTGAAAGGAAGCTTCCTTTTAGAAAAAAATTCTTGATTTTTTATGATTCCTAATAAGAAGGAATGATAAAACTGAAACATAACCATTTGCAACTTTAAAAATAATGGCTCTAGACAATAACCATGAGTGCCTTCTAAGAATACCTACCAAGCCAATACCATCTATGAAGCAGTCTTGCCAGGAAAAAATTACATCAAATCTGATGTGATCAAGTCTATTCACAGGAAATACCATAGACAAAAGAACATGTAAAATCACACCAAAAAGATGTAAGAAGCAAGATATGAGTTGTTCTGGGAATTTCAAGAGGTCCAAGAAGTCAAAATTATTTTCATAAAAATACTAGCACATTATTTGCCTTTTTCATTATGCTGATATTTACACTGATGAGCCAAAACAACAGTGGGTAAACCTGCTGGAGCAGAAGCACTCAGGTACAGTAGGAGTCATTTCAGTAGGAGTCAACAAATGCCAGACTCACTAAAGACCATCTCTGATGAAGTAAAATAATAAACTGTATTAAGTCTTGATATTTGACTACGTATCTTTTTAATATTCTGTCTGATGAAAGAGGAGTATGCACACAGAGCTCAGGCATGCCAAAGTACCATGGCTGTCTCCAGGCAAAGTACCTGTGAACTGTTTGAGAGGCAAGCTGAACAAGCTGTTTTTTGTTTTTTCCTTTGAAATCCCACTTTTACTTTAAAAATTATGTTTATTCAAGTTTGGATATCTGGAAAATACACTGTCAAAAATAAATGAAGAGTTTGTCATAGGAAGGAAAACACTGACAGCATGTTACTAATGTAATGATACAACTTGAACATTTTGGAAAACCTGTATGTACCACAATAAGCCTGACAGCTTCCCAATAGCTATAGACTTTTCCAAGGAGATGGATGGTGATATTCATGAAAATGACCTTTAAAGATACTTAATAATGAAATATGTCATAACTCAGTTAGGTAGTATTTTCCAAACAACCAACGCTTAAAGTTAAAAAATTATGCATGGTTAAAGGGTCCATTCAGAATGTAGGACAGGCCAATGTGATTTTAATGTGACAGAATACAGAAAACTCATTGATAAGATTTCAAATTGCACACTGCAACTGACCTTTAAGAAACTACCACATGTCAAGTTTTGGTATAATACTAAAGAATATCCATCATTAAATGAAAATCTTAAAATATTCCTCCCTTTTCCAACTCGATACCAGTGTGAAGGAGACTTTCTTCACATGCTTCAATCAAAACAATGTATTGAAACTGACTGAATTCAGAAACTGATGGGATAATTCAGCTGTCTTCTATTAAGCAGACATTACAGAGATTTGCAAAAATGTAATACAGTGCTACTTTTCTCACCTTTTCTTTTAAATTTTGGAAATTATCCTTATATTTCATAAAAAGTGTGCTTGTATACACTTAGGTAATCAATTTACTGTTGTTATAAGTAATAAATAACCAATATATTTTAATTTCTAATGCAGTAAATATTGATAAATGTAACACATAAAAACAATAGTCTTTGTTTTTTTTTCATTTTTTAGAGCATAAAGGGGACTTGAGACCCAAAAGTCTGAAAGCCATTGCTACACAAGATTAAAAAGTTGTTTTCTGCACATACGCACACAAAAAATTTTTAAGGAATGATAAATAAGCAAACGAAAGAGGAAATTTGAAATTTAGATTGAGACATAGTAACTAATCAATCATATTCTGCATTTCATAGATCTTGTTTCAACCCTGATTTAAATTATTTAAAAAAAAGATGATTAGGTAGGAGGGGAAATACAAATACCAACTATTTGATGATATTAGGGAAATACAGTTGCTTTTTTTAGAGAGATGATACATACTTTAAAGAGAGGAGGCCTTCCATGTATTTTTAGAGATACAAATCAAAATTGTGAAATAAAATGCTACAAGGTGAGGAAGTTGCTACAAATTAATTAAGCGGTAAAGTGGTGAAACAAGACTGGCAACATCCTGGAAAACTGCGAAGAGGAGTGAAGGGTCCAGAGTGGTTATTATCCTACATTCTATACATCTTAAACACTCAATAGGAAAAAAAAAACAACCCTGTGTTTCTCTGAGTTATAATGTGAGCTATAAAGACTTAGCACTCACGAATTCAAGTTGTAAAGGCCCGAGAAGAATCCATCTAAAAAGCAGTAAAAATAAGAAATAAATTAAGACTCATACTGATGTTCTCTATGACTCCTATCTCACTAAATAAACAAAAGAAATGAACCTGACTTCCCTATTAAATAATGTAGGAGTGGCAACTTTTTCCTGATAGAGTGATAGTATAATTTTCCTCCTGGTGGATAAATGAGGTAAACCCTGAGTGATCTTGCAAAAAGAAACATTGTAAATTTATTAATTCAATCTCATCTTCTTCCAAAAAAGGATTCAAAGCATTAGATAATTTATAAAAATTATTTATTTCATTTCCTTCTTTCTCACAGAAAGATGGGTTCTATTATCCCTCTAGTTGATGTTGGAGAAAGTGAGTTGCAGAGTTCAGTAACTCACCCAGAATCATATTTGGTGACACAGTCAGGATTGAACCCAGATCAGCCTGATTCTGACCCTGGTGTTTTTCTTCAACCACTGTCTTCCTGTTTCAAACTCTTATCCCCTCAAGAATCTGGCTAAGGCTACTTTTCCTTATTTTACTTTCTGGAACAAGAAAATCCAGAAACCAGCTCACTAGGTCCGAAGTTCTTGATGTATATAGATTAGTACCACATGTATCCTTTTAATAAAATGCCACCAAATATATGCTTATTAACAAAATGTCACTGAGACACATATCCAACACATAGATTTCTGGTCTTTTCCTACCTAAAAACCATAAATGTATGAAATTTACAACAGCAAAATCCTGTCTGTGACTAGCAGGAGGAATAGAAAAATAAGAGAAATCTAAAAGCTATAATTGTACAAAGGCTGCAGTAAATGTTTATTATATATTTTAGGAAATAATTAGCATACAAAACACTGGTAATGTTATATAGTATATTCTGCCTGTAAGCACATATCTAACATTTATAAAAATAGTTTTCATCCATTATCTCAGTCTAAAGTTTATGGAGATTTTGTATAAAATTCTATAGCATAAAAATATTCACTACCTTCCTTTCCTTCATCTAATTTTGAAGTCACTATCACATAAATTATGAACAGCTGGTATAGATTAGGCATTTTTTCCATCATCTCCTAATCAGGTAGAACAACCAGAAGCCAATATTATTTTAACAGAAGCTGTTTTTATGACACCTTTTTCCTCTTTTTCTGTCTTCTGTAAGTATGTGATCTTGTATACAAACATACCGTCTTTTCATGCCAACAAATTATGCTTCTAAGAGTTAAGCAAATTTTTTTAGTACTTAGAAATACTATCCTTTGTATTTTCTTTAATTATCATCTGGCACTATCCCATCATCTCATGTGTAACCTGTACTCTACAGGCCTAAAAACCAGGTAGGTTAAGTCACTCACCATTTAAGTCACAAGCAGTATTTCTCATTGTGCAGAAAAGCACACTCCAAATCTCTTGTTAAGTCCGCTGAGATTTCCTAAGGCAGTACCTTAAACGTGTACCATGATGTGTCCTCTGTGTTATTAGCCAAGATCTACCATTTTTCTCCAGTGCATGCATGTTAAGTCGCTTCAGTCATGTCCTACTCTTTGCGATCCCAAGGACTGTAGCCCGCCAGACACCTTTGTTCATAGGATTCCCCAGGCAAGGATACTGGAGTGGGTTGCCATTCCCTCCTCCAGGGGATCTTCCCAACCCAGGGATCAAACCCATGTCTCTTGCATTTCCCACATTGGCAGGTGGGTTCTTTACCAGTCCAGCCATTGCTGATATCAAAAGGGACAGCTCTGGAGATCAGATATCCAGGAAATGCACCAATGCAGCTTCTGATTTCCACTCACCTATACTATACCTCGGAGAAGGCAATGGCACCCCACTCCAGTACTCTTGCCTGGAAAATCCCATGGACAGAGGAGCCTGATAGGCTACAGTCCACGGGTCACTAAGAGTCGGACATGATTGAGCGACTTACCTTTCACTTTTCACTTTCATGCACTGGAGAAGGAAAAGGCAACCCAATCCAGTGTTCTTGCCTGGAGAATCCCAGGGACGGGGGAGCCTGGTGGGCTGCCGTCTATGGGGTCGCACAGAGTCGGACACAACTGAAGTGACTTAGCAGCAGCATACTATACCTGACAATGGCTAATATCAAGGGTACTCACACCCAGTGTGTTCCCTCCAATGCCTACAGTGGATATCTCATCAATACTGTAGGTGGAGATCATTACTGCTGGCACCAATGCAAATATATGATACTCTCAAAGTCCCTCCTGTATGAAACAGTTCACTTTAGTTTTTACTCTTTTTATTGTAATTTCCTTGCGTAACAATCTACAAAAGGGCTGGCTGACAGACTAAATGACATTTAACACAGAATTACCTCCTCTGAACAGCACTGCAACATGTATATTACCATATGTAAAATAGATGACTAGTGCAAGTTCGATGCATGAAGCAGGGCACTCAAAGCCTCAAAGCCAGGGCTCTGGGACAACCCAGAGGGATGGGGTGGGGAGGGAGGCGGGAGTGGGTTTCAGGATAGGGGGACACATGTGTACCCATGGGTGATTCATGTCAATGTATGGCAAAAACCACCACAATATTGCAAAGAAATTATCCTCCAATTAAAATAAATAAATAAAAATTTTAAAAATTACCTCCTCTTTCTTTCCTGCTCCACCCCCTGCCTCTAAACCAAAGCTGTGCAACTTGACTCTCCCTTGGAATCATTTATCAAATGGATACACTTCCCCAATCTCTCACACAAAGAAATTCTTGGAAGCCCTGGCTTACCATGTACCACCAGGAATCTAGAAACATTAAGTGGTAATGAAATTAATTAATATCTTGTATTAAAAAAAATCCTATAAGAATATGGAGATGTGGGCCCTCTCATATACTATGGTAGCATTGATTGAAACAACCTCCACTCTATGGAAATGAATTTTCAAGAACATATCCTCCAATTCAGTCCTTCTATCTCTAGAAATTTATCCCATAGATACTTGCACATGTGTCTAAAAAATGTAAAAGGTGATTCATGGACTATAGCACTGCTTGTAATGTCAAAAAACTGGAAATAACCCGACTGTCCATCAGTAAAGGAAAACTGTGGTACATCCATACAATAGTATAAAATACCACTATAGAAAACCATGAGGAAACTCTTTACATTCTGATACAGATAAAGCTCCAAGATACAATCAATACTACTAATTTTACATAGGTTATATAAACAGTGTGATACAATTTGTGTAAAACAAATGGGGCATATATCAGTATGAGTATTGCTTATATATACATAGACTATCTTTACAAGGATTTGTCAAAAGCTGGTTAACACTGCCTGCCTCCAGGAAGCGGCAATGGTAGGTTGAGAGACAGCTAAAGGATGGGAACCTACTCTCTGTGGCCACTTTAGCACCTGTTGAATATTTAAATGTGTATTTTTTTAAGAAAAAAATTACATAAAAATATATTTTAAAATTCTATTTCATATTTATTTAAAATACGCTATGTTATGAAAGGTGCTTCTCCTTACAAAAATATTTAGCTTCTTATAGATGTCAACAATTGAAGCCATAGCCTGGAAGGCACTAGGGGAAATGGACTTCCCCAAAGCTCTTGTGTAATTTAACTAGTAGGTATTTAACTACATACACAAATGTATCAGCTCCACAGACAGATGGAAAAAGAAAGGGTTGAGGGCTCACTTCTCTACAACTCAGGTATCACAAACAAACAGGAGATCCCTGGCATGCACAGACTATCTTGATTTCTACCATTCCTGAGCAACAGCTGAAGCTCCCACATTTAGCAATGTGCCATTTCGCAGAGACAAGATTCTGAATCACACACACCATGAACTGGGGGGCCCGGCCAAGGTCCAGGTGTGCTCTGAGTCACAGCGCGGTGTCAGAGTGCTACAGCCACCATACATAAAGTGACAACAACTCCGCTTCTAGTGAAGAAATGAAACAAACAAAATGAACTGCTAGTTGATTCTAGTGTTGATGACAGAACGAGGAGAACATGGAAATGCTTATGAAAGTGATAGGTCCCAGCCACAAAACAGAAGTTTCAGATAAATTAAAGGCTGAAATGTCAAATGCAATGATGACTCAGACACATTGTGTGAACAAAACTACAGAACGCTCCAAAAGGAAATAAGTAGAAAAGACGTGTGAATTTGTTTCAATAAGTGCTCTAGACAGTACAAAAATTGCTCATCAAGTAAGATAAGTAGTTAAGGTCTAGAGAGATCATTTACATTACTCAGTTATACTTTAGCAATCTGAAGGGAGGAATTATGCGCTACAACGATTTTTTTCCAGGTTGTGGACTGGCAATGGTCATGGGCTATATCCATCATAAATGTCAAGAATCTACGGTATCTTATTTTGACTGGAGATAAACAGAGTCCTTCATAATCCTCTCTTTATATGATTCCTTTGCTCATATCTGCCAGGAGAGGATAAAATGGCCGCTCAGAGTCGGGGGCAGGGACGCCCCAGGCGTGCACTTGTACAGCACGTTCAAGGTGAAGAGGCTGCCTGGGGCTGAGATGAAGAGAAGATAACAGTCCCTGGGAAGATAAGCAACCCAATCTGGTAGCTGCAACACAAAGTGAGAGAGTGGGCCTTGCCTAGAAACCAAAAGTCTGGATCTGCAGATAAGGTCAGTATTAAAGATTACTAAGAAAGGGTACTAACTGCAGCCTGGCCATTCCTGCTCAAACCATTGTTTTCAAAATAGTAGAGTATTTACAAGAACAGCTAATGTTCACTAACGCCAGTTAAACAGGTTTAATATTTTCAAATAAAGTTGTTTTTTTAGAATTCCATTTTATAGCTTTACCATTAACAGGTACAGTTTTCAAAAGTAAGTTACAGAGATAACAAGGCCAAGAGCTGGGAGTAGTTGTAAAATGGGGGTAGGCATCACCCCAGAAGCAGCATCTGAGAATCAGATTTAACTCTATCACTCAGAGAGATGATGGGACTGAGTGAGATCTCAGTGCCTGGTGTCAAGGAACTAAACACATCAGTTTTTGGTTCAAGAGGGCAATGTATCTTTTGTGAAGAGTAAGTCAAGAATGCTAACCCTTAAATCATGACCATGAAAGAAACAAAAATGACAGCTCTGCAGAACAGTGAGACAATAGTAAGAAAAGTCAACATCCACAGTGGGGATTCAGTGCTCTGCTGCTATGATGCCCACATGAATACCATCAACTGAAGCTGGCTTTCGGTTCACTTTGTAGAAATCATCACTCACTCACCAAAAGCTGTCTCTGGCACATTGTGACATTCTCAAAAAATAAGTCTTAAGCATCACCTTCAGTAATATCATCGAAAGGGCCTCTGCCCACTGCTAAACCCATATTAAAATGGTGTATCAAGTTGCTGAGCCTCCCTCTCCCCACCCACCCTGCTCCTTGTCATCCTTTCACAGACACAAATCAAACACTTCATGCATCATCCTCAAAACTTGCCACACTCTCTCAAGTTCCTCTCTCCATCCCCTGCCCTTTCCTAAAGGAGCCATGACCTTCCTTTCCTCCTCTTCAATTCACTTTCCAAGGTTTGGCAATGTCCTGTTCTGTGACTTCAGACCAACTAACCCCCTGAAGCCTCAATTTCCTCATCTATAAAATGTGGATGATAACAGAACTTTTCTTCATTGCGCGTGGTGAGGACTGAATAAGATGAGTCAGATAACAGTTCAACACAGTGCCTACTCCAAAGTTACGCAGTCAATAAAATCTTAACTGTCTATTATAGTTACCTGGTTTAACAATTATTTGAGCTCATGAGAATTGCTCAGTGACCTTAAAAAATTAGTCACTGGCATTTTCCTCCCCCTTTCCCTTCATTTTATTTCAGTGGTGTCTCTTATGGTAAGCCACCCGTGTTCAAAGCTCCATTACAAGATGTCAACATTACAACATAGATGTTGTGCTGTTAATAACAACAATCCCTCATATTTACATGGCTCTAGAAATGACTAGCTTTCTTCAAGGAACAATTCCTCTGAAGTAATGGAGAAGGATCTGCCACGTAGGGAGGGAGTTGGACCCGAAGGCAGGGCTCTCTTCACCATCACGCTGGGCTGGCAGCACACTGGAGACCAGGCTAAAGCGGGTTAACAAGACGAAGATGAAAGGCTAGGGCAATCTGTCCCAAAATCCGCTCCTCAGAACTTACAGGAGACCATTTCTGTGTGTCCTGTGACACAAGTGTTGTGGTGATGGAGAAATGTAACCTCTGGGTCTTTGGGAGATGGATGGCACCCATCAGCAGCAACGCAACTATCTGTGAAGCGCTGAATTCAAGCTTCCCACAGTCAGCCAGCCCTACACCTCTGTTGTCACAGTCTAGCAAGTCCCATGGAACCCCTTTTCAGAAAATGCTGAGCTATGGAAAATAAATTCAAGAAATAACATGAGAACAGGCAGTGTTTTACAGGAGAGAATTCATTCATCTCCAAGTTAGGAAATCAACCATAGAGATGCTACATTCTGGCTGAGCTCCCAGTCTGCATCCATGAGTTGAAATCTGTAGTATCTAACACTGGGGAAAGTCCTGGGGACCTAGAGTCCAGGTCCAAGAAAGTGATCCTGAGAAAGACATGGCCCCACCTCTTAAGGT
The DNA here is from genome assembly GCF_000754665.1 of Bison bison bison. NCBI lineage: Eukaryota > Metazoa > Chordata > Mammalia > Artiodactyla > Bovidae > Bison > Bison bison. Next base: position 1,066,621 of record NW_011494607.1, read on the forward strand.
CTATCTACGGTTTTCTGATTTATCCTCTGATGCCTTCCTATGCACTTTCATGACACCTGAGAGGTACACTGGCTGTAATGGGGAACTCACATATTTACAAATACACAGCCACGTAAGGGGAGTCAGACCAAGTCAGTAAGTCTAACCCACTCCAGAGATACAGACACAGTGGAGCTGGAGGGTTTCTTCTACACTTTGTCATTTTAAAGGATCTTACCAATACTAGCCTATTTGACCCTAACAGCTACCTTTTAAGTTGGCCAAGAATTGTTGGCCTCATTTTACAGATAAGAAAAGATCACCAAACCAATAAACAGACTTTCACCTTCCAAAACAGTGACCCTCAGACTATACCATAGTGCCCAAAACAATGTATTTTAGTCAATAAAGAAGCCAATCTAATGTAAAGGTGAAAAGCACAACAGCCAGAGTGCCTGGGTTGAATCCTGGCTTCACAACTTACTAGCTGAAAAATCTTGGGCTTGGTACCCAACCTCTCTTGAGCCTTAGCTCCTTCATCTAAAAACTGAATAGGAATATCTACTTCATAGAGATTTAAGTGTTTTTAAATTATGCACGTTAAAGTGCGTTGTACTTTGTGGACAGTCAGTTCACAACAGCTACAGTAATTTTGAAGAAAAGAAACAAGTTGCTCTCCAGTGTCCACACTCCCTTCAAGCATGAGTTTACCAGATGTCTGAATATCTCACAGCAGAGAAATGATAACTGTACAAAAGCTAATACCTTTGCACCACAAAGTTCTATTAGATTTCTCCAGAGTCCAGAAGTGAAGGCGGAAAAAAGTGGGAGTTAAGAACTATGGTAGGACTCTGGGATTTCACAAACAAGTACAACTTCAAAATGAATTTAGGAAACTGATGAAAAGTCAGTAAGTATTGGTTTTTCCAAGCTCTTATAAAGAAAAGAACATTCTAACAATGAGAAAAGTATGAAGGACATAATCTCTGAACAATGACCTAAGACTAAGCCATTGGCAACCTTACTGTGACATTTTTGCTGAGGAGGCATAAAAACATCGTCGCGTATCAACTCTGGTTCCAGGACCTGCTTTCAAGAAAGACACAGAGGCAAACAGAAAGCACCATTGAGAAATCACAGTAAGAGGCCTATAGAGAAAAGAGAGATGAAAGCTATGGATCCTCTCCAAAGAGGACTCAAATGACTACAGAGTCTTTCTCTGTACAAGTGCTGGAACATGGGTATGTAAGATGCCAGGGGAACAGGGGCTGAAGGGAGATTCTGTACCCCAATAATAGTACTTACTACATCATATCATGATCCTTTCTTACAGGAGGTTTTGGAGGAAAGAGACTTTGATTTATTCATTTTATTACCCTCATGTGAATATCCACAGTAGGCATCAATAAAAATTTATCACATGAATGAACAAAAGAGAAGGGAAAAACGTAACAGACTAGTTGTGGGCAAGGACTGGGGAGAGGGAAAATCAGAAACAGATCTTCATCTGTCCATCTATCTCATATTCTCCAGTGAAAATTCTAACAAGGAGGCTGCTAAGTATTTATTTACCTCTTTGGCAAGAGGATAACTCTCCAGCTCCAAGAAACCCTCCTTATTTAAGTGTCAGTGAAGAACACATCAAAAGAAGTTAAATTCAAGCCTCTTAAACAGGCTTATTCAATAAGGATAAGAGAAAAATCTAAACTCACCCATGAAGCATCTCTCAACAAATATTTTGCTACAAAGAAAAATTTTCCTTTCAAATCAAGCATGACAGATACCAGCTTTGATATTCCAGTAACCCTAACTGATAAGAACTCTGAATCGCACACATACTGGAATTGAGATCTGTTGTGGAGAGATGTGAATTCTGCCCTGAGGGCTCAAGTTCATAGATTTTTTTTTTTTTTAGGCAGGTAGAACTGTAGATGACTTCAACGTGAAAACTGAACTCTCAATAGCATCAAGAACAAATTCTTGAGAATCTGGGTTTTCTGTCCCTATCTATGTTCCTGTAGTAGATGCCTGAGAGGCAGCTAACCTAGGTTCCCTTTATATATGAAATCGATTATTAGGACGGCGCCTTCTTGTTGATATTTTTTCAAGAGATACCTCCTGCTCCTGTATCTACTACTAGTCATGTTTAATGAAAATGACTCTATTTATAACATATCGATGGCTTATCTGATTTCCTACCTTTTCTGCTATGACAATTACATGCAAAGGGGTAGTCACCAAAGGCAACCTTTAAAAAATCTCAACTTCCTGCCCTTCCGTTTGTTACTGTAAGAAGGATGAATTGTTTGAGAGTCTGTGGCCTTAACCTACTTACTTCCTCTGAAGGAGGAACAGAAAATGAAAAATGCCTTTCAAGAAAAAAAAAATGTATATAGAAAATGAAATCACAAACTGACATTAACAGTCTTATGGCATATTTAACACACTCTCTTCGAATGCTTTTATTTGAAGTTCATTTTCAATGTACAGACTATGAGATACTCAATTTGAGACAGAAATATCCTGAAAAGTGCTATAATGTCATCCATACACTACACTAGTAGGGTAATAATAGAAATTTTACACCCATTAGAGGGATTCAAGAGCATAAAAAGAGCAAGAACCTGTCTCACAGAGATATTTCCATGCTTATGCAAAATATGCACAAGTTTAAATTTTAAAAGAAAACTAAAAGTAGTATCTTGTTCTTTTTTCTTACTTCACTTCATAATTTTTAAATGCTAAAAGTAGTACATTCTTTTTTCTTATTCTGCTTCATATTTTTATAGAACACAGAGCTAAAATTAAAAGATTTACACTTGATTTCTTTTGCCTATAATAAATTAGATTTGTCCAGATTTTATTTCTGTCACAGAAGTCATGTCTACAGGCTTATCTTGATAACCCTTTGCAGCTAAACTCCTTATCAACAAATTGAACAGCTAGGCCTCAAATCTTCCAAATAAGACCACAAAGCAATGGGGTGAAATTATTTAGATCATTTAACAACCAGACCGGGGACTTCAATTCACAGTTCAGTGCTCGGTCAGTTTAACAGATGGGGGAAAAGTAATCAACTGATTTTGGTGCCTCAACCATCCTACTCAAAGTGTTTCAGTAACTGAACTAGTTTAATTCTATAAAAGCACACGTAACATACAGCCGTGGTCCAATCTTGAAAGGCTCCAACATACAGCAGGTGCTTAAAAAAATTTGTTGGATGATAGAGCTTCAACAAAGGAGAAACAGTCCATCACCCTATAACCAATGCCTGCAACAGCATCCTCTGAAGTTAAGATTAAAGCTCTGCTCGATGGACCATGACTCAAATAACAGGAATGTCATATGACTCCCACTATAAACCAGAACCACCTAATGAATCAAAGACTCTTCACTTTATTTTGTAAATGGGCCTACTCTTCTGGTTAGAGCATAATATCAGTAATTATCGCATTTTGGTGAATATATTCTTAGTCATATTCCTTGGTATCTTTTTTTAAACTTTGATTCTCATACTCTACATTCTTCCCTGTCTCCAGCTTCTCACCATTATTATCTCTATCCCTCATTTTAATTTTTTTTTTTATAATCAATAAATTCCATCATGTTTTGAGTTCACAAAATGGTAAATTTAGGTCTTATTCTTTTGATTGATGATTAATTGATTTAAACTTAATTTATCAATTAATTTAAATTAATTGAAAACAAACCCTACTGCCTTATCAGGTCTCTTCCTACAAAGAACAGATGAAACCTTTTAATAAATAAGCCCAGTAATTACCAAACCTAATTTCAGTAATGTTTTGTTAACAGCTAATGATCATTTCAAGGCCATGAACTAGACCAAGGTGTTCTTTTCAGTACAACTAAGTCTTTCCCCAACGTTTAAAAAGGGAGGAAGAAAGAGTAAAGTGAAGAAACAGTGTTTTCTTCTCATCATTTTTTTCTTACACCTGTTTGCTATTGCTCATCTTAGTGAACCAATGTATAAAAGCAAATATACTCCTCAAAATCTGGAAATGTGTTTCCTGGAAATATTGTTAAGAATTACTATTTTGAAAATTAGAAAGTTAAAGACATAACAAGACAAAAGCCAGTGTCATTTTCCCTTGTCCCAGCCCTTCCAAGCTGCATATGAACTTATACAAGTTACTAAGTATCTCTTAGGACCGGTTTCCTCTAAAAGAGAATTAATAATACCAAACACTCAAGGTTACTGAAAGTATTAGGGATAATACTGTTAAAACAGTACCTGGGCATACAGAATGCACTCAGTAAGTTTCTGTTAGATGAATGAGTGAATGAATGAATGAATGTAAAATATCCAGCTTAATGCTTGACATTCAGAAGGCACTCAATATACAATTACATTGACTATATTAACACTTCACAGTATTTTGCAAAGGGCGCCCCATGTTGCAGGTCCCTACGTTAGGGACACACTTACCGACACAGTACCCACTGCATTTACCTCGACCTTTCACTACAGCACTGAACCACAGCTTTGTTTTAGTAGTTATCATTGTATGTGTATGGATTATCTCCTCAATAGACTATAAACACACTAAGGCCAAAGATTGTTGCTTTCTTCATAGCCCCAACAAAGTCATTTATTTCATCCTATTCTATGCATTAATTATGTAAAGCACTTTCCAACAGAGTTACAAAGATACCCAATAAATATCTATTGACTGACATAAAACACTGACTTGCAGAAAGAATAGTAAGTAATAATAATAAAGCTTTATTATTGGGTTGGCCAAAACGTTCATTCAGATTCATCTGTAAGATGGTACAGAAAAACCCAAATGAACTTTTTGACCAATTCAACCTAATACACATGTAATTCTTTCAATCACTACCCAAGTCATTAACTATAAGTTCACTTCCGAGGAAGAAACTGGAGGTGCATCCAGAATCAGTCAACTTTACACAAGTGCCTCTCAAAAGTCCTTATTCTTTCCTGCAAACCACCCTGTCTCCTAAAAAAGGACTTAAAGGCTTTTCAGTTTGACTTCATAAATCAAACTCCCAGGGTAAGGGTGTAGGGAACTCCTCAAGAGCAAAGACCTGGTCTTGCAGTGTTTGGCACTGTAAGAATTCAATAAAAATCAGTTAACTAGTAGAAATACCACTAGAGGAATTATGCAGGTTACCCAACTTTGGGACACCAAGTTGGACTAGTACCCTAGTCCACACTACCTCAAGTATTGGGCTAGACAAAAAGTTCATTCGGCTTTTCTGTACCATCCTACAGAAAAATCCGAATGAACTTTCTGGCCAACTCAATGATTTCTTTTGTAAATTTTCTGTCTTAACTGCATCTATTATAAATAGCTTTGGTTGATATATGTATGTCTTAGAAATAAACTATCAAACAAAACAGCAGAATTATTCAAGAACCAACCTTCAATTACACAGGGACTAATTAAACAGGAACTATTATTTCTTCTTTCCTCCACTACTGGGTTTCTAGGTTCTTAGAGTATTGATTGGATAATTTACAAGATAAGAGAGATAGGCTAAAACTTCTCAAGAGTTTGGCAAATTCAGTATTATCAAACTGAAAACAATGACTTGTGATTTTCTTTTTTCTATCTAGATAATATATAGTTGATTAGGATTAGAATAAAGCAGCCAAGAGTTCTAGAAAACGTAGGGAGGAAAAAGCCCTACAGGGAGCACCCCTGAAATTCACAGTCATTTGCAGGACCCAGTTTCTGGTCCCTATAGTTTAAATTCTTACTACTCCAGTTACCTATTTTGTCATCTTCATTTCCCAACAGACCCATGCTAACTAAAATATTAATTACAGTACATAAATTCCCCTCACACCAACCCCTCTACTTTCACCACCCTACCATTTCCACAATTTGGTATTATTTTATATTTAAATATTTATTTCACCAACTCCTACCTATTAAATGACTACCTTGAGATAAAACACAATTTGTATTCAGCCCCATTTTAAAACATGGTCTCTTCGCTCAAGAAAGCCATAAAAGAGAAACTACTATTTTCCTAAAGAAATGAAATATCCCCTGAAAGCATTGTAGCAAGTCCATATAATATGTACACCAAAAACTAAACCAATTATTTTAGCCAAGAGTTAAATCACTCTGTTCAGCTTTTAAAAACCTACCTTTTGTTCTGCCCTTTTCACAAAACCTGGCTAAGGTAAAATGATAATATGACTACCAAACATTTGAATAATTGTTCATAGTTCTCAAAACCTTATTTGATCCCTTCAACAAAGAGACCAAGGCAAGCATTGTCACTCCCATTTTCCAGAAGGGGAAATCTAGGCTAAAAGAGTTAATGTGATTTACATAAAGTGGTATATTTAGTGGCTAAACTGTCCTCTGATTCCTATTCTAGCACTCTACCTACAATCACAATGATTCCCCAAATGAATAAAAATAACTACTGTCTTCCACTCAGCATATCTAAACATGAAACTAACCATCCTAGGAAACACACTTCACTCTGTCTGAACTCTACTTCCATCTGCGATCTTCTTGTCAGCCATTCTCGCCCCCTTGTTTCTGCTGCATCACCTACATGGACATCTATTTATTTTGCTATTTATACTTCTCAAGGTGATCCACGAGCAGAAAATGTCAATAAATTCCTTTTTGACAATCATTTTTATAGTGGTATTTATTCAGTTTTGACATCTAGACCACACCTACCATGGTTATAACGTGGCTCAATAAGGACTGTTAGTCCTCACAGACTTAAGAGAACAAACTTATGTTACCAGCGGGGAAGAGTGGTGGGAAGTGACAGTTAAGGAGTTTGGGATGGACATGTACACACTGTTATATTTAAAATGGATAACCAACAAGGACCTACTATATAGCACAGGGAACTCTGCTCAATATTACATGGCAGCCTGGATGGGAGGCTGGGAGAGAATGGATACATGGATATGTATGGCTCAGTTGCTTTACTGTGAAACTGAAACTATTCACAACGTTTTTAATCGACTACACTCCCATATAAAATTCAAAATTTTTTAAAAAAGGATTATTAGTCCTGCTACTTTTTGTTTTCTTTTGTTTTGCCAAACAAGAATTAGCAACTCCTTTAATACCTGAGACAGAAAAGGAAAATGAAATGAAGCAGAAAAAGAAAGGGAACGATTAAAAAAAAGTTATAAAAAGTAGAAGAGGCTTCCTTCCCTAGTTGCTCAGTGGTAAAGAATTCGCCTACCAATGCAGGTGACTCGGGTTCCATCCCTGGGGTGGGAACATCCCCTGGAGAAGGAAATGGCAACCCATTCCAATATTCTTGCCTGGGAAATCCCAGGGACAGAGGAGCCTGGTGGGCTACAGTCCATGAGGTCGCAAGAGAGTCAGATATGACTTATCAACTAAACATCACCATCATGAATAGTAGAAAAGCACTAGAGTCGCACAAATGTACTTTCATGTTCTACCCAGGGTTCCCTTTTGCCTGAGGATGACCTTTGTTCTGAGAGTAGGCCCTGGATTACTGGAGACTAACCAGCACCCTCCAAAATTACCAAAGAGATCTTTATTGGGCAGCAGCTGTATTGCTTGTGGTGATATGCTTAAAAGTTGACAAGTTTATGCTAACACACTGGAAATTCACTATAACACTATGAAATGATATTTGGCACACATCAGCCCACCATAGGATTTGAGCCATAGAAGATAAGTTACTTAAACGTGCCCAAACATCTTATTGGAAATATCACCTACAAAATTTTACCAAGTTCCAGAACTTTCCACATCACAGCATACTTCTACAACAGCTATATTAATTCACAATTGCTTTGTTCTAGATTTCCCGCTTCCTCAATTCCAAAGAATAAAACTATTTACTTTCAGTAAAGAACAGGTACAACTGAAGTGTGAATTAAGAATCCAGTAAAAAGCCAATCCAAAGATTATCCAAAACAATCTCTTAATTTTTCATAATGCTTTAATTGGAGCTTCAGTCACAATCAGGGTCAAGACTTTCATGAATTCAAAGCACCCCTTTCAAAATGATGTTTTTCTGCCAACTCTGTTCCACACTCTCCTTCCTTACCCTCAAATGCAGCTTTTAATATTTGCAAGTATATCAAGCAATTTGTTTCAACACACAACTCTTACCTAGTGGCAGTGAAGAAATAATTATCTGATGGTCTTTAAGACTGTGGTTCACCCTCAAGACTTCTCCTGGAGGTCTATCATCGATTTAAAGAGAAGAGAAATAAAATCAAAGTATTGTCATTTTAAAAAAAGAAGCCTTGAAACTCATAGATAATAAGTTCAAATTCTGAATTACTGACATTGCATAATTTTGTACACTACTACTTAATATGTTACAACACACACACACACAAATAAACTAGCTTTGGATGAGGTGAAATTGCTTTTACATTTATATCACTGCCCTACCCTAAGTTCCCCTGTTAAAGTCTCTTCCATTGTATGACAAGCAAATGAAAGTTCCCAGGATCATTTGATTCATTTTAACTTGTCTCACTGTTTCTCTTATTTAAAGTTACCCTGCAGAACACACACCGGCAGAAGAATAGATACTATGTAAGCAAGTTTTTTCCATATATTTAAGTGTTTAAATCCCAAATTATACAAAGTATTCAGAAATAAGTCTTAACCATTGAAACAAAATTACACTCTTAGAGGTAAATTGGGGTCATTCATTTTTATATATGACTATGTGTTTAAAAAACAAAATAAGGCCTTAAATTATATTTACTAGAGAATAAAATGATTAGCTCATATAAAATGATTTATATGAGCCTTTTCAAACACAAGTGTTTTTCATTTTTTCAAAGTTTTAAACATGTATTGCACTTCGTATTTTTATTAACATTCAAATGAAATTATCCGTCACTCCCGATTAAAGGTTGATCAAATGTATAGACAATGACAAATATTAAAAAAAAAAAAAAATCAAACAACTGCGTCTAATCCAGAGAGTGACCGATCTCAAATCCCAGAATAAAAGCAAAGTGTTTTCCCCATAGAAGTACCCCAACTGGAAGGCTGGGTCCTTAGATTTCATTTGCTCTCCGATTTACTAAACTTTCTATTTCTGATCAGCATCCTCTCATACAACATCTGGCCCCTGGCTCAGGTCGTCTAATCACTTCCACGTCTGAACGGACTACGTAGCTAAAAAGTAAAGGCCAAAGTTTGCTCTCGGCCTTCCGAACTTAAAGACGCGTCTAACCACTAGAGGTCTCCCCTTGGCCAGTTTTGCACGTTCGCTATTTTGCTGCACTTGAAACTTTCCGGAGAAATGCTCTACTCGAGTCAGTGTTTTTCTAAAAACTTGCGCAAAAATCCACGCGACCGAGCTAGCCAGTACGGAGACTCTCGGGCTCCCCACAGCAATAAAGCTATCACAAACAACATTCTAGGAAAATTAAAATTCGACGCACTCGCTCCAGCCGCTCCCTCCCCCCCTTCTTATTCCTCATCTCAGTTTCCCTTAACTTAAACTTAGAACAATCAAAAATCTATTTTTGTTTCGGTGCACTGTGAATGATCTCTAACGCATTTTTTTTCTGGCGGTAGACCCGAGGTGGTCAAGGAGCCTGCCGAGGGATGCAGGGAGGGGGGAAGGGCCGTGCTCGCAGCGTCCGAGGAAGTTGCATAAGGAAAGAGACTCCGTTTTTT
>NW_011494607.1:1077635-1078661 GCF_000754665.1 Bison bison bison
GTTTCCTGCCGCATCCCGCCGCCTGCGCGCGGGCGAGAGCCCGACGCGGCCGCCTCGCCCCGGCTCCCTTCCGCACGGCCCCCCACACCCTTCCCCGTGTGCGCGCAAAGAAAAAAATACAAGTCTCTCCTCCCCCCATTTTTTCCTTTCTCTTTTCTCTCTCTTTTGTTCCTCTTTCACACTCGCACTCACTACTTCAGAGTGAGATGCCCAGAGACTCCCCCTCCAGCCGTTTCCGAGTCACTTGCCCACTTTTTTCCCCAGGATTAAGTTTTCTTCTCTTTCCCAGAGGCGCAGAGAAGTGGGGGAGAAACCCCTTCTGTCCTTTCCCCTCCCCTGATCTGTTTCACAAGACGAGGGTGCGCTTCCTTCTCTGTAGAGGTCTCTTAACTTTCATCCTCACCTAGGAAAATAAATGAATGGGCTTTGGCACGGACAAATCTTCAGATTAATTAGAGATTAGATCCGATCAACCGCTTCTTACCCCCAAATTTTCTCTTTTTTTTTTCTCCGTCTCACGAGTAGTCCTGACAAATGGTCCAGGGCTGCGGGCGCAGTGCGCATGTGCGCGTAGAGTCAGGGCTGGGGAGAGGGGAAACTGCGCTGGTGCCGGTGCCGCCGTGCCGCCGCCGCTGCCGGGGAGGCTCGCGCTGGCTTCCCTGTTAATGCTGCTGCGCCTTCGCCGCTGGAAAGCAGCATTAAAGCCGGTTGGCAAATGCAGCAGCCCGCAGATCCTGTTTCAGGTGCATCTTTTCAATACCCGTGTCACCAGCTCAGAGCTGGTTCCAGAACAATCAAAACAAATATGAAAGACTGCTAAGGTGATAGATTTCTTTGTCTATTTTCCACTTTACTTTTTTAAAAAAGGCATTCCTCAGAGCAGCTGATCCACCATGTACTGTTAAACGTATGCTTTCAGCCATTAAAGTGTGGGCCTTGGTCTTACAAAAACACAACCTAAAGGCTAAACACATGCTACAGGTCAGGAGAAATGAGAAATAAAGTTTTAAGCTCCCCCCACCCCCC
>NW_011494607.1:1078788-1137468 GCF_000754665.1 Bison bison bison
CACCCCCCCACACAACCTCTCTCTTAGAGGACTGGAAGAATGCATTATAAAGTGTGCATGTAGTGTCCGCGTGCCTTGCGTTTCTGAAGTGTTGGTCTTTATTGACAGCTTAAATGCGTTAGGCCTCTGTTGTGAAATCTGTTGGGATACATATGTCAACTTAGAAATCAGTGTTAAAGTCCTCTGGCAGTAAGCAGGTCGAGGACTACCTTCTGAATGTATTCAGTCAAGATGGCTGAGCGGTCCTAAACAGCAAAACCTGCCTTTGTTAGGGCATCAAAACCAGATCAAGCGAGAGTATTGTTTTTCGGTATTGACAGCTTTCCACTGATGACTGTAGGCCTCTTTTTGGTCAGCTTACCATTCTCCTTTTCTACTAGATACAAGTACTTAGAAAATAATTGAAGAAATTGAAGTTGTGATCAACACTTTAGGTCAATAACGGAGTTCACCGTGCAAGGGGAAAAAAAAGGAGCGGCGGTAATTTCAGGAATGGTGGAAGCAAATCTTCACATTTTGCTGGGGTGGGGAGATAAAGTAAGGCCCCCTACCCCTCAGAGTGGACTAGTTTGCATCTAATAAACCATAAAGGAGACCCTTTTCCAAAATTGCTGCCTGAGGCCTAGAATTTAAATATATCACAGATGGACATTCTGTATTAAAAATCTTTCTCCAAAATGTAAGTAATAATATTCTCGATTGAATTTTTTCACTTCGGGAATGTTCTTGAACCAGTTTCAGAAAAATAAACTGCTAAATTCTTTCCTTAGGACCGTGAAATTACCCTAGAGAGACAGACTACTTACTCCACAGTGTCTTCTGCTGGTGTAGTGACCGAATTCTCCAAACCAAAACCCAGGACATACAGCTTGACATGTACTCAAAACAAGTGAACAAACCCTGTGAAGCTGAAAAGAGTTTATAAAATATGCTTCCTGTGTCGGGCAACCATTGGTTTAGTAGTGTGAAATGAGGAAGGCTGGGTTAGAGAGGGCTATAGATAATATTGATTTCACCCACAATATCCAACCTTTTTCTGAGCTGTTCCCAAACAGCCTAATTAACTGATCTGAATTTCAGCTTCTCTCCTTTTCTCCCTAGCCCTTGAATAATAAGCAGTGAAATAGCCAAAGGCAGGCTACAAGAGGAGAAGGGAAGCAAGGCCAGGAGCTATGTGCAAAACTAAGGCCTATGCCCAAGGAAACTAATAAAATTAATTTTAGATTCCTCTTTATAAAAATCCATTCTAGACTTGTTCTCTCTAGATAATTTCTAGACTATATTTCTATTTCACAAGCTTTTTCAGAGATTTACATAGTCTTTAAACTTATATTAAAGATCTACCTTGTGCTAACCACATTACAAGGTGTTGGGGATAAACAAATGATCAAAACTAGGCCCCAAGGAATTCAGACTGGTAAAGGCAGTCTAGTGCACTGGGCAATGCTTTACAGTGTGAAAGATGTTGTACTAGGGGTATGCAGAGCTACTGTATTGAGGAGCTATTGTAGCAATAAGAAAAGGCTTTCTAGAAAAGGTGATAACTGTTTCTTGAAGGTCAAGTGTCCAGGGTATATGGGAAGATGATCCAATCAGAGAAAGTCTGAGTAAAGGTCCAAGGGTCACGAAAGCATGGCTTGCTTGGGACCTGTGCACATACTGAGGTGCAGTAAGAAAAATAAGGATGAGTTGAGGCTATCTCCAATACATGGCCAATCTCCTTCAGAGGTCATCAGTAAAAGCTCAAAGACAATGTAAGTTGTTCCCAAGATGTGGTTCCAGGTGGGAAATATTTTGAAGGTACTCACATCTAAAGATATTGCTACAAAGAATCCACTGGTGTGACCACCTGAGACAGAGGCAGTATGTGATATTAGAATCTAAATAACACTGGACCTTTATATAAATTGGTAGTATTTACAGAACCTTTCTCCATCTGTTCCCTAAATGATAATATACTAGTAGAAGCTTTTTGTTGCTCCTTCACCCTTCCACTGTTCAGTCACTGGTTAATAATCCATGATGAATCCCTTCTTTCCAGCATCTCTTCATGGCATCAGTCTCCACCACTCTCCCGGTTCCCATTCCACCCAACTCTACCCTATCACACCTATATACCTAACCCATCCTCAGACCAGATCTGTAACTTCCTTGACCTCCCAAGTGAAATTATTAGCCACTACTTTACTTTTCTTTATATTTATTCATTTATACCCAAACTTGTGCCCCCAGCCCCATGACTTCAGGTTACTCCATTCCTAAATATCCTGAGGTGTATGTGTGCATGCTCAGATGTGTCTGACTCTTTGCGACCCCATGGACTGAAGCTAAAGCCATTTTACATGGAAAATGTTTTCCATCACTGTACTCATTCTCTGGAGACTTTCTGAGGCTTCTCATCCCCTCCCAGATGAAGGTCATTCAAAATCTTTCTCACTATATTCCTTCCTGTAACCTCCATTCAGTATGAATTCAATTTAGAAACTTACACTCCCTTTTCCTAGCACCAAGTTTGTTCTATGTTGAAAGGACATACTCCCCCTTCCTTGAACAATTCAAGGACAACCTGCTCCACCAGCCAGCCCCTCACAAATTGAAAGTGACCAGGAGTGAAGTCCAAGAGATTTTTATTGTAATACAGTTCTGCCACCATCCACTGGGAACCCATTAGGCAGGTCACCTCATCTTCAGGCTTTGAATTCTCTCACTAGTTACACAAAGAAAGAGTAATAATTGATTTCTGAGATCTCACTGAAATCCACATCCCTCGCCATCCTTCCACGTAACAGCAGCATTGTCACATTTTAGTACAAATAATATGGAACCAAGAAATGAATTTTAAGTATAGAGTGAAAAATCTATCCATCTGCTAGGTATCAGAATGTTACCAGTTTATAGCGCATTCAGTTGGTTTAAGCCTGTTACTAATGAGATGAAGGTCATGGGTTCCATTCCCTAATGGCTAGTTAGTTTTGATCTGTTTCATAGCCACAAACTGCTTTCCTAAACCGTTTCCCATGTAGTAATGTGTGCTATTGGTTGTAAGTCTTCATGTAAAATTGAATCTTTCCATAGAAATTTTCTAACGTGAACAATACTTAAAATCATTCTTTCAATGCATTATCTTACTTTTAAGTGTGAGTCAAGTTATTGATTTTTTTAGTCTATATAATTGTGTGCTCCATGTTTTTCCAAGTATAAAAATGACATTAACATTGATTTGGCCAAGATTCTTATTATTGATAATTATTTATACAAGCTGAGTTTGATTTTCTTGTTAATGTCTAGATAACACTGAAATGTTCATGTAATACTCTAATTTGAGTCCTTATTTTTCTTGTGACACATCTGTATACATTCTTAGCACAGAGCTTGTGATGGTGAAATGTAATTGACATGCTAAGGATGAGAGAAAAAATATGTTAGTATTACTCATTAGGTAAGGAAAGGATTATGATGTAAATCTTAAATTCTCAACATCTTAAGGAAATTAATATAAAAGAGCATCTTATTTATTATAATCTTATTTAGATGCAAAAGTAAAGATAGAAATATGACAGACATATTTAAAACAATGGACCAATATAGAACTATAAAGTGACTTATAAATTTTAAAAGTTAATAATTTTCCAGAACACATTTACTTGCTTAAAGCCTAAATCCAAAAGCCTTATAACTAAACAGTATTAGAGGAACAAGCCAGACTTCATAACATATCTGTGATTGTAGCCCCTGATAATTTTAGAGCCTGGTTGTTCTAGAATGTTCTTTGCATATTACATGGCCTCCTGGCCACAGCTGATTGGTCCAGGAGTGGACATTTAATCCAAGGACTAAATCAAGTAAGGGGTAGCCTATGAGTCAGCAGGGAGTGCTTCCCCATATGAATAAAAGTGATGAAATGGACTCATCTATACTTATGCTTTGCCATATGAACTGGAAGTTCTGGAGATAAAATTAGTTGATAGGCATTACAAAAACTAAATGATTCACAGAGAGAAGCAAGTAGAGTGTAGTTTCCTTAGTTGTTAGGCATTAAAAACTATGCATGCTAAGTCGCTTCAGTCATGTCCGACTCTGTGAAACCCCATAGATGGCAGCCCACCAGGCTCCGCTGTCCCTGGGATTCTCCAGGCAAGAACACTGGAGTGAGTTGCCATTTCCTTCTCCAATGCATGAAAGTGAAAAGTGAAAGTGAAGTCGCTCAGTCGTGTCCGACTCTTAGCGACCCAATGGACTGCAGCCTACCAGGCTCCTTGGTCCATGGGATTTGCCAGGCAAGAGTACTGGAGTAGGGTGCCATTGCCTTCTCCAAAAACTATGCATAAGTATTAATAGAAGTCAGAAGGTACAGCAGAGCAGAAGTTAGCCAGCCAAATAAAGGCCAGAGCTGCCCAGGGTGCCACCTGACTCCCCAAATGTCATTCTAGTCTTAGGCCTGGCCACTCTGGGACCTCATGAAAACCACCTGCATGGCTAGAATTTCTGTCTTCACTAGTATCACCATGAGGGCTCCCCATCCCTTATGGAAAATTGAGTCATTTTTTGAATTGAGTAGATAAGCAAAAGACCCCTAACACCAACAATTTGTATGGCCTGTTCTTTTTAGCTTTATAGATTTAAAAGGGACCAACTCTGAAAGTCAGTTGAGTCGGCCCAACACCCAATAACCTTGTGCCTGTTACTGGAACATGTGGGCCAGATGGTGAGGAGCAAATCCCAAGTTTACCGCTTGGGCAAGTTGCGAACCTCTTACCTCAGATTCTACATCTGTAAAATGGGAATATTTATAGTACCTAGCTCACGAGGCTGCTATGAGGATTTTTTTTTTTTTTAAATTTACTTGGCTGTGCCAGGTCTTAGTTACAGCACACAGATCTTCAGTCTTTAGTTGCAGCACATCAGATCTAGTTCCCTGACCTGACCAGGGATCAAACCCTGGCCCCCTGCATTGGGAACCCAGAGTCTTAGCCACAGGTCCACCAGGGAAGTCCCCTCTATGAGGATTTAATGGAGTAATGCAAGACTAAGCCTTGGTGTGTAGTTACTAATCAATAAATGTTAGCTTATGAGTCAGGGTTTTTGCTTGAGTTGCTCCCGGCAGTATTCTTAGCACCCAGACTTGTACCTGCACACAGTTAAAAATGCAATAAATATTTATCGAATGACTTAAGAAAATACTATTATGTGAATTATTATGGCCACTCTTTTATTTGCCTCTTTCCTTGCTGGTGACCAGGCCAGAGGTGCCACGTCACCAGCATGCCCGTGGACAACATCCTCCAAAAAGTTCCTAAAAGCATGTAAACAGAGAGTGCTAATGGAATTCATAGGCCCTATTTCAAAGGAGCCTGCTGTTCAGAATATATTATCTTTATTTAGCATTTATATTACACTTTTACATTTTCAAAGCCCTTTTCAGTTTTTTAACTAAATATTTGTTATAACATTCCTATGTTATCTTTCATAAGGGAGGTAACTGAGGCATGGTTCCAATCATTAATACCTATAACTGGAAGAAAATTCATCACATAAATACAGTAAGTGTAACTGTATATTAAAAAAAATCTGGAACATTACTTTGTTCGTGTAGAATGCCGAATGGAATGTCAGTGTTCAAGAAGAAGACAATCTGTTACTTTAAATTATACTAGCTCTGCCTTTCACTTGGTTCTATTTCAGGAACTAGAATCAATAGAAAGGTTTTTAAACTGGGGTTTCTCAATGGGTTTGAAGACTTTAAGGAATAAAATTTTGAGATTCAGTATTGAAATATTTCACCATATCTTAGTAATTTCCCAACTTTTTCTGTGAAAACCTCTCCAAGAAAGTAGTTCTTACCTCCTGTCACTGCTTAGAGGTTTTCTGTATGTATGCCCTTAGAATTTGTAGACAGTGAAGAATGAAAGGGTAAAAATCAGTACACTGTTGATGAAATCAGTCAAGAGTAATCTAGTTTAAGGAGACTTGGGAAATGCCCAAATCCAATCAGGTGTCTCTGTAGAGTTTCAGGAAAGTCTGAAAATGTATTGGACAGAAAAGAGAGAGTGAGTTTTGGTCACTATTCTAGCTGATTGGCTTCACTAAAGATTAAAATAATCCTAACTCAGAGGAGCCCTCAATAAAGCTGGATGATCTATTTCTTTGACTCTAGTTGACTTCCTCTTCTACATAACCCAACCAGCTGTGTACTGATTGCAAGGTCAAATTCCACCCCAGTTTTCTCCTGTCCCAATGTAAGCTCCTTCTTCCCTTCAACTTCCAAAATCTCTCTCTTTTTCTCTCCCATCCCGGGGAGAAATATTCCTACTTCTTCACCAGGCTGTCTTTCTAAATGTGTTCTTGATCACTCACACCCTCTCACTATTCCTCCATAAATTTTCATTATTCTCCTGATATTTACAGTTTGCTCTTCTCCACTGGCTTTTTTACAGCCCCCAAATATGCTCATATCTTCCCAGTCCTAGAAAGAAAACCTTTTTTGTCAGTTCTACATCCCTTCAAATACTGTGCCATAATTTCTCCTTTGTTGCCAGACTTCTTGAACAAGTAGTTTGCACTCAGCATTCTTCGTTTCCATACATCTGAGTCATCCTTCAATCCATGGACTTACTGAATATGCTTTCTTCTTTTAAAGTCTCCAGAGACTTCCTAAATGTCAAATCTAGTGGCTACAGTCCACTTCCTATTTAAGATTCTAGAAGCATTTGATGGTGTTGACTAATCCCTTCTTCAAAACTGTCTTCTCACGTAATGTCTTTGTCAATTTACTTTCCTGGTTGTTCTCTTGTGGCTCAGACCTAGTCCTTCTTTCTCCTCCCACCTGATAAATATGATTGCTTCTGGAGTTAAGTTCTGGTCTTCTGTTTTTATATTCTGTCTTGAGTGAACTCATGTACTCCCTCAGTATCATTTTAATTCATCTTTGTGTATAGAACTCCTGGACTATATTTTTGTCCATGACCATTCTGCAGAGCTTCAGACTTACATTTCCAATTTCTTGAGCTATAAATCGATGTGGATATTCTATGTGTTAGAAGACTGTGAATAATGTGATGGTTTAAAAGAAACAAAAAACTTTAGGGTTAAACCTGTGTTGGAATCCCATTTCTACTACTTAACTAGGTATTAGTAACTTAATCTACCTAAACTGAATTTCCTCCAGTGTCTAATAATATCGCCTGTACTGGTCATTATCAAGATTAAAGGAGATAATGCATGTAAGTTGCCTAACACATAATAAGAGTTTAATGAATAGTAACTATTGTTTCTGTCTGCTACTTCTTCCTTCTGCATTCTCCATCTCAGTTTATAACGTCCCAGGGCTTTAAGTCACATTTAACTACAGCTTCCTCTTGCTGCTACGCACATCCAGATTCTATTGATTGTTCCTCTGTGATATCTATCTTCTAATCCCTCCCTCCATTTTATTATTTCCTCTGCCACTCAACAGCCTGGTCTCCTGCCAGGCTTATTACCCTTCATTTCTAACTACATCTTTGCCATTACATTCACTCTTTCAGAGTATAGAGTTGGTATTGTTACTGCCCTGCTCCAAATCCCTAAATAGTTCCTCAAAGCTTTAGAAAAAAATGTATCTTCTTGGTCCAGTATTTAGTGCCTTACAGTGCCAAACACTGAAACAAATTGACCTTTCTATCTTCAGCTATTACGCCCGGAGAAACCAAGGAGTAAGCCATGCCAAGCAAACCCCATGTATTGCCACCTGTCTGTACTTTTGTTCTTGCCATTTCCTAAGCCTGAAATACCCTCTCTCTGCCCCCACTGACCTATCAAAATTTCTGTCTCTCTCAAAGTGATTTGTACACCCGTGTGTATAGCTGTATATTCATAGGAGCCAAAAGGTGGAAACAGCACAAATGGCCATAAGCAGATGAGTAAATAAACAAAATGTGGTATATGCATACAATGGAATATTATTTAGCCTTATAAAAGGAAGGAAATTCTGACTCATGCTTTAAGTGAACCTTGAAAACATCATGCTAAGTGAAATGGAAAGTGAAAGTAAAGTCGCTCAGTTGTGTCCAATTCTTTTCGATCTCATGGACTGTAGTCTACCAGGCTTCTCTGTCCATGGGATTTTCCAGACAAGAGTACTGGAGTGGGTTGCCATTTCCTTCTCCAGGGGATCTTCCTGACCCACGGATCGAACCCAAGTCTCCTAAGTGAAATTAGTCAGTCACAAAAGGACAAATCTTCTAGGATTACACTTATCTGGGGTGGGGGGAGTCATCATTTAATGGGTATAGAGTTTCAGTTTTGTAAGATGGAAAAGTTTTGGAGCTGGACAGTGGTGATAGTTTTTGGGCAACAATGCAAACGTACTTAATGCCACATAACCAAACATTTAAAAAATGGTTGAAATAGGCAATTTTATGTATGTATGGTGGTGGTTTAGTCATTAAGTCGTGTCTGACTCTTGCAATCCCATGGACTTTAGCTAGCCAGGTTCCTCTGCCCATGGGATTCTCCAGGCAAGAATACTGGAGTGAGTTGCCATTTCCTTCTCCACGGCATCTTAGGGCCCTCCAGTATATCCTACTCTGACCTTTACATCAGCAAATTTTAATGGGAAGTTAAAATTTTATTCTAATCCTAACTTGGGGCCTAAAAGTTTGTGCATCCACATATTAAATTTCAACAGATTATATAACCCCAAGACCACCACTAATGACTAGAACCAAAGACAAAAATCTGGATGCAAAAAAAGTCTTTTATACAGTAGGTTAAGTGTCTGTTATTCATTCATCCATTCACTTGGACATTAGGTCCCACTGTATATATATATTTATGTATGTATATTTTACTGCAATTAAGTTTTTTTCCTAATTCAAGTTACGTATATTAAATACCAGGGACTGTGATAGACCCTGGGAATACAATGAACAAACAGCTCTGCTACCTGTCCCAGAGCGCCGTATAATTGAGAAGGCCTCAAACTCTACCTCCACCATGAAAAACTCCAGGTCATTACACTTGAAATTGAAAGCTTTCTTCTGTCTCTGCATCTGTTTTCGTGCTGGTCACATCCTGCTCCCTATTGTATATCTGGTCCCTGTAAACGTTTGTCTCTCTTGTGAGATAATAAAATACCCCAAGGTCAGGAGCTCTATCTTATCTATTCATTTTTTTAATCTATCATAGCACTTAATACAGTTCATTGCACATAATGGGGGGCTCAATAAATACTTGTGGAGTAGAACAGAACATAATGGAAGTTAAATTCAGCCATCAGTGATGTTTCAGGCCAAAAATGACACCACCTCATAGACAGGCCTTCTTCAGGAGGGGCGTACTGGCCAGTAACATACTCTAACACAAAGATCAAAGGAGAGCCTGCCTCTATAACACAAGAGCATCACTCAGTACTGGAAACTTATAGCTGTTCTAGATTCCATTTATGATCCTTAGTAAGTGGGCTGTGATCTCACATCTGAATGAATTTTCTAAAATTTCAAATGGAAAGCCATGATTCAAACATAGATGGATGGGTTTAGGCACTCTCCGGTATATTTACTGTCAGAAATGTGAGCCAACCATTAAGGGTTTTGTGAGAAAATGTACAGCCATTAACTGTTGGTTTCCCTTCCTGACCCACTGGAGTTTGGTGGGGTCCAAATGACAGCTCGGAGAAGACGATGGCAGCCCACTTCAGTACTCTTGCCTGGAAAATCCCACGGACGGAGGAGCCTGGTGGGCTGAAGTCCATGGGGTTGTGAAGAGTCGGACACGACTGAGCGATTTCACTTTCACTTTTCACTTTCAAGCATTGGAGAAGGAAATGGCAACCCACTCCAGTGTTCTTGCCTGGAGAATCCCAGGGACTGGGGAGCCTATTGGGCTGCTGTCTATGGGGTCACACAGAGTCGGACACGACTGAAGTGACTTAGCAACAAATGACAGTTGGTTTCTTTTTGAGCACATGGCGATAATTAGCAAAAAGGGCACTGAGGAACCTACAGTGTTCTATCTTCTGATAAGCTTTTAATTATAAGTCATCCAGGTAGCATCAGACACTGAAGGCTATTTTCTTGAATGCTAGGAAAATCTTTTTTTCATCAAGATGGGATTTCTCTTTTCATCTTCAGGGGCTGAATTCTCTCTTTTGCTTTCTAGATGAGACTTAGGCCCCCTGGTGCTTAATAATTATGCCTAAGCTAGATAGCATATTGAAAAGCAGAGACATTACTTTGCCAACAAAGGTCCGTCTAGTCAAGGCTATGGTTTTTCCAGTGGTCATGTATGGATGTGAGAGTTAGACTGTGAAGAAGGCTGAGTGCCGAAGAATTGATGCTTTTGAACTGTGGTGTTGGAGAAGACTCTTGAGAGTCCCTTGGACTGCAAGGGGGTCCAACCAGTTCTTTCTAAAGGAGATCAGCCCTGTGATTTCTTTGGAAGGAATGATGCTAAAGCTGAAACTCCAATACTTTGGCCACCTCATGCAAAGTTGACTCATTGGAAAAGACTCTGATGCTGGGAGGGATTGGGGCAGGAGAAGAAGGGGACGACAGAGGATGAGATGGCTGGATGGCATCACCAACTCGATGGATGTGAGTTTGAGTAAACTCCGGGAGATGGTGATGGACAGGAAGGCCTGGTGTGCTGCGATTCATGGGGTCACAGAGTCGGACACAACTGAGCAACTGAACTGAACTGAGCTGAATAGTTTACAACTGATTACAGAGTGCCAAAAAATATGCAATTTCCTTATATTATCTCATGTCTTCTTGACAACCCTATGAAACAGCAAGGTGGACTTGTGTGTGTGCGTGACTACCCTAGATTCTTTTCCTCGTCTTTCACTGATAGCACCAATTTTCCCTTTAGGGAGCTTGCAGACTCATTCCGTGTGGCCTTAGGGGCTTGTCAAGTCCACAGTTTCCTAACATCAAGGAATGGGTGGGTGATGAAAGTGAGGCCATTTTGACTCTGTCAGGAGTATCGACTGATTCATGGGCTAAGTGTCAAGAGTAGCTGGCTGTAGATAGGTTATTTCAGAGTACAATCCCCAATTTCTAAATGATATCTTTAGAGTAGCCCTGGTATCTGTTATCCCAAGACCTAGTCACTTAGCTTTTCCTTCAGCTTTTTGACATACTAAATTTTGTTCCAATAACTTCTTCTTTAAAAAAAAAAATCTAATTTTAGCCAGAATTATTTGTTGGTAACCTACAAATCTTCCCTATAAGGTAGTATATTTGTTTCTATTACTGTGTAACAAATTACCACACATGTAACTGCTGAAAACCACACACATTTATGATCTCACATTGTCTAGAGATCAGGGCTCCAGGCCCAGCTAAACTGGGTCCTTGGCTCAGGGACTCACAAGGCTGAGTCAAGGTGTCAGCCAGGACCAATGTCACATGAGGTTTGGAGGTCTCTTCTGAGTGCATGCATTGTTAGCAGAGATCTACTACTTGTGGTCATAGGATTGAAGTCCCTTTTTTCTTGCAGGTTGTCTGCCAGGTGGCAGCTCCTACAGGGCCCTACAGTTCTTGCCACATCTATAGGGCTCTCAAAAAATGACAATTTGCTTCTTCATTCCTGGCAGAAAAATCTTTCTCATTTGAAACATCTCCTTTAGGGAGGCCCTCGACCCTCCTTTAAAAGGTTTACCTGATTAACTCAGGTCGACCCAGGATAATCACCCTTTTGATTAACTCAAAGTCAGATGATTAAAACCTTAATTACATCTAAAAAAATCCCTTCTCTTTTGTCACATAACATAATCTAATCAGTACAGTAGAATCCCATCATATTCATCCCACAGTCAAGGGGAGACGATTAAACAGTACACACCAGCTGGGAGGAAACTTGGGGGCCACCTAAAACAGATAGCTACTCTTTATCCCCATTTGAGAGATGAATAAACTATGGTTTAGAGAGGTAAGTCATTGTTCAAGATGACACAATTCTAAATGTTAATATCAAGATTTGAACTAGGCCTATGGCCACTGTTTAAGCTGCTGCTGCTGCTAAGTCACTTCAGTCATGTCCCACTCTGCAACCCCATAGACAGCAGCCCACCAGGCTCCTCTGTCCCTGGGATTCTCCAGGCAAGAACACTGAAGTGGGTTGCCATTTCCTTCTCCAATGCATGAAAGTGAAAAGTGAAAGTGAAGTCACTCAGTCATGTCCGACTCCTAGGGACACCATGGACTGCAGCCTACCAGGCTCCTCGGTCCATGGGATTTTCCAGGCAAGAGTACTGGAGTGGGGTGCCATTGCCTTCTCCGAGTGTTTAAGCTAAATCATGGTATTCTTGAAATGATTTTTTATTTCCTTCATCTAAATCCTCTTATACTTGCAGAAACTTTTCTGTATTTTTAAGAGTTAGTCTAGCTTCTTTTTTCCACCTTTTCTGAATACTCCTGTTCTCTACATCACATGTCTGTATAGACAAGAGGGGCAAGTCACTGCAGAGATATTAAGGCATTTGACATCTTTAGAGCATCATCATATGTGAATTATCATGGTAGATGACATGAGACAACCCAAGGTGGACCCCCAAGAAACCCGTTTTCTGTCAGAAGAGACACAAGATCAGTCAAAAATGTATGTAAATATATGGGAAGATAGTAAAGGAGTGTACAGAAGAGGGAATAATAACTTCTAACTGGAATGAAAGGATTAGAGAAGTTTTCCCAAAGAAAATGAGCAGGACCTTGCCTTACAGGAAAGTGAGGAGGTGGCAGGGAACTTGGGGGAAGAAGCTTCCTGGAGCTCCAGCTTCTCATGTGTTCCTCCTCCCTTGATCCTTCCTCTTGGAAGTTAACACACAAGAAACCTTTTCAGAATTAAAAGATGCTGATGTTACCCCACCTCTTGAGATTCTGCTTCCTTTGGTTGACCTATGGTAGTTTAGAAACCAAGGGAAAAAAAATCAATTTTGATCAAAATATAGAAAAATAATTTCATTTTAACATCATCTAAAGCATGCTTTCACTGGCCTATTGATGTTTGTATTATACCAGAGTACTGACTCTACTTTTCTTACATGATTTATCCTGTTATTTCTTGGAAAATTCATTTTTTTCCTCTTAGGCCCAAGGTGTCATTGATGGCCCAAGGTGTCAGTGATGGTCAATAATGCAAATAGCACTAATATCACTAGGGAAGGTACAGAAAACAGCAGAGAAAATAGCATTCTAAATTATATCAAACCACTAGTATATCTATATCAGAAATACTTATGTATATTTGTCTTGCTAGAAATTTTATGTGAAACAGTAAAACAAATGATGTGAAAATAGGACTGTTTAAAATAGTTGCTAGGACCCTGTGGACTTTTCAATTAAAGTTTCCAGATACCAAGAGCCCATATTTCAGCTAAATTTGTCCTTCTATTTTTTCAACAAATATTTATTGAGTATCTACTATATGCCAGGCAATATACTAGGTTATATATCTGTCTGAGAATAAAACACACTAAATAAAATACATATGATCACTGTCCTTAAGATGTAAAATATAGTGGAGATGTTATCAGTAAATGGGCAATTATAATATTGCATCATAATATATACTAGAAAAGTATTGGCGGTAAAAGTACAAAAATAAATATGGTAGAAAATGTACAAAATGCTATGGGAATAGGAAGGAAAATAATTTGGCTGAGTGTAAGGGAAATTTGTGAGGCTTTCTGGAAAAGATGGCATTTAAGTTGATATGTGAAGATAAAATGGGAGATATGGGAAACCATATAATGAGCAAAATTTGATCAATAAGTATGAAAAAAAATTGTGAAGCTTATTTGGAGACAGGGAAGAGGTAACTAAGGACTTTCATGTCTTTAAATTTACTTGAGACTGTTAAGATTAATAAAAAAAAACCCTGCTCTGTGACAACCTAGAGGGGTGGGATGGGGTGGGAGATGGGAAGGAGGTTCAAGAAGGAGGGGACATACGTATACCTATGACTGATTCACACTGATGTATGTCAGAAATCAATATCACATTGTAAAGCAATTATCCTCCAATTAAAAATTTTAAAAAGAAAAAGAAAAAAATTTAAAATATTTTTCAAAATACCATCCTCCTACACAAAGATACTTAATTATATCACTTACCAGCCCACATTCTATGAGCCCACATTTACATCTACTTATAATGGCTAGTGAGGAACTCAAGAACTGATCTTGCCTCTCTGCAACAGTCTTTGCTTGGAATTCATCTCTGCTAGGCTCCGAAATCATGCTTATGCAAAGACAAGTACTATCTCCTTCACTGGCCACTATGAACTTGGAATTTACAAATGCTGGGACCTTGTGTTCATTGATGCAGTCAGTGCCAGCTGCTTCAGGGCCTCCAGCAAAAGAACTAATCGTTTCAACTACAGACCAAATGGCAAAACTTGCAACTTCTCCAAAATTACATCCATGATACAGAACATTTATGGAAAATTACAATATTTACCTTATATATTATAACAGATTTTACATCTTTCTTAATTTTTATTTTTTAAAGTCAATTTTGCTCTCAAATATATAATTTACATATATGTATGTATATAACATTCAACTCTGTTATACTCACCTGACCACAACTTACATATAAAATTGAGAGGACAATTACTAATAACTCCAGAAATAATGAAGCAGCTGGGCCAGAGCAGAAACAATGCTCAGTTGTGGATGAGTCTGGTGGTGAAAGTAAAGTCTAATACTGTAAATAACAATATTGCATAGAAACCTGGAATATTAGGTCCATTAATCAAGGCAAATTGGATGTTGTCAAGCAGGATTGAACATCAACATCTTAGGAATCAGTGAACTAAAATGTATGAGAATGGGCAAATGTAATTCAGATGACCATTATATCAACTACCGTAGGCAAGAATCCCTTAGGAGAAATGGAATAGCCCTCATAGTCAACAAAAGAGTCCAAAATGCAGTACTTGCGTACAACCTGAAAAATGAAAAATGATCTTGGTTCATTTCCAAGGCAAACCATTCATCACAGTAATCCAAGTCTATGCCCCAGCAACTGATGCTGAAGAAGCTGAAGTTGACCAGTTCTATGGAGATGTCCTTTTCATCGTAGGGAATTGGAATGCAAAGTAGGAAGTCAAGAGATACCCGGAATAACAGGAAAGTTTGGCTCTGGAGTACAAAATGAAGAAGGGCAATGGCTAACAGTTTTTTCAAGAGAACATGCTGGTCATACCAAATATCCTTTTCCAACAACCCAAGAGATGACTCTACACATGGACATCACCAGATAGTCAATACTGAAATCAGATTGATTATAATTTTTGAAGCCAAAGATGGAGAAACTACACAGCCAGCAAAAACAAGACCAGGAGCTGACTGTGGTTCAGATCATGAGCTCCTTATTGCAAAATTCAGGCTTAAGCTTAAGATGAGGGAAAACCATTAACCCATTCAGGTATGACCTAAATCAAATCCCTCATGATTATACAGTGTAGATGATGAATAGATTCAAGAGATTAGATCTGGTAGACAGACTACCTGAAGAACTATGGATGTAACTTTGTATGCTGCTGCTGCTACTAAGTCACTTCAGTCGTGTCCGACTCTGTGTGACCCCGTAGACGGCAGCCCACCAGGCTCCCCTGTCCCTGGGATTCTCCAGGCAAGAACACTGGAGTGGGTTTCCATTTCCTTCTCCAATGCATGAAAGTGAAAAGTGAAAGGGAAGTCGCTCAGTTGTGTCCGACCCTCAGCGACCCCATGGACTGCAGCCTTCCAGGCTCCTCCATCCATGGGATTTTCCAGGCAGGAATACTGGAGTGGGGTGCCATTGCCTTCTCGGGTAACTTTGTATAAGAAGCAGTAAAACCATCCCCAAGAAAAAGAAATGCAAAAAGGCGAAGTGGTTGTCTGAGGAGGGTTTACAAATAGCTGAGGAAAGGAGAGAAGCAAAAGGCCAGGGAGAAAGATATTATACCCAACTGAATACAGAGTTCCAGAGAACAGCAAAGAGAAATAAGGCCTTCTTAAATGAACAGTGCAAAGAAATAGAGGAAAACAATGGAATGGGAAAGACTAGAGATCTCTTCATAAAATTGGAGCTATCAAGGGAATATTTCATACAAGGATGGGCATGATAAAGGACAGAAAAGGTACCTAACAGAAGTAGAAAAGATTAAGAAGAGGTGGGAAGAATACACAGAAGAACTATACAAAAAAGATAACCACAATGATGTGATCATTAACCTAGAACCAGACATCCTGGAGTATGAAGTCAAGTAGGCCTTAGGAAGCATGATTAGGAACAAAGTTAGTGGAGGAGATGGAATTCCAGCTGAGCTATTTAAAATCCTAAAAGATGATCCTGTTAAAGTGCTGCACTTAATATGTCAGCAACTTTGGGAAACTCAGTAGTGGCCACAGGACTGGAAAAGGTCAGTTTTCACTCTAATCCCAAAGAAGGACAATGCCAAAGAATGTTCAAACTACTGTACTTTTGTGCTCATTTCACATGCTAGCAAGATTATGCTCAAAATCCCTCAAGCTAGGCTTCAGCAGTACATTAACTGAGAACTTCCTGATGTACAAGCTGGATTTAGGAAAGTCAGAGGAACCAGAGATCAAATTGCCAACATTCGTTGAATCATAGAGAAAGCAAGGAAATTCCAGAAAACATCGATTTCTGCTTCATTGACTATGTGAAAGCCTTTGTGTGGATCACAACAAACTGTGGAAAATTCTTAGAGATAGGAATACCAGACCACCTTACCTGTGTCCTGAGAATCCTGTGTGGGGGTCAAGAAGCAACAGCTTGAAACTCAACATTAAAACTAAGATCATGGCATCCAGTCCCATCACTTCATGCCGAATAGATGGGGAAAAAGTGGAGTCAGTGACAGATTATATTTTCTTGGGCTCCAAATCACTGTGGACAGTGACTGCAACCATGAAATTAAAAAAACTCTTGGTCCTTTGAAGGGAGGAAAGCTATGACAAACCTAGACAGCATATTAAAAAGCAGAGACATCATTTTGCTGACAAAGGTCTGTTTAGTCCAAGCTCCATATGGTTTTTCCAGTAGTCTTGTATGCATGTGAGAGTTGGACCATAAAGAAGCCTGAGCACCGAAGAATTGATGCTTTCAAATTCTGGTGCTGGAGAAGACTCCCGAGAGTCCCTTGGACAGCAAGATCAAACCAGTCAGTCCTAAAGGAAATCAACCTGAATATTCATTGGGTGGGCTGATGCTGAATCTGAAGCTCCAATATTTTGGCCACCTGATGCAAAAGTCTGACTCATTGGAAAAGACCCTGATGCTGGGAGAGACTAAGACTTCAATGATGGGAAAGGCTGAGACACTGATGCTGGGAAACACTGAAGGCAACAGGAGAAGGGGTCAACAGAGTGTGAAATGGTTAGATAGCATCACCGACTCAATGGACATGAATTTGAGCGAGCTCTGGGAGACAGTGAAGGACAGAGGAGCCTGGCATGCTGCAGTCCGTGGGGCCACAAAGAGTCAAACACGACTTAGTGACTGAACAACAGCAATTTTCATAAAGTGGTAATTTGATTACTTGTTTTTTTTTTTTTTTTTTTAAAGTATGAGCTTCTATGTTTTGGAACATATATCAAAATTACGTATGCACTTGAATACTTGGTCAGCATTTCTACTTATTTCCTACACACCTCACTCGTGTGTGACATGAGACAGGTATCAGGTGATTCGTTGTGGCATGTCTCTAAGAACAAAAATAACTAAAAATTCATCAATAAAAGACTAGTTTTTAAAGTATACAAATTCTTACAAGGAGATA
Source organism: Bison bison bison (assembly GCF_000754665.1). Lineage (NCBI taxonomy): Eukaryota > Metazoa > Chordata > Mammalia > Artiodactyla > Bovidae > Bison > Bison bison. The sequence continues at coordinate 1,096,561 of NW_011494607.1, forward strand.
ACATGTAGCCATAAAAAGAATATCTATGTGTCCTGATAATGGAATAACTCTTGAGGACATGTTAAGTTCGGAAAGCAAGGTGCAGAATCAGTGAGCGTAGGATGTTTTGTATAAGAAAAGAACACATAAAGAACATATATGTACATATGTATTTATATTTAATATATGTTGCTATCAACAGTGTGTTTTTGTCCCTCTAAATATATATATATATTGATATCAAGTCCCCAGTTTGATGGCATTAGGAGATGGGCTCTTAAGGAAGTGATGAGTGCCCTTATAAATGATACTCTAGGGAGCTCCCTTGCCCCTTCCACTATGTGAAAATACAGAAATAATGAACCGATTACATGTTACCATAAATAACATATTTTATTAATATTAGCTGGGTTTTTCAAAATAAAAATTGAGTGGCATATATTAGCAAATCTCTTAAATATCTGGCTTGATAGAAGACATCTGGATTCTCATATCTGCTACCATATTCAATCTATTGTTATACATTGTTCTGATTGAATTATAAGGAAAGAAACTTGATTTCATTTGGATAAGAGGTTGGAAAACAGAGAAGTATTTTAAAATACTTTTCATATGACTTCTAGCTATTCTTCTTTGCTATTACACCAAAACTCGACAACTAATAGTTTCTTAAAGGTTAATGTAGTAGCTGAAACTATCAAAGAACTATTCATACCCAGTTACATTAAAATCCACTGGTCTGCTTTGCTCTTTGAGTAGTTCTTTTACCCATGCATGATTTTTAGGATCATGTGTTGGTCATTTGGGAAATATTGGTCCACTGAGTTACACATATCTTCTAAAGGTTAACACATCTCATTTCACAACATAAAAAACTGCATTTGCTGTATCACCACCAATTTCATCAGAAAAGTTCTTAGATACTGTGAAGATATTGAGCTCACACTGGTGGACAGTTTTTCCAAAATTCGAATTTTTACTTGAAAGTTCAAATTTTATAATTTGCAGCTCATACCGTCATTTGTTTTTCTTGAATCAACAGGCACGTTTCGTTCATTTTTAAGAAAATGTTTCCCAAACCCTTGTATGAATAACCGTAGTTTGTCTATCATTTTCTCAAATAAAAATAGTGTTCCATGAAAAAGGCAGCTAGTTGGGTTTGCAACTCAGACAAGCATGCAAGAACACTCCCTTGAGATAACCTGGTACTTTGGTATACAGCAAAAGTGCTTCATGTGTACTTCATTTTGCATCAGATAGAATATTAAGAAGACACACTAGAGTCAAGATTTAACAAAATTATTAGCTTTTCCTGCTTCATCAAGGACGTTCTTAAGTGACATTTGAATGTTTTTCACTGTGAACATGTGGTAGGCAAAAATACAACGATGCCTCCTAGGATAGTTTAGTGCCACTGTCTCGACTCATGTCAAGGTACTAGTGGTTTTATCCACCACTGCTTTTGCATCACCAGGGAAAATGTCAACAGCAAACATGGCAAACATGTCTTATTATCATAAAAAAATAGTTCTGCCCTCACAGACCTCCTCAATGCAGCTTGGAAACACACAGGTGTCCCGTGGATCATATTAGCATAAACAATTTATGGAGCAATAAATTAGAAATTGGTAACATTATTGTCCCTCAATGAGGAGCACTGGATAATTGGGGGACAGGTGTGGGTAGAAGATGTTTCACTGTAAACCCTTTTTGCTTTCTGAATTTATACCACGGGAATGTATTAGTCATTCCAAGATAAATGTAAAAATGATTTTAAAGAGCATAAGAAACTTGATAGCTGGACAAAGGAAAGTAAGGTGACAGCTTGTATTTATACAAAGATAATATTCTGCATGGCTGCATAGTTGCAAAGTGTCTGGCTGGTATAAAACTCAGATGGCTCACAAGGAGGCTTAGCTGAGATTCATTGGTTAGGTTCACACACAAACCACTAATTGGCCCAGTAGTTCAGGCATGGAGAGTAAACAGTGGACTTGCAATAAATTACATTATAATTCTATAGTAACACTCAGGGAGAAAAGTTGGAAAGCTATATGTTACTACAAACAATTGAGGATAAAATCATCCCTGATTACCAATGATTTTTCTTTCTTTGTTTTTTAAGTCTTTATTAAATTTGTTACGATATTGCTTCTCTTTTATTTGGCTTTTTGGTTGCAAGGCACCTGGGATCTTAGCTTCCTGACCAGGGATTGAACCAGCACACCTGCATTGGAAGGTGGTCTTAATCACTGGACTGCCAGGGAAGTCCCACCATTGACTTTTGTTTCCCCAGCAGTCCCTTTCCTACTGCTAAGCAATAAGTCTCCATGACAAAGCTAAGTGCTGGTCACATGGAATGGGCTGCCCTGTTCTATAAATCATGTTTGCGTATATCCTAATCTTGGCCTACCTGAACCACCTTACCCTTCTATCATCTAAAGCAACAGTCATACACTCAGATGCTCAGAGGTTACCAGCAGGTAATGAGTAAAGCAGGCCAAGAAGAAGAAATCTATTTCCCTCTGTCTTATATAGTTCCACTTACGGTAGGATATTTGTGATGTTCCTCTTGATTCTACCACAAGAAAAACAAAAGTTCAGGTGTAACAATAAATGGCAACTGATAGCTGGACTTGCTGTCGGGAGGATAATAACTGGTGGGACCTTGGGGAGGTGGTGAGCACAGGCTAATGTCAGGAGGATGCCCACCCCTCAGCTCTTCTTGGAGGCTTTGGATCTGGTGTTGCCAGCAGACATGTGCTCTCGGTGTGATTATAATATCTCTCATTTTACAAGAAGAGAGAGAAATCTGGATTTTTTTAAATGGGACATTTTCTAAGTTTTGAAAATTGGCAACTAATTGAAAGAAAAATCCTTTAATGACTGTGCAGGCAAAGAGCGTCTTGGCCAAAGAAAAAGTGCCTGTGGGCTGATTTCATAATATAGGTTTATAGCTTGATATCTCTGATCTAAATTAACTTTCTAATATCTTTGTGAATGCCATTTGGGGCCCAAAGAGAATTCCATCGCAGCTGACCCGTTTCTCTTCTTCAGGGCAGCCCATTCTAGCCAAGGGTAACTCCCCAGTGTGGGGGTGGGTGGGGGAGGGGCGAGCAAAAATCTACTGACAAAGACAGTTTGGCAGTACACTAAATTAAAACACCCTGATATGTTCACATCTCACTTGGTGGCTATGAGTAGCACAGTGATCTTGAGAACTCTACTTGTATCAGAGAAGGGGAGCTACATTTTGCTATCTGTATCACTAACAAGGGACTTCCCAGGTGCTGCAGAGGTAAAGAATCCACCTGCCAATGCAGGAGATGCAAGAGAAGTGGGTTCAGTTCCTGGGTTGGAAAGATTTACTAGAGGAGGGAATGGCAACCTACTCCAGTATTCTTGCCTGGGAAGTCCCATGGGCAGAGGAGCCTGGAGGGCTACAGTCCACGGGATCACAAAGAGTTGGATGCGACTGAACACACATGTACATACACATCACTAACAAGAGACAGGAGCTCAACCACATGTACACACGGCTCTATAGGCACCATACTAGTCCATCACAAGGAATATTCCTGTATAAAAAACTCTCTGATCGTTCAGCCTCACTCACAGTTAAGGAAAGCAATCCAAGAGAAGCCAACCAATGCCTAGAGGCCCAGCGCTTGGTCAATATGCAGAGTTCCCAGTAGTGTGGTTCAGTGATAGGAGATAGACTTCTTAACCAAACCAATTAGATATATGTCTTGGCATGAAATGCATAACCACAATTTCTGTGCTTCTACATCTGGGGTCAGTGAGACCCACTAAAAACATTTAAAAGTAATCTCTGGAATTTCTGATAACTCTGTCTTTGGCACGTGCTGTGCCGTGCTTAGTTGTTCAGTCATGTCCGATTCTTTGTGATGCCATGCACTGTAGCCCGCCAGGCTCCTCTGTCCACGGGATTCTTCAGGCAAGAATACTGGAGTGGGTTGCCATGCTGTCCTCCAGGGGATCTTCATAACCCAGGGATCAAACCCAGGTCTCCAGCATTGCAGGCAGATTCTTTACTGTCTGAGCCACCAAGGAAGCCTGGTCTTTGGCATATTGACATCTAAAATACAAACAACTATGTCACATACATATAGGCAGGATAGATTTAATGGTCCAGAATAATGTTTCAAGTCCTCTGACCCTTCCCTGCCCAGGCACCTCTGGGATAATATTATCCTGTGTTTTATCATTGGCTGCTCCCCTTTTCCTTACTAAGGTACGAAATTATCTTGGTGGAAGTACACATCCTCACCAAAATGACATGCATTATCTTTGTATGAGAGGACAGTACAGAAATATTTTAGCTTGGTGGACTGTCAACTACTTCATCTACCTATTCCAGAAAGAGAATTCTATTCAGAGCCTTCCATCCATTTGTATCTATCTATCTACAGCCAATCATAGACCATTGGCCAGGCAGAAGGAATCTTACAAAATTCATCTTCCTAACAGTATATCTGGTCTACCTACCACACTTCCTATATTCAGAATTCATTACAACTCTCCACCAAGAACACCCTCAATAATTTCTACCTCTATTACTTCTTTACCTTACTACCTTTCCAGCAACTACTGAGTTTCTGAAATCACTCCAAGCTACCCAAGAAAATCTACAGGACTCGCTTGAACACTAAAAGGAACAAAAACCAAAGGCAATGGATCTAGAAGACAAAATGAGAATCAGAGATACCATCTGGGATTTTTCTTGATGCATTCATACTCCCTGGCTCTACAGACTTGCTAGAAGACTATTTCTCAGGACTGCCAAAGACAGGAGAGTGATAATCACACCTCAAATTCTGATGAGAATAATTAGATAAGGAAGTCTCAGCCCCAAGAAACTTCCAATTCACTTGTTGAGCTTGAAATATTTTCAAAGGCAAAAGACCAAATCATGTACAAAAGAAAAAAAAAGAGAGAAAGGTTGGCATCACACTCTTCTCCACAGCAGTATTCAGTGCCAGAGAACTGATGAGGAAATGTGAAACAGAGTTCTGAAGTAAAGTAAGTAGGACCAAAGAATATTTTCCCAGGCATGGTGTCATGTAAGTAAAAACAAACATACTTTAAAAAGAAAGACCTCAGGGAATATAACACACCGAGCTTTTCTTGTAAAATATATCTGATGACAAAAACTCAGCTGATTAAGAAATGAATCAAAAGTAAAAACTGGGAAATGGGTAAATGGTGGCCAAAAAAAAAAAAAAAAAGCAATTAATCCATTTCCAAATAAAATACTGGAAAATACAGAATACAACTGTAATAAATCTTGACAGTATAAAAAAACAACTCACAAATATGGCAAAATCGTGAAGGGTATGAGACAACAAGCTTAAGAGGGCTGCAGTTCTCATCTTTCATAGCAAGCAGTGAGCCAATTGACACTGTCTAAAACCAAAGCATTTAACTGAAACACACCAAAAAAAAAACAATTTCAACCTCTTATTTTTAACAAATTCATTAACTTTTTTATAAAAAGGAAATAATGTATTTTGTGATAAAAAAATGTATTTGAAGTCCACCAATTCCTTTAATTTTTTTCTCTCAATGAAAATTAAAGCTGCTACTTTTATTTTTGAAATGAGATCATGTAACAAAAGTTCATCCATCCATCCAATCGACTATCCTTATCACATACATTCTGGATGAATGATGACCACTTGAGTGGTGCAGTGTGGCAGCCCAGATGCTTTTATCTGTATACATGTGTATATATTTTCTGCACATCTACCAAGTGTGGAATGATGGTTGGAATGATGTTGCCGTAGTGTTAATGGTTATTTCTAGGGGGTTGGATATGAAGTGATTGTTCCAACATTTTCCTTTGCATTTTTCAATATTGCTGAAAATTTTTAAAGCATCTAATCTTTTTACAAAGAACATTTTTCTTTAAATAAAAAAGAAATACATGTTGAAGTGAACCATTAACCTTGAATACTTCCCCTTATATAGGCAATCATCCAGAACTTATGTTTGTTTTCACACTCTTGCTTCAATTTGATCTCGCCAACTATAAACTCTTGGCCTTGCAGTCCCAGTTTTGAGCTCATCCCCTACCCTCTCTGTCCTCCTTATTTGGAACCTTACTTTCTCCTCTGGATACCTATCCATGCTCCAAGTATCCTAGAGGAAGTAGGCTGCAGTTTTTTCTGCCTAAAGATTTCTGCAAGTCTGATAGCATAAGATGTAGTGAATGTTATTTTACTCAGAAATTAAGGGAACCCTAAGATTTTAATTAATTTTACCATTTTGTAACACTACATAAAATTGGAAACTTTTATTTTAAATTGGCTATCCAGGACCTGAACTCCAGCCTTTATTTGGGAAGTTCTCCAAGCTATGGACATCTGCTCCATGGGACATGGATGCTGAGAATTTCAGAAGCTTGCTCTCACAGAAACTCCATCTCACACACACCCAGATGTACACTTGTCCAGTCATTTGAACCAGTCTGAGATTTCAGTGGGCTTCTCTGATTGCTCAGTTGGTAAAGAATCCACCTGCAACGCAGAAGACCCAGGTTTGATCCCTGGGTGGGGAAGATCCCTTGGAGAAGGAAATGGCAACCCACTCCAGTATTCTTGCCTGGAAAATCCCATGGAGAGAGGAGCCTGGCAAGCTACAGTCCAAGGGGTCACAGAGAGACAGACATGACTGAGCATCTGAGCATAGCGTAGCATAGCAATTCCAGTGGGGTGAATAAGGCAACGAAGTAGTCAGTGGAGAAATCATTTTAGCAACAGCAGCCACAGCAACTTCACTAGAAGCAGCACCAACTGCAGCAGCGTGCCCCGCGCTGGTGGAGACAGGTGGGTGGGCTGCAGCCTCCATTGTTTAGCCGTGGCCGTGATTCTAGCTGCTCAGCCGTCCTTTGTTCCTGTCTGTTTTCAAAGCCTGGCATTTTAGTCTTCCTGGAAATTCTGTGGGCTTTCCAACAACCTTTCAATAAATTCCTTCTCTATTCCAATCAGCCTGCGTCTGTGTCTATCACCTGCATTAAAATTTTTGATGTATGCTGTACTTACACCATGATTCTACATACTTATATTTTAAATTATTGGTATAGGACCTTCAGACTTAAATTCAAATCCAGATACTTGTCTGTATTGCTAATCCTGCCCGGGCTTTTGCCAACCCTGTTTACTTAACAATGGACTCCTCCGCTTTCATCTTCTAGTAATTCATTCAACGATCATTCATTATGTTCAACATTGTGCTGAAATCTGGGGATTAAAAAAAAAAAGAAAAGCAAGACAGTATGTTTACCATCAAGGAATTCAAATTCTAATGGGGAAGCTAGATAAGAAAATAATGAGGTGGTAAACAGTGGAATGGGGCTTCCCAGGTGGTGCTAGTGGTAAAGAACCCACCTGCCAATACAGGAGACAAGGGACATGGGTTCAATCCCTGGGTGAGGAAGATCCCCTGGAGGAGGGCATGGCAACCCACTCCAGTATTCTTGCCTGGAGAATCCTATGGACAGGGAAGCCCAGCAAGCTGCAGCCCATAGGGTCACAAAGAGTCAGACACGACTGAAGGAGTTAGCATGCATGCACACAAATAGTGGAATAAAGAAGGGCATGGGATGTTACAGAAACACCAAAGAGAAGTCCAGGAAGTCAGGAAACTCCAATTCCTGAGGGGACCTTGAGGGAATAAGTAGAAGGGAGCCAGGTGGAAGGGCACAGGCAAATGACAGTAAAGATGTGACACAGTATAGAACATTCCAGAAGCCTCACGCAAGTTGGCTTTCTGAAGTGTTACATGTGTATGTGTGTGCTCTGCTTTTCAATCTTGCCCGATCAGCAGAATCACCTAGGGCTTGTTAAATATTAGGTATCTAGTCTCTTCCTCCCAGGAATCTCAGTATGTCTGGAGTGGAGCTCAGGTGACTTACATAAAAGGGAAACTTTGTCCCAAGGAATGAGACTGGAGGCAAAACTCATGAGACTTTGTAAGCTTGAAAGTTTGAATTGTATCCTAATGGGAAGCTAGAACCATTAGAAGATTTCAAGCATAGTGGTGGTAAGATCGGATTTGCACTTTAGAAAAGTTCATTCAAGTAGCAGTAAAAAATTGGAGAAGGAAATGGCAACCCATTCCAGTATTCTTGCCTGGAAAATCCCATGGACAGAGGGGCCTGGTGGGCTACAGTCCATGGGGTGGCAAAAAGTTGGACATGACTGAGCTACTAACGCACAAAGAACTGGAAGAAAGCTGAGATTAGCAGTCCGGAAATCAGTGGCAGGAAGACCAGTTAGGTTATTAAAAAGTACTCTGGTAGAGAGAGAATACAGATCTGAACTAAGGCTGTCATCTGCAAAACAGAACCAACAGGATAGAATTTAGGGTAGCTGCTCCATGGGGTCGCTAAGAGTCGAACACGACTTAAGTGACTCAGCAGCAGCAGCAGCAGCTGCGACCCTCTGTGTGACCCCATAGACGGCAGCCCACCAGCCTCCGCCGTCCCTGGGATTCTCCAGGCAAGAACACTGGAGTGGGTGCCATTTCCTTCTCCAATGCATGAAAGTGAAAAGTGAAAGTGAAGTCGCTCAGTCGTGTCTGACTCTTAGCGACCCCATGGACTGCAGCCTACGAGGCTCCTCCGTCCATGGGATTTTCCAAGCAAGGGTACTGGAGTGGGGTGCCACTGCCTTCTCCGATAGTGTAGCTGACTTAGTTGCTATTGGCTATGGTTAAGAGACAAACAGGGTGACTAGGCTTGGGACAAGTACACTGGTGCTGGTAGGGGTGAAGCTCACCTGGATGAGACAAAAAATTAAAATTGATGAGTTCAGTTTTGGCCATGTTGAGTTTGAAGTGCATGTGGCATGACAGCCAAATATCTTTGGGATCTTATACACACAAGTCTGACTCACAGAAGGTGGGCAGGAAAAAAAGCTAGACTGGCTTCCCTTCAGATACAGATAGACGATATATTGTGGAGGCATTAAAAAAAAAAAAAAAAACTGGAATGAAGGCAGTGGTAATCTGGCCATAAAGTCCCACTTCAAGTTGCACACATGACAGGGAATCAATCTCAACATTCCATTCAAATGGAGACATAAAAGGTAGATTCCTAGGTTCCTGTGGCTGAGGTCTAAGGTAGAATCCCCAAATCTGTATTTTTTAAAAGAAGCTCCCCAAGTGATTCCCACAAGCAACTGGATGTAAGAACTACCACATAGGCTGTAGTTTCCAAATTTACTGCACAGTTGAACAATGTGGTGAGCTTTTTAAAATCCCTCCCTCATACCAATTAAGTCAACATGTTTGGGGCAGGAAACAGGTGTCAAGATTTTTTAAGATTCCTAGGTGATTTGATGTGCTTTAAATCTGGGAACTACTGATGTAGATTACTGATAACTAGACAGCTGATAACAAGTAAAGTGTTTGTACATAGAAGCTGGAAGCAGGGCAGTCATAGGTGTAGCATGAATGTAGTCAAGGAGCAGAGTCCAGGTCAGAGCTGAATCAGGACCAATCATCAAGGCTGCTGAAAATAGGAGATATAAAGTTGACCCACGTGACCTTCTCAGAAATGAGTTAGTTAGAGTCCTAGTTATGAACATGAGGTTCTCTGAATAAAAGCAGTGAAACAAAGAGGTCCAAGACCTTTGCTTTCTATGAACTGACAGTTGAAAAATTCTAAGTAAATTTATTTGAGATTTTAAGTAGCAACAGAAGGAGAAAACCTTGAGCAAACCTTGAGGAACATGGTCCTTTAAGAGGCAAAGGAGCAGATAGTACTATTCAAGGGAAATGGGAAGGCAAGTCAGAGAGGTAGGAGAAAAATCAGTAAGAGTAATAATGCAGAAGTTAATGGCAGAGAGGACTTCAAGGAGGGGGTAATCAACAGTGTCCAATGCTACAGAAAGAAATGTTAGGATAAGAGGAAACTGGCAATTGGACATATCTCTTCATTCATCTTAGCAACTACTGGAGGGTAGGATGTCTTTTCTCTTGCAACCTGATTAATAACCACCATCCTAACCTCATGATTGCTGCCTTCTTGAGCGAGGGAGGGAGAAGTACTATTCCAATCACAAAGCTCATTAGCATCATCCTTTCTCAAGCCCACATTGCACAAGATGGATCTCAGTTCTAACAGAAGCATCTCGAAACAGGCCTCTAAAATAATCAAGCCTGTGAGCATTGACTAAAAGGAGTACAACGCTTAGTTTAGAGAGGTGAAGGCTGAGAGGGCTGTTGATTGAGGCATCCGATTAGTCATCAAAGTCTTCTCTGTTCTTCCTCTGCTCTGTATCTAATTTCCACGAGCTTAACTCCCTCATTCCCATTGGCCTTATCCAGTCTCCAGCGAATGGCTCCTTTGCTGGTCACTGTGCTTCCAAAGTATGGCTGAGCCAACCCATCCCTCACAAAAATCATGCAGCTCTCTTCTATTACCATGCCCCTTCCTCACCCTATTCCCTCCCACAACAAATCAAGGACGGACTTGGGCTCTAAGATTGCCTTGGTTTGTGACCTTGCTCTGACACTTACCTGTCACTGTGACCTTCTGTGACCTTAAATAGCTTAAGCCCTCTGTGCCTTATTTTTATCACCTGTAACAGGAGTAATATTAGTTCTTATTTCATAGGAACATTATGAGGATGAAATGAAATGAGATGTACAGGGAAGGTGTATGGTAACAGATGAGTGACGTTGTGATTAATTTTGCTCAGATTCTGATTTGTTACCTGTAAAATGCCTGTGAAGATCTTACCTACCTCATATTGTTATAGAGATTAAATTAGAAAGTGCACTTAAGATAAATCAACATAGTGCCTGGTACCATCAGCAAATGGATGCTGTTATGGTTTCTAAGAATGACCACATAAAATGTACCTGTACTGTGAAGGTGTCTATAATCCCAGTGGAAATAAATCATTTCTTCCTCCATGCTCTGCTTTTTGTTTTAATTTTAGTATGGCAATTATTTCTCTCTCTTTGCGCTCTTTCTCTTTTCTATTCTCTTCTGTATTGTTATTTACAACATCTTACTTGTTGTAAAGAAAGATGTAAACAACAACATCTGTATTGTTGTTACTTACTTACATCTTTCTCTCCCCCTCCCCCCTAGATTATTAGATTGAGGACAGAGATTAAGGACTATATTTTACTAATCCCTGTAATTGTTGTATAATACCATGCAATAATTTTCAGATTCACATAGTATGCTCTCATTCACAGGTAGCTGAATGACTTTACTGACATTTTTATACTGGGCTTTTTTTTCTTTTAAATATATATCATAAATTTTAATGATACTTAGTACAGATACAATGAATGGGAAAACTGTATAAATTGGAGCAATCTTTTGGAAGAAAGTATGGCAACCAGAGTTTTCACAAATAGGATACTAGCTAGAGTATATTGGTACAGTGGAATAATGTGAAATATTATTAAAGCTATATTAATGGGTATCCATACATATACATATTTGCTGCTATTGAAAGATCTCTAAAATGTATCATAAACATTAAAAAGGTATAAAACTATGTAAATTGTATGCCCTCTTTTGTGTAAAATTAAAATAAAGAGAGATGTGAATTTATGTAGATTTATGCTTTTTAAAATTAGGAAGTATAATAAGCAATTGTTCACTTGGAGAGGATGGTAGGGGAAAGACGGAAATGAGGGCTTTTGCTTTGCGTTTTGGAACTTTCAGCATTGTTTAAATGTTATACCCTCATACAAACATTATTCCTTACTGAAGTGTTGATGAGAAGGGAGGTTAGGACCTACCCCTTTTTGGTTGTTTTATTTTTTGTACTTCAGTGTATGTTAAAAAATATATTGCAAAAATTTCCCCCGTATTAAGTGCTTGTCACACTCTATTCTAATGGTTGAGTGACATTCCATCACATGATATATATTATGATTTTTAACCCTTTTAGTTGAATATTTAAGCTGTTTATGCTTTGGTGGTTATTTGGTTATTCTTAGCTCTGGACGTGGAGAAGGCAATGCCACCCCACTCCAGTACTCTTGCCTGAAAAATCCCATGGACAGAGGAGCCTGGTGGGCTGCAGTCCATGGGGTCGCACAGAGTCGGACACGACTGAGCAAATTCACTTTCACTTTTCACTTTTCACTTTCATGCATTGGAGAAGGAAATGGCAACCCACTCCAGTGTTCTTGCCTGGAGAATCCCAGGGACGGGGGAGCCTGGTAGGCTGCCGTCTATGGGGTCGCACAGAGTCGGACACGACTGAAGCGACTTAGCAGCAGCAGCAGCAGCTCTGGACATGGATTAGCTGAAGCAGTAGTAAAATTTTGTCACTGATGACCCTTGTAGGAACACAGTTGGTCTTACAATAGTCTCCAGGATGTTTTGAAGGGCTTACTGTGCAATTTTGGAATTAGAAATTTGGAAGAGTTGAAGTGCTCTGCACAATAGAGAATTTTGAATCCCCAGCGGCAATGGCAGGATGGAGACTTGGTGGAGTGGTTGGGGGTGGGGACAGAGAATATGAGAGAGAAATAAAATATAAGACGGTGGGCTCCAAGACCCCCTCCTTCTGTGTGGATTTCTTTCGGAGACTTGTGAAGAAGCCGAATTGTTGGAAAGAGAAACAAAGACAGCATACAAACACGGTAGCCCGAGGCCAATTACACGCAGAGCATAAACCTGGGAATTAACAGGAGCCACAGGGAAGACTCGGAGTTTCACCAGTTAGGGGACTGGGGATGGAGTCAAATGTAAGTAGCTGGCTTTCTCAGTGGCAGGGCTTTCCACCTGCTCTGTACAACACACACCCCTCCTCCGAGGACCTCTGTGTTATTGGCATAATAAAATCTTGTGATTCATAGAACTGAATTGCCTCCTGAAGAGGATGTACACTTTATGCTTTCACCAGATGTGGGGGTGTAGGCCTGATTCACCCCACCATCATGCACAGTGGGTATTACAGTCTTTACATCATGAGCAATTTAACAGCAAAAAGGTGCTCTCATTGTTTACATGATTCTGCATTCTGGAAAGGTTAACAGCTTTTTCATCTTCATCCCAGTTCTTGGATAAAGTAGAAACCATCACACAGGACCTTCTTTATCCTCTCACAATAACATAAACATAGCATCACCAACTCAATGGACATGAGTTTGAGTGAACTCTGGGAGATGGTCAAGGGCAGGGAAGCCTGGCATGCTTTAGTCCATGGGGTCACAGAGTCGGATACACTGAGCAACTGAACGACAACAACCTCCCTTACAGCACTTGGTAGGCGCCAGATATTTTTAAGTGCTCTTATAAAGTGTTAACTCATTTAAAAATTCACGAATCTGTTATAGGTAACACTTTGCTTCCATGTCACTGATGAAGAAATTGAAGTTCAGAGAGCAGCATTTAATCAAACTCAGCAAGTGGAAGAAGCTGGATTTGAGCCCGTCTTCACAGTCTGGCTCCTAAACGTTCCACCATGCTGCCTCTTTTCCCTTCATCCTTCTACAAACCATTCTGCATCTTCATCCTGCCACTGCTTCCAGTCTTTGAAAATTGTCGAAGACCACCTCTCCCATTCTCCTGTGGATCGCATCACTCTTCACCATCCAAGGAGTCTCATTCATTAGTTCTCTTCTGTCTCTTGCATCTTCAACCTCCCTTCAGCCCGGGTATTACTCATTCTAAAAAATAAAATTAAAACAGTCACACTAAGGAGCAAGCAAACAGCAATAACTGGCATGCCTGTATTTCCTTCCAACTACTAGAGTTTTTCCTCTCTTAATCTTGTCCAGGGTTGACTTTGCACCCTCAGTTCCTTCTCAGCACATTGCAATCTTGTTTCAGCCAGCCCACTGAAACTATGTATGCCAAGTATAGCAGTAACATTAGTTTTTCCCAATCCAACGGATCTTTCTTTCACTTAATTTATGTTTGATACAGTTAACAATCCCCTCTTTGGGATATACTATACTGTGGCTTTCATTCTAACTCTTCTATCTCTTCTTAGTCTTCTTTGTTAGCAACTCTTCCTATGCCTAATCTCTAAAATTAACATTCCTGAAAATGTAAACCTGTGATTTCTTTTCTTCTCAGTATACACACTGTCTCAAGTTAATTACATCCAGTCTTGTGGTTTTAAACACTATATCCCTGGTAATATCTCCCTAATTTGTCTCACCTGCCAGCTCCACTGGAACATACATCATCCTAACTTAACCTCTCAGTTAACCTATCAAAATTGAATTTATCTTCTTCCCAAATCAGAGAACCTCTTCCTTATCCTTTACACCTATTATGTCCTATGAGGTTAGGGACCAAGATTGTTTTGATCATTACTTGATACTTAGAATCTGGCATGGCTGTTTATGCATAGAGGGTGCTCAGAAGATACTTAATGACAGAATGAATGAAAATTTTGTTTTGGTTGAAGATAATTCAGAAACCAAACTTCTTTATCTATAGACTTATAACTGATTAAAAATGTACACCTAGAGTGAGTGGGAAAAACAACATATAAATGAGTGATTTTGAAAATCAGAAAAAAAACTTCAGATATTTTTCTATACATGTGTCTTAGAGTTGAAAGGAGACATAGTTCAAATCTCTTGTTCTACAGATGAGGAAATTAATGTAGTTTACTTGCCCAGTATGACATCAGTTTTGACAGAACTGAACCAGAATCTTACAGTCTTATCACTGTGTGGGATACTCCAAGATGTTTCAAAATCTGTACAAGTTCACTATATTACATTTGGGTGTGTTGTGTATTGTATTACTCATACAATAATTGTGTGTGTGTGTAAGTGCATATATATAGGCTTCCCAGGTGGCGCTAGTGGTAAAGAATTCACCTGCCAGGGTAGAAGACACAAGAGACACGGCTTTGATTCCTGGGTGGGAAAGATCCCCTGGAGAAGGAAATGGCAACCAGATCCAGTATTCTTGCCTGGAAAATTCCATGGACAGAGGAGCCTGGTGCGCTACGGCACAGGGGCAGCAAAGAGTCAGATATGACTGAGCATGGAGCGCGCGGGCGCACACACGCGCGCGCACACACACACACACACACACATACACACACATCACTCCTTCCAACAGTAACCCCATAGGCTAGAAAAGTGCCTGACCCATAATCGGTAGTCAATAGATTGTTGACCAAGTCTTTTATTTTTAGTGATGACTGAAGTAAACTCTATCTGTTTTTGCTTCAAAAATATAGTCATCTATTTTTTTAAACAAACACTCCAGAATGCATAGTATGAAGAGTATACATGAGATTATAAATTCAATGAAACATTTGGAATTAGGCTTGTTTTTAAAAATCTAGAACCTGTAGTTCTTCTAAAAAAGGGGGCAACCGTTTCTTTCAGGTTTCCTATCTGGACCAGGTACTTTACACACCCTCTCTTGTTTACTCTGGCAGCCCAGCAGGACCATTTTACATGTCAGGGGAGAGTAACTCCACAAGAGCAAGGGATTTATCTCGACTTATCTAATAAATATCAGATGGGAATTAAATCCAAATCTGAAGCCATGGCATAAGTTTTCCCCCCTCTGATGAGCTATGTTTTCCAAACAGTGTGAAGTATTATTTTCCCAAGGACTAGACTACTGAGTTCAAAATAATTTTGTGTAGCACAAAGCAGAAGGGGGAGTAAAATTAAACTAATGTGTTTCTTCTGAAATTAAAATATACATAAACATATACATATAAAAAAACTTAAAGGTTTGTAACTAAATTCTAACTTATGTTTTAATGTTTTGATTCAACTTTATTGAAGATAATTTATATAAAATAAAATTCATCATCTTAAGTTTACAGGTTGAATGAGCCTGACAAATGCATATGCCTTTTAGTCATCACCCAAATCAAAAAAATATATTTCTATCACACTTAAAGTTTCACCACCTCTTAGTTCCTGGTCCCAGGCAACCACTGACACGCTTTCTGTCTTTTTAGTTTTGTCTAGTATAAAATTTTATATAAATGACATATAATCATATGTTTTTGACTTTTATCACTCAGCAAAATGCTTTTATATGTTTTATATGTGTATATATACATATATATTGCAATAATCAGTAGTTCACTTATTACAGGCAGGATATAATTTTTTTTGTCCAATATGACAATGTCTTTCTTTTAACTGGGAATGTTTAGGGTCCAATTAACATTTAATACCATTATTGATAGAGATGGATTTAGTACGCCAGCTTATTGTTTTCTGGGTTTTTTTTTTCCCCTGTTATTTTCTCTCACTCTTCCTCCATTCTTGCCTGATTTTGGATTATTTCACTATTTTTTTCAGTATTCCATTTTGTCTACTGGTTTTTAAGATATCTTTTTGCATTTTTTTAAGAAATTGATCTCGGAATTACTCTCTATATCTATCACCTTTCACAGTCTATCTAAAACTAATATTATACTAACAATTTCATGCAAAATATTAAAGCCTTTTAACAATATAGACTGCTTACTCTCCTCTTGCCATCCTTATGTTATAGATAATCATTATACTGATATGGGTTCCCCTGGTGGCTCAGACAGTAAAGAATCTGCCTGCCAATGCAGGAGACCCAGGTTTGATCCCTGTGTCAGGAAGATCCCCTGGAGAAGTGAATAGCAACCCACTTCAATATTCTTGCCTGGAGAATTCCATGGACAGAGGAGCCTGGTGGACTATAATCCACAGGGTCACAGAGTTGGACACAACTGAGTGACTATTACATACAGACTATATTGATATACATTGAAAGTAATGCAGGAGAACATCATAATTTTGCTTTAAAAAGTCATATGTGTTTTACAACACTCAGAGGGAGAAAATAGACCCATATTTATTCAGATATTTATCATTTCTGATGTTTGATACTTGATCTGAAATAAAAATTTCCTTCTATCACCATTTGCTTCGGCCTTGAGGACTTCTTTTAGCATTTTTTAAAATATATATTGCAGGGCTGTTGGTAACAAATTATTTTAGTTTTCCCTTGCTGTCGCTAAGTCGCTTCAGTCGTGTCTGACTCTGTGTGACCCCATAGAGGGCAGCCGACCAGGCTCCCCCATCCCTGGGATTCTCCAGGCAAGAACACTGGAGTGGGTTGCCATTGCCTTCTCCCAGATAGCGGAGGGACTGCCTTATCTTGCCTTAGTTCTGAGGAATATTTTGGCAGATATAAAGCTCTGAGTTGATACATTTTTTCCTTTCAGAACTTTAAAGATGTTGTTTTGCCTCAGTGTCGGGGAAAGGTTTAGGATGTGGTCCTTTTTGTTTCTTCAATAAATTTGTCTACAATTATATTATTTTTTTGTGAATGTTTGACAGAATTTACCAGTGAAGCTATCTGGCCCAGAGTTTTTGTTGAAAATTATAAAATTATTGTTTAATATCTTTAACAAATATAGAGCTATTTAAAATTTCTATTTCTTAATGAATTAGATTTAGTAATTTGTATCTTTCATGGAGTTCATTAATTGTATCTAATTATCAAATTTATTCTCCTAAGATTGTTCATAATATTCCCTTATGATTTTAAACTATAGGATCTGTAGTGATTGTCTTTCTTTTATTTCTGATTTTGGTAATTTTAATTTATCTTGTGATTTCTCTTATTTTCTCACTCAGTCTAAGTAATTGCTTATAAATTTTGTTGGTCTTTTTAAAATACTAGCTTTTGTTTCATTAATTTTATTGTTTGAACCTTTTATTTCTTCACTGATATCTGCTCTTATTACTATTTCTTTCCTACTAATTTACTCTTGATTTAATTGACTCTAATTTCTTAGGATAAAAGCTTAGATGATCAACACTAAAACTTTTTTCTTTTCTGGCATGAGCTTTTAAAGTTACTTCTCTCTTTCTAAGCACTGCTTTAGCTGCACCATTTAAATCTTGTTTGTTTTATTTATATTTTAAAATTTTAGTTTAAATATATTTTAATTTCACTTGTGGTTTATCTTTGATCATGAGTTATTTGTGTGTTGTTTATTTCCAAAAATTTGGAATTTTCAAGACATTTCTGTTATGAGTTTCTAATTTAATCTCATTACTGTTAGAGAATATATTGTGTATGCTTTTAAAAACTTTTATTGAGGTATAAATTGATGTATAACACTGTATAAGCTTAAGGTGTACAACATGTTAACGCAATAAACATATTGCAAAGCAATTACCACTATAGTGTTAGCTAACATACTATGCATGTTTTCAGTCTACTTAAACATATAGAAGCTTCTATTATGCATTAATACACTAAAATTTTTTAGCATATCATGTATCTTAATGAGCATTTCTTGTATACTGGAAAAGAATGTCTATTTTGCCTTTGGTTGATACAGTGTTTCTAAATACCAATTAGGTCAAGCTGTTTGATAGTGATGTTCAGCTCCACTATATTCCTACTGGTTTTATCTCTGTTTAATCTATCAGTTACTGAGATAGGAATATTACATTTTCAACTTTCATGTGTTTTTATCTATTTATCTTTCTATATCTGTCAGTTTTGGCTTTATGTATTTTATACAAATATAAAATATATAAAAATATATTATATATTTTAAGCTTATTACTCTGTACATACACATCTGAGATCTGAACATATGTTTGATAACTTGTTCCTTTTATCATTTTGAAATGTCCCTCTATCTTTGCTAATATTCTTTGTTCTGTGATGTATTTTTCTGATATTAGTACTGCTTCTCCATCCTTCTCATGATTAGTGACTGCAAGTTTGTTTTTTTTAATTTATCTGTATCTTTACATATAAGTGTTTTCTTTTACAGGCAGTATGTAATTGGCTCTTGCTTTCTATCCAGTATGACATTTTCTGCCTTTTAATTGCAGTGCTTAGATCATTTACATTTAATGTTGTCAACACAATGATATTATTTATTTTTTTGCTTTATCTGTTCTTTGCCTTTTTTACTCTTTTCCTGTCTTCTTTTGCATTTTCACTGTTCTGTTTTATCCATACCTTTGGCTTATTATCTCTGCCTCTTCATTTTATTTTGAAGTGGTTATTTATGAATTACAACATGCATCTTTATCTTTTACATTATTCTTTCAAATAATACTATACCACTTCACTTTTCACATAAGAAACTGAAAACAGTACACTTCCATTTTCCCTTCTATTATTTTCATACATTTAATTTTACCTATTAGAAATGTCATAATAAATTATTATTTTTGCTTTCACTTTATAATTTAAGAGCACTGAAAATGAGGTCTTTTATATTTACTGGCATATTTACAGTTTCTATTTTTCTTCTTTCCTTTATATATAAGTTTCTTTTGGTGTTAAATATTTTTTCTTCTTATGACCTAAGAAAACTTTTATGTTCCACCAAATCACAAAGATTGTCATATGTATTCCTCTGAAAGCATTATGGTTTTGAGTTGTATAATCCATCTTGAGTTAATTTTTATATATGGAGTGATTTAGGTGCCTATTGAGTTTTAATTCTGCTTATATTTTTAAATTATAGAAATTCTAGGTTCTTTTTTGAATCTGAAATATCATTTATTAAAACTTTATCTTCTTTATTGATGTTTTCAAGCCTTTTCAAAATTTATTTAAGTGTAGTGAACATTGTTATTTTATATTGTATCTGATAATTCTAATATCTGAAGTCTTTGTGCATCTGTTTCTGTTGTTTGTTTTTTCTATTGGTTCTTAGTCACAGAGCTTCATTTCCTTATTTTCCTCTTTATTATTTATTATGTGTTGGACATTATACTTGTAAAATCTTTGTGGAAATAATCTGAGACCTGTAATAAATCCTTCTTCCAGAGGATTTACATTTGCTTCTATCAGACACTTGGGGGCACTGGCAGACTAGGGCTGTATTCAACCACTTGGAGTAATTTGAATTTGAGCTTTAAGTCTATTTTAGTTTTGTTTATTTTAATTTCTGGCTCGCCGTTACCTTGATGGTGTAGCCCTTTGGAGTGCCAGTTTATTGTAGGGAGAATGCCTTTCTTGGATGAGTTATAGGTTTTAATTTCCCTTTCTCTCACCCTATGAGTTGTCAAAACTAAGCTGCTACTTTTCAAGAATCAGAAAATGCTCTGAAGGCCAAGGTACTTCCGAGTCAATGGGATTAATCTTAGTTCTTATTTTCTTTCTGTTTGAGTCTAGAAATTTTTTTACTCTCTCATCATGTCTTCTGTGCTTTTAGGAAATTTTTTTTTTTTTTTACATTTTATCCAGGCTCTTTAGTTATTTCCATCAGGGGTTGATCCAGATTCATCTGAATAGCACATTCTGTAATTGCTATCTGGCAAAAATTTTTCTCCCAACAATTAACCACTTAGTCAATAACACTTGTTGAAAATGTATCTTTTCCACACAGGTTTCAAACTTGTCACATTTATGTTTTACTCAACAAACACTTTGGTCTGTTTCTGAGGCTTTTCTCTATTCCATTCATTTCTCTTTATTCCCAGTGGAGACCATGAAAAGGTGTCTTCCTATCCCAACTTCCTTTATTGGCCTTCTTTAACTAATAGACTACATTTTTCAGGTGATAGAAAAGCATCTGCCTCAAAAGTTGGCCTAAGACACTCTCATGTATTCCTCATGGGAATGCAAAATAGTACAAAACAAAAAAACCCTTACACATTTCTGCTTTGATGCAGAAATACCACTTCTTGGAGCTTACCCCAAAGTTACACCTCAAAAAATCAAAAATTTATATGCACAGTATTACATTTTACAATATTGTCTATAATTGGAAAGTATTAAAATGACCTAAATGATCACACAGGGAAAGTGGCTGAATAAACTATCATATATCCCATAAGGGAGAACTGTTGAAGCTGTAAAGAATGAGGAAGATCCCTATGAAGCTATGTAAATTTCTGTGAAACATAGTTAAATGAAAAATGCAAAGTAAAAAAGAGTTTGTATAGTATATTACCTTTTGTATAAGAAGAGAAATAAAAACATATACATATATATGTTTATTTTTGTGAAGAGAAACACTGAAAGAATAAACCATAAACTTATAAAAATGGTTTTCTTTAGAGGTTGATAGAAATAAACTAATATTTTAAATATTCAAAACATAAAATTAAAAGGACAAAAAAGTAAATCACTAACTAGTATGTAAACCAAAATGAATAAACCTAAATGTAAATCAAAATAATAAAAAACAGAAAAAAAACATAATTTAAGTAACTTTGAACTCAGTACTACTCTATACATCTTCAATAGGACATAGTCTATCAAAAAAAAGGAGTGTAAAGAATTTTTGAATCTTACTCAGTAACTAGTTTCTTGCTGTTTGTGGCATCAGTGTGGTAATTATAAAACAACATTGGATGTATTTATAAGATAAAGCAAATGAGTGGAGCACTAGGGTTCTCACTGTGGGAGGAGGGACTATAAAAAATTACATTGGGGAAGGGGAGAAACAGGATAATACATAGGCCCAGAGTATTTCCTCATGATTACTTATTAATTATAAAGTAGAGGAATAATAACTTTATATGGAGAAACTGAGAGATACCACTTAAAGCCTCCATCACCAATATTGGGAGAAACTGATACCACGTGCCTTGTGATATAAAGCAGTGGAAAGAACATCATTTCTGTGATATTTCAATCAAGAATGCCTAAACTTCATCTAATAATAAGGAAACATCAGACATACTCACACTGAGGAACAACGTATAAAACAACTATTGTGTATTCAAAAATATCAACGTTGTAACATATAAAAGAGACAGAAAGCCTGCTTCAGATTGAAGACTAAAGAGACATGATAATTAAATGCCATTCATGAGCCTATATCAGATCCTAGATAAGGGAAAAAAATCGGACTATTTAAATATTGACTGTATATTACAGTCACCAAATTTATTCCTGTTAAATTTTTCCTATTTTATAAATGAACTGTACCCATGACCATAGAAGATATTGTTCCTGTTTATAAATTATGCAAATTTTAATATTTTGGGATAAAGGGATATGACATCTTCATCTTACACTCAAATGGTTTCAAACATAATAATAAACATAATATATGTGTATATTCATATGATGTGAAAACAATATATTTGTGTATTCATATAATTCATACACATATCTACAAAAGTAGATGTGGGAAAATGTTAACAATGGAAAGCTGAGGTTTTTAAAATGTAGCCATAGGAATCGGAGGGTTTGGTATGGCAATCAGATTTAGGCTTTGAATTTTTCGTTTATGAATAAAATGCCTTGCTGCTTCAATGTACTTTGTTAGCATACCATCTAGGGGATGATCATGAAGAACCCAGAGGAGGCACACCTCTGGCTGGCATACAAAAACACGGTGTAGAAATTACTTAGAGAGACTGATGAAGGGGCTTGTGATTGGGAAAAAACACATTCAATCTTCAAAGAGATAGAATTTCAAAACTCATCAAATGCACAATTATTAAAAATCTTCCAATTCAAAGGGTTGAGGAAATAAAAACTCATAAAATGGTGAATTGGTATAATCATTTTGGAAATTAAATTGGTTATTGTATCATATATATCATCCAGAGTCCAAACAGGATACAGAAACCACACAGTTATTTGAACAGTGGAAGTTTAATATAAAGAATTGTTACTCCAATCCTGTTAGAATGAAAACGGGATTGGTAGTAAGAAGTAAGTCTGAAGAACACAGGGGCAGAGCAGATGTAAGAAGCAGCCACTATCTTTGGGGCTTAAACAGATACCCAAGGAAGAGCTCTCATCCCTCAAAGCTGAGATCTAGACGGTGTTAGAGCAGGCTGACTCGGAAGAGAATTCATGTGATGCCACACCAGTGGAGGGGCTTCCCTGGTGGCTCAGCAGTAAAGAATCAGCCTGCAATGCAGGAGCCACAGGAAATGTGGGTTTGATCTCTGGGTGGGGAAGATGCCCTGGAGAAAGGCATAGCAACCCACTCCAGTATTCTTATCTGGAGAATTCCATGGACAGAGGAGCCTGGTAGGCTACAGTCCATAGGGGCCCAAAGAGTCGGGCTACTGAAGTGACTGAGTATGCACACACACACCAGAGGAACTTGCTGGAAACTCGCCCTTTGGAATTTGCCAGAAATCCACCCTTGGGTGTGCTGAGGAGAGCTGCTCACAAGAAAGTGTCTCATCAGAGGCACTCTGCAGCAAAACCACCTGAGGGGGTTTCCAGGGGCAGCTGCTGGCCACTATGTACTGCTGGCTGCAGTGTACTGGAAGAGTCTGGTGCTGAGCAGCTCTGGATACTGCAGAAGGCATGTGCTGTGGAAGTTGTCCATGCTTTAGGAACTGGTCCCCACAGTAGCAGCTGGCTAATCTGGTCCACTAAAACCAAGAAGCAAAACCTTTTTCTCCTGCAGTGCCTCTCCATCCTCCTCCTCTGGTGCAACTTAACACTGTACCAATTGGAATAGGAAAGGTTCAGTTCAGTTCAGTTTAGTCGCTCAGTTGTGTCCGACTCTTTGTGACACCATGAACCACAGCACGCCAGGCCTCCCTGTCCATCACCAACTGCTGGGGTCTACCCAAACCCATGTCCATTGAGTTGGTGATGCCATCCAACCATCTCATCCTCTGTCATCCCCTTCTCCTCCTGCCCTCAATCTTTCCCAGCATCAGGGTCTTTTCAAATGAGTCAGTTCTCCGCATCAGGTGGCCAAAATATTGGAGTTTCAGCTTCAACATCAGTCCTTCCAATGAACATCCAGGACCAATATCCTTTAGGATGGACTGGTTGGATCTCCTTTCAGTCCAAGGGACTCACAAGAGTCTTTTCCAACACCACAGTTCAAAAGCATCAACTCTTTGGCACTCAGCTTTCTTCATAGTCCAAATCTCACACCCATACATGACTACTGGAAAAACCATAGCCTTGACTAGATGGACCTTTATTGACAAAGTGATGTCTCTCCTTTTTAATATGCTGTCTAGGTCACCCTTATTTAACTTATATGCAGAGTACATCATGAGAACACTGGGCTGGAGGAAGCACAAGCTGGAATCAAGATTGCTGGGAGAAATATCAATAACCTCAGATATTCAGATGACACCACCCTTATGGCAGAAAGTGAAGAGGAACTAAAAAGCCTCTTGATGAAAGTGAAAGAGGAGAGTGAAAAAGTTGGCTTAAAGCTCAACATTCAGAAAACGAAGATCATGGCATCTGGTCCCATCACTTCATGGGAAATAGATGGGGAAACAGTGGAAACAGTGTCAGACTTCATTTTTTTGGGCTCCAAAATCACTGAAGATGGTGACTGCAGCCATGAAATTAAAAGACGCTTACTCCTTGGAAGGAAAGTTATGACCAACCTAGATAGCATATTCAAAAGCAGAGACATTACTTTGCCAACTAAGGTCCGTCTAGTCAAGGCTATGGTTTTTCGAGTGGTCATGTATGGATGTGAGAGTTGGACTGTGAAGAAAGCTGAGCACCAAAGAATTGATGCTTTTGAACTGTGGTGTTGAAGACTCTTGAGAGTCCCCGGACTGCAAGGATATCCAACCAGTCCATTCTGAAGGAGATCAACCCTGGGATTTCTTTGGAAGGAATGATGCTAAAGCTGAAACTCCAGTACTTTGGCCATCTCATGCGAAGAGTTGACTCATTGGAAAAGACTCTGAAACTGGGAGGGGTTGGGGGCAGGAGGAAAAGGGGACGACAGAGGATGAGATGGCTGGATGGCATCACTGACTAGATGGACGTGAGTCTGAGTGAACTCCGGGAGTTGATGATGGACAGGGAGGCCTGGTGTGCTGCAATTCATGGGGTTGCAAAAGTAAGACACGACTGAGTGACTGAACTGAACTGAGGTTGGTCATAACTTTCCTATCAATATTTAAAGAGCCTGGTTCTATTTGGATGGAGCTGGCAAAAAAAGATGAATCTGGAGTTACATGATAATCAATGAACTGACAAGGCTATACCTAGAAACGTTTCATATGTGTACATCACACTGTTAGGAAACAATTCTGCAGCAAGGAATGGTCTCATCTGCTTCCTGGGTCTCGTTAGCAGGAACTAGAAGACAGTCTCTTTGGAGCCCCACTGCAGGAGAAACTAGCATAGTAAGTCCTTTAGATCACTTCACCCAAGAGCTAAATTCCTGGGAGAGAAAAACCTAGCTGAGGTCAGGTGCCTACTCTTTGGTCAGGATATCATGATATTCATGGTGCCACTAAAATTGGAATAGATGGGCCAAGAGCAAGTTTACCCCGACTATGGGGGCAATTCGGGTGATGATTCCGGGTAGTGAAAACAGCCCCTTCTAGAGCAGAGCCTGGCAAACTATAGCCTACGTGCCATATCTGGTTTGTCACATATTTTTGTATGGTCTGTGAGCTAAGAATGGCTTCCATATTTTTAAATGGCTGAAAAAAACCCCAGAAGAATGACAGTATTTTGTGACATATGAAAATTATAAACATTCAAATTTTAGTGTCCATTAGTCCAAGTATACTTCATTTTACTTAGTTCTACTTTATTGCATTTCACAGTTACTATATATTTTTTTAATGAAGGTTTGTAGCAACCCAGCATTATAAGATGACGGTTAACACTTTTTAGTAATAAAGCATTTTTTAATTAAGGTGTTAGGATTTTTTTTTAAACACAGTGCTATCACTCACTTAATAGACTATAGTGTAGTGTAAACGTAAATTTTATATGTACTGGGAGACCAAAAATTTTGTGACTCACTTTATTGAAATATTTGCTTTATGGCAGTGGTCTGGGTGGTCTGGAACCAAACCTGCAAGATCTCTGAGATATACCTGTTAAGTTTTATTGGAACATAGGTGCATTTCTTTAAGTATTAAGTGTGGCTTTGTGCTCTCATGCTACAACGGCAGAGTTGTGTAGCTGTGACGGCCACTGTATGGCCCCCCAGGCCTTAAATATTTCAAAGTTGGGTGTTTATAGAATTTCCACACCTTACTCTAGAGTCTCCCTGGTCAAAGTATGATATGAAAACTGGTATCCATACTATCAGGCCTCACTCCAGATCTACTGAGTCGAAATCCACACTCTTACAGGATCCCTGGGTGATACAAAGACATGCTGAAGTTAGAGAAGCACTGCCTTGGAGAAGATAAATTTGATCCTGGGGTAAGAAGACCTGTTTTGTTACTGTGCTTGCTTATCACTAACCAGTATGTTTGAGGCATTGTGATTCATAGTCATTTAAAAATTTTTATTTATATTTAATTGGAGGATAACTGCTTTACAGTATTGTGTTGGTTTCTGCCATGCATCAACATGAATCAGCCATAGGTATCCATATGTACCCTCTCTCTTAAACCTCTCTCACACCTCCCACCCAATCCCATCCCATCCCTCTAGGTTGTCACAGAGCACAGGGTTTGAGAACCTTGTGTCATGCAGCAAACTCCCACTGGCTGTCTATTTTACATATGGTAATGTATGTGCTTTAATGCTGCTCTCTCAATTCTCTCACCCTTTCCTTCCCCCACTGTGTCCACTAGTCTGTTCTTTTTATCTGTGTCTCTATTGCTGCTCTGCAAACATTTCTCCAAAGAAGACATGCAGATGGCTAATAAACACATGAAAAGATGCTCAACATAGCTCATTATTAGAGAAATGCAAATGAAAACAACAAGGAGTTATCATTTCACATCAATTAAAATAGCCATCATCAAAAAATCTACAGACAACTACGGCTGGGGAAAAGGGAACCCTCTTGCACGGTTGTGAATGTCAATTGATACAACCACTACAGAGAACAGTATGGAGATATCTTAAAAAACTAGCACTAAAACTACCGCTGCTACTGCTGCTGCTAAATCGTGTCCGACTTAGCACACTTCAGTCATGTCCGACTCTGTGCGACCCCATAGACGGCAGCCCACCAGGCTCCCCCGTCCCTGGGATTCTCCAGGCAAGAGCACTGGAGTGGGTTGCCATTTCCTTCTCCAATGCATGAAAGTGAAAAGTGAAAGTGAAGTCGCTCAGTCATGTCCGACTCTTAGTGACGCCATGGACTGCAGCCTACCAGGCTCCTCCATCCATGGGATTTTCCAGGCAAGAGTACTGGAGTGGGGTGCAATTGCTTTCTCCGAAAACTACCGTAGTCATTGTTAATTAGGTTCTTTTCTATTTTCAAATGCCACAAATATGTTAAATCTACCTTAGATAATAGAGGTTTATTGTAAGAATACCCAGGAAGGAAGGAAGAGCAAAATAATAGTCCACCTAGCCTCAGGGAGATCTGTGGGAGGCAGCTGCTAGAGTAAAAGTCCCAGTGGTCACCCTAGTGATGACCAGAATCTCTGATGATTGAAAACCTGTCGCAGATGGCCATTGTGCTTAAGCCTCAGCCACTCCATCTCCCTCTCTACCTCTGGGTTTCTGCTTACTCAGAATTTCTACAATCTCTTACTCTTGGCCATCCCTAAGGATCTGATTTTGTGAAAGTGCTGCACTCAGTATGCCAGCAAATTTGGAAAACTCAGCAGTGGCCACAGGAGTGGGAAAGGTCAGTTTTCATTACAGTCCCAAAGAAGGGCAATGACAAAGAATGTTCAAACTACCATACAATTGCACTTATTTCATATGCTAGCAAAGTAATGCTCAAAATTCTTCAAGCCAGGCTTCAATAGTTCATGAACCAAGAACTTCCAGATGTTCAAGCTGGATTTAGAAAAGGCAGAGGAACCAGAGATCAAACTGCCAACATCGATGAATCATAGAAAAAGCAAGAGAATTCCAGAAAAGCATCTACTTTTGCTACATTGATTATGCTAAAGCTTTTGACTGTGTAGATCACAACAAACTGTGGAAAATTCTTAAAGATATAGGAATACCATACCACCTTACCTGCTTTCTATGAAACCTGTATTCAGGTCAAGAAGCAACAGTTAGAACCGTACATGAAACAAAGGACTGGTTCAAAATCGGGAAAGGAGTACATCAAGGCTGAATATTGTCACCCTGCTTATGTAACTTAAATGCATAGTACATCATGAGAAATGCTAGGCTGGAAGAAGCACAAGCTAGAATCAAGATTGCCGGGAGAAATATCAATAACCTTAGATATGCAGAAGACACCACCCTTAGGGCAGAAAGTGAAGAAGAACTAAAGAGCCTCTTGATGAAAGTGAAAGAGGAGGGTGAAAAAGCTGGCTTAAAACTTGACATTCAAAAAACGAAGATCATGGCATCTGGTCCTATCACTTCATGGGAAGTAGATGGGGAAACAATGGAAACAGTGAGAGACTTTATTTTCTTGGGCTCCAAAATCACTGTAGATGATAGCTGCAGTCGTGAAATTAAAAGATGCTTGCTCCTTGGAAGAACAGCTATGACCAACCTAGACAGCATATTAAAAAGCAGAGACATTACTTTGCTAACAAAGATCCATCTGTGGTTTTTCCAGTAGTCATGTATGGATGTGAGAATTGGACCATAAAAAAAGCTGAGTGCTGAAGAATTGATGCTTTTAAACTGTGGTGTTGGAAGAGACTCTTGACAATCCCTTGGACTGCAAGGAGATCAAACCAGTCAATCCTAAAGGAAATCAGTCCTGAATATTCATTGGAAGGACTGATGCTGAAGCTGAAGTTCCAATACTTTGGCCATCTGTTGCGAAGAACTGACTCATTTGAAAAGATCCTGATGCTGGGAAAGATTGAAGGCGGGAAAAGAAGGGGACTATAGAGGATGAGATGGTTGGATCATACCACTGACTCAATGGACATGAGTTTAAGCAAGCTCTGGAAGATGGTGAGGGACAGGGAAGCCTGGCGTGCTGCAATTCATGGGGTCACAGAGAGAGGGACAAAACTGAGTGACTAAACAAAGAAGAATCTTAGAGGAGTCCAGGTATTTTCAGTAAGAGAATAGAATTGGATAGAAAAAGTGTGTATTATAAAATAAAAAGAATGAAATAAGGACTCAGTTCAGTTCAATCACTCAGTGAAATTAAAAAATGAAATTTTACCCCTCAATACTGATAGTATGAAAGAAAGTGAAACTTTTAATAAGTCAGTCTTGTCTGACTCTTTGTGACCCAAAGGACTGTAGCCCACCAGGCTCCTCTATCCATAGTATCCTATAGGCAAGAATACTGGAGTGGGTTGCTGTGCTCTTCTCTAGATCTTCCTGACTCAGGCAGGTCTCCTGCATTGCAGGAAGATTCTTTACCATCTGAGCCACCAGGGAAGCCACTCATAATATGTCATCAGTTAAATACTCTATGACTTCAAACTCTTATCTGAACCTTCTTTCTCTCACTATAGCCTGACTCTCCCTTGAGGACTCAGCTTACCCTGAAATCCTGACAAGTGATGATTGCTTCCTTTGCTATATTACACAAACTGCTTGGCCTTGAGGTAGAATGAAAGTCCATATCCTTGCTTCCCATTGCCATTTCTAGGGGGGAAAAAAACCCACTTCTTAAAACAAATATGCAAAAATACCCCCAAAAGTCTATTTTGGAGGAGACATATGCCATCTGGCTTCCCTGGTGGCTCAGACGGTAAAGCCTCTGCCTGCGATGTGGGAAACCAGGGTTCGATTCCTGGGTCGGGAAGATCCCCTGGAGAAGGAAATGGCAATCCACTCCAGCACTCTTGCCTGGAAAATCCTATGGACGGAGGAGACAGATAGGCTATAGTCCATGGGGTCGCAAAGAGTTGGACACGACTGAGCGACTTCACATTCACGTTTATGCCATCTGACTCAGGGTTATAGTACAGTGTTGTGTAGCCAGAACCTGCAGAAGGTGGGAGGATGATGGCCGTGGCCCAAGGAAGGGCGCTATTTGTAATTTGCACAGAGACAGACCTGCCTAAGCCAGGTTTAGGCAAGGCTGCCCATATCAACAGGGTGATTTCCTAATTTCTGTGACGGCACCCACTGTATGGACTAGCAGCCACCCCGAGAGACCACTTCATCTCATTACTGTAGTCATCTACAGTATTTCTTTCATTCACTGTAAGTTTTATCCCTGAGTTATTACCGTTCTCTCTACCACTACCTTAGTCATCATCATCTTCCTATATCAATACCCATACAGGAACAAATTACCCATAATGTAACTGCTTCCAAAATTTCAGTGTCAGGTATCCTGTTGTTAAACCACTCCCTGATACCTTTCCAGATCACACCCCACAGTATGTCTATTTCAACAATTCTTCAAGCCCATCAAAAATCTCCCTTCAGCATCCACACCTTGGATAAAACCTATATAGACTGATGGCACTTCATATTATATCTCAATGTATTCAAATATTATCCCAATATAATTTTGCAATGTTAATTCTATCTCTTTAATCTCTGTACTCCCTAAGATGTCTACTTCATGCCTTCACTTCTGTTTCTTAAACTCCAAAATATCTTCCCCATTCTCATTCTTAGCCTATGACTTTGCTTTATATTCTATCAAGCAAGGATGTCCTCATTATCCTTTCACCAACCTGTATTTCAAGGAGAGTTGATGGTCTGAGATTTTACCCTACCTGTTAGCTAATAGCTTATCACAGAGCCGTGAATGCCAACAGGAGACGCATGACCCCTGGGTAGGGAGACAAAGACTTTATCACTCATAGCATGGCAGACAACACATGCGTCAGCACATTTACTATCAGCGCCCTTTGTCCCATGCCCGTCGCAGGTGAGCCCAGATGGATGCTTATGCATGCTATCGGTTGTGTTATAGGAAAGGAATCCTCAGACTAGGGGCCCATATCTTTTACAATAGGTAGCAGGT
This sequence comes from Bison bison bison, assembly GCF_000754665.1. Classification (NCBI taxonomy): domain Eukaryota; kingdom Metazoa; phylum Chordata; class Mammalia; order Artiodactyla; family Bovidae; genus Bison; species Bison bison. The sequence continues at coordinate 1,127,250 of NW_011494607.1, forward strand.
TAGCCTACCTTTTTCTCCAGAGAGAGACAAAATCACAGTTTTCCAAGACGGTTCATTACACCAACATTCTTGAAAAGATATTTGGACGTAAATGAGTCAGTGCCTCTGTTTTCAAAATGTGCAAAACCATGAGCAACTCATGAATCGTCTCTCAATATTACTTGGTTCTGGACCACAGTCATTCTTCTGTCTAAGGCTCCTATACAAACTCTCCTTGTATAGAGGGAATCCCATCTCTTTTGCTTACTCTTTGATATCTCTCTTTCAGTTTCTTTTCTCTACTAGATCATTCATATCATCAACCACAACTAAACACTGTAGTAATTCCCATAATTTTTAAAAGGAGCAGAAAGAAAAAAACTTTCTTGACCTCATGTCTTCCTCCAACATCTGACTTGTTTCTTTTTTCTCTCTCACAAATTCACATGCACCATTTTTCCTCAGTCTCATTTTCTTCATCTTCCACCTCTCATTTTTGAATCTACCCTAGTCAAGTTCTATTCCCACCTCTCCACTGAAAAACTGTTTTTGTCAAAGCTGTTGATGACCACCACATTGCTTAATCCAGTGGTCAATTCTGAAGCCTCATCTGAATCTCATCAACATTTGACACAGTTAATTAGTCTCATCTTCTTGAAACACTTTCTTCACTTGTCTTCCAAATCCTCCTAATTTACTCCCTGTATCACTGCCTACGTGCCTCTCTTCAGTCTTCTTTATTCACTTCCATCGTGATCTCATCCTGCGTGGTGACTTTAAATACCATCCGTACTCTGATGACTCCTGAATGTATTTCTACTGCCTTAGCCTCCCCCAAACAGAGATTCTTATATATGACTGTGTACTTTACTTTTTCTCTTAGATGCTTAAGTTTAACAAGTCCAAAACAAAGTCTTAACCTACTAATTCCCTCCCTGAAACCCTCTATAGGTCCTAATTATCCTACAATTTTGCCTATTTCCATAAGGTCACCACCATTAACGAGGTGTTCACACTCAAAACCATGGAACCATCCCTGATTCCTTCCTGACATCCTCATAGATAATCATCAATAAATCCTATGGATTTTACCTACTAAATGTATTCAAAAGCCACCATCTCCACAAACATTCCATTACAAGCTGCCATCATGTCCTCCATGGTTTACTGTAACAATCTTCTAACTAGCCCCCTATTCTATTCCCCGTGCAGCATTCTGAGTGTTAAAAATCCTCAATGACTTGTCATCACACTCAGAATAAAATCCTAGTTCCTTGCTCTGGTCTCCAAGGACTTACATAACGTATGTAAAATTCCAGGTCCTTGCCATGGTCTACAAGGACTCCCGTAACGCACATGCTCCACCACCTCTCGGACTTCACTGTTCCACTTCCCCACTATGCTCCAAACACAGAAAACTCTTCCTGACTCCTCAAACACTCCACACATGCTCTTCCCACAGAACCTTTGCTTTTGAAGTTCTTCTGTGTGGAAAAGCCCTCCCCTAGATAACTGCATGACTCATTTTCTCACTTCTTTCAGATTTCTGCTCAAATGTCTCTTTAGTAGAAAGAACTTACTTGAACACCACATCCCAAAATAGCATAATCTGTCCATTACTCTCTATCCTCTTATCTGCTTTATTTCTCTTGTGGCACTTAGCACTGACATTATATAGCTAGTGAATTTCAGTGACTCTAAGATATTATCGGTTGAAGCATGTGCCATTATTTTATATACCCATCGAGAAAGAGAAACTCTGACAAATAAAATCATGTCATCTTTCTTATCGCTGAGAATTTTTATTTTATACTCATTGGAATTGGTCTTTTAGGCTTATTTAGACTTTTTTTAAAAATCATATATCCTTCACACACAAAAAAGAAAACTATAAGCAAAATAAATCAATTAAATTATATCTAGGACATCTTTACAATTGGAATTCAATATTCTGATATATTCTTCATCTCATACTCAATGTCACTGTTTTTCCACCCACTATCTCACTAATAAAATGGAACACAGCTTAATCTACTTGCTAGTGGCTTTCTTTTCTAGGACTCATAAAGCAAGAAATATGGAATTGTGGTCATTCTTCAAATAATATTACTTGCTTCTCTAATATCAAATTTATGTCTCATTGCTCTATTTCTGAGCCTGGATGTTTACCAATAACTTTTCTTTTTCAGCTATATCAGAATACCACATTTTGAAGATATTTTAAACAGCATTTAAAGTCCACATATTCAGTACCAACAATGCATGTAATTCAATTGTGTTTATAGTTACAAACAGATAACTAAGTTCACACAGAAAAATGACTCTGACTGCTCCCTGTCCAACTGTGGTTATAAGAGGCCAATGACTTTAAAATGCATTCCATTTTTTTCCGGAAATTTAAAATGTGAAAAAATGCATGTCTTCAAATCAATTAAATATAATAATATTTGTCTCTACCACTAGAATATGAGTACTGGGAGGGCAGGAAATTGTTTTGTTTTGTTCACTGACTATATTCTCATCATCTAGCAGTGTCTTTGAAAAATAGTATAAGTTCAAGAAGTGTCTATTGAATAAATGAATAGATAAACTTCTGCCTTTGCTACTAATAATTAACTCTAGTATTTCACACTTAAAATCCCCAAGATGAAAAGTTCAATTGACTTAATTACCATTCAGTATAAGCTACCCCTGCTGGGGAGACAACTAGCTGTAGGCAGATCTCCCTTGATCTCTGACAAGCCGTCTGGTCATTCACACATGTGGCCGGCCATCTTTGACATTGTTACCCACCTTAGAACTCTGCTTACAGTAACCATGGCTTCCATTGGGAAACCTAGAAAAAGAAAGAAAATTCAGCTCTCAGAAACCTGTGAGGTTTTATAACAACAAGTCATCATGGTGGAAGGACAGGCTTCTTTGCCTAAGCTAGAAACCCATGCCTAGATTCCTCCTGCGGAGGTATTCCAAGCCGTCACCCTTCCTTAGACCTTCACCACCCCTGAGAAACTGCCAGGGACCCTTGGCCCCTTTCTCATTCCCAGGCTACAGAACTTCCTCTTCTTCTTGTCAGTCTCTTAGAATCATTCTTCCTCATTGTCGTTATAGCCACATTGCAAAAGCCCTTCAATGGGCATTACCCACAAAATGCTGACCTCAGGTATCTTCCCCAAAATTGTTGATCAAGGAATTTAAGTCTGGCTACTGGCATAAAATAGTGTAATGGAATACAGGAGAATACCAGAGAATATAGAATATAAGAGAATACAGGAGAACATGTGTATATTGGCTTTATGTTATTACCATATATGACTGGCAGTATATCATTCTGCCAGTCTTCTCATCCAGTTGTCTCCCAAGACAGGACCCAGGTTCCAGTTGGGTTCTCCATATCGTCGTGTACAAAGCGGCACCTGACTTGAGACTGAGCACTTGATTTTAGCCCTAGCTGCTCAGAACGATGCCTGTTCTATCCTGCTGCTTTACTTTCCTGTGTAGTATAGGTACCTCCAGACCCAGATAATGTCAAAAGAGGAAGGCCAGAAGTACGACGATTATCTGATATTTCCTATAATTCTCAACCTTTAAATTATGTTACTATAAGCCATATAAAGGTGGCAATGACATGTATATTAATTTTATTTCATTCATATACAATAGTCCTCGCCTTTTCCACAGGGCATGTATCCTAGGACCCCCAGTAGATACCCTGCTGAGAACTCTATATAGGCTATGTTTTTTTCCTTTACATACATACCTATGATAAAATTTAATTTATAATTAGTCACATTAAGAGACTGGGCTTCCCAGGTGGCACTAGAAATAAAGAACTCCGATGCGGGAGTCATAAGAGACACAGGTTTGATCCGTGGGTCAGGAAGACCCTCTGAAGGAAAGCATGGCAACCCACTCCAGTATTCTTGTCTGGCCCATGGACAGAGTTGCCTGATGGGCTACAGTCCATAGGGTTGCAAAGAGTCAGCCACTACTGAAGCAACTCAGCATGAATGCACAGTAAGAGATTAACAACCATAACTCAAAATAGAACAATATAGCAATATACTGTGATGAAAGGTATGTGAATGTTGTGTGGTCTCTGTCTGGAAGCATCTTATTGTACAAATTTAATGTCTTTTCCATCCAAAATAAGCAGTCGTCCCTCACTGTGGCCATTTCTTTTGCTGTTTGAGGTATAACAGCAAAACTAGCACAAATTTCTTTTACTGTCTTCACTATTTCATAGACAGAAGATTCATTCTTACTGTAGAATTTAGCAATCTCAGCAAAAGAGTGTTTATCTCTCCTTATGAAGTCTAGAACTGTCACCCTTTCACTTAAAGGAAATACTTAGGCATATCTAAATTGCCAGCATCACTACTCTTATGCTTCGAGGGCATTAAATACAATAAGAGTGACTTGAACACAAGCACTGTGATACTAGGACAGTGGATCTGATAACGGAGATGGCTACTAAATGACTAATGTGGGGCGGGAGGGAATACCCTGAACTAAAAGTGTGACTCACTTCCTGGGTGGGACATAGAAAGACCCTGCGAGATTTCATCACTCTACTCAGAATGGCACACAATTTAAAACTCATGAATTGTTCCTTTCTGCAACTTTCCATTTAATATTTTCAGATCACAGTTGTCCGTGGGTAAATGAAATCGTGGAAAGCAAATCAGCAGATGAGGAGGGACTTGCCTATTGCCTGATTCCATGAGGAATTTAAGGCAGCTGAGGAATATAAGGAACATATTTAATGATGAACGTTGAAACAAAAAGGGGTTGCTGCTTAACCTGGAAATTCAATTTAGCAGAGTGGTTCATTCAAAATGTTCCAGTTAAGTAAGATTTAATTATGTTTTATATTTGTATTTACCAATATAACATTTGTTCTTACTCATGCAGTGGAGAGAGTTCTTGAATGATTTGTCAACCTAGAGAGGAAAAAGGTTCTGTTTTTGTTTTACAACAAGGTAATTAGTATTTCCCTGTTACTTTTCTAAATTTTCAGACATTTCTAAGGCACCAAAACAGAGGGGAGAAGAGAGGCAGGCAATGGAAGTAACATGTTTTAAAATATATTACCTGGGCCAATAATTTTAAAAACAGTATAAACTAAAACACTCTATTTCATGTGGAGATAATTCATGTGAGTTTTTGGCTGAGATAACAAAGACCAACAACAAAACAGTGGTTTCTAAAATCTTTGATATTCTAAGGGGACGTACTGCTGCTGCTGCTGCTGCTGCTAAGTCACTTCAGTCGTGTCCGACTCTGTGTGACCCCAGAGATGGCAGCCCATCAGGCTCCCCCGTCCCTGGGATTCTCCAGGCAAGAACACTGGAGTGGGTTGCCATTTCCTTCTCCAATGCATGAAGTGAAAAGGGAAAGTGAAGTCACTCAGTCGTGTCCGACTCTGTGCGACCCCATGGACTGCAGCCTACCAGGCTCCTCCATCCATGGGATTTTCCAGGCAAGAGTACTGGAGTGGGGTGCCATCGCCTTCTCCAAAGAGGAGGTACTAGACTGCCCCTGTTAAAACTGGTTACTTAAATCCCTATTTCATTATTCACCTAAAGGCACCTTTTTGAAGTTAAAGATGCAAAAAGAGAGAAAGAGAGAATTTCTTTGGAGAAGGTTGTTGCAAACTTTGGGGTTTCCCTGACTACACTTTGTCCAGAGAGGAAAATGGTGTCTTGTCATTCCCTCTTTACCTTAAGCCAAGCTGGAGAGGGGCCTGTATGCGAATCTCTTAGAGAAGTTAACCTATGCTTCCAGAAGGTGAGGAGCATGAAGCCTGGTGGAGAAGCTGTACTGGAGCAGCCTGAGCAAGAGAGGGAAAGAGATGTACTGAGGATTTCCTGCTTTTTTTTTTTTTAGCAATAGTGAACACGGACTCATATGTAGCTCTGGGGGACTACAGTAAGGCTATGTGGGCCTAACTTAGATATTTGTTGAATCAGGTTCAATAGCACTTCCTGGAAGGAAGTTCTGGTGATGCTCTGGGACTAATGGATGAAGCCTATATAGCCTGCAGGATTAGAGGCATTGCCTAAATGTGGGCGACTACAGTGGGAGGCCTTCCGTAAGAAGCGCCTTCAAGAAATCTAGGAAATCTATCCATTAGAGGAATGGTTTGCACGTTTGTATCCCCCTGCCTCAAAATTTATATATTGAAATCCTTATTCCCAATAGGATGATATTAAAAGGTGGGACATTTGGAAGATGCTCAGTCATGAAGGAGGAGTGTTCATGAGTGGAATTAATGCCCTTATGAAAGAAACCCCCTCACTGCTCCCTAGTCAGGTTCATCCACGTTGTTGCATATGAAAGAATTACTCTCTTTTTTAAGGAGGCCAAATAATATTCCATCATATAAATCACATTTCCTTTATCCTTTCATCTGTCAATGGACAGTGTGTTGTTTCCATAAATTGCTTATAGTGAACAGTGCTGCAATGAACATGAAATTGCAGATATCTCTTTGAGATCCTGATTTCAATTCTTTTGATAGATGCCCAGGCATAAGATTGTTGAATCATATGGTACAGTACTTCTATTTTTAATTTTAGGAGGAATCTCTATACTGTTGTGGTAGTGGCTGTACCAGTTTACATTTCCACCAACAGTGTAAGAAAGTTCTAATTTTCCCACATTCTCACCAACAATATTTTTCATTTTTATAATAGCCATCCTAATATTTTGATAAGTGAAATAAGCCATATCTATCTATCTATATAAAATTACAAATATTGCATGATTCCTTTTGTATGAGGTACCTCAGTTCAGTTCAGTTCAGTCACTCAGTCATGTCCAGCTCTTTGCGACCCCATGAATTGCAGCACACCGGGCCTCCCTGTCCATCACCAACTCCCAGAGTTCACTCAAACTCATGTCCATCAAGTCTGTGATGCCATCCAGCCATCTCATCCTCTGTCGTCCCCTTCTCCTCCTGCCCCCAATCCCTCCTAGCATCAGAGTCTTTTCCAATGAATCAACTCTTCACATGAAGTGGCCAAAGTGTTGGCATTTCAGCTTTAGCATCATTCCTTCCAAAGAACAGCCAGGGCTGATCTCCTTCAGAATGGACTGGTTGGATCTCCTTGCAGTCCGGGGGACTCTCAAGAGTCTTCTCCAACACCACAGTTCAAAAGCATCAATTCTTTGGCGCTCAGCTTTCTTCACAGTCCAAATCTCACATCCATACATGACCACAGGAAAAACCATAGCCTTGACTAGACGGACCTTTGTTGGCAAAGTAATATCTCTGCTTTTGAATATGCTATCTAGTTTGGTCATAACTTTCCTTCCAAGGAGTAAGCTTCCTTCCAAGGAGTAAGCGTCTTTTAATTTCATGGCTGCAGTCACCATCTGCAGTGATTTTGGAGCCCAGAAAAATAAAGTCTGACACTGTTTCCACTGTTTCCCCATCTATTTCCCATGAAGTGATGGGACCAGATGCCATGATCTTAGTTTTCTGAGGTACCTAAAACAGTCAAATTCATAGAAGCAGAGAGTAGAAAGATGGTTCCCAGGGGCTGCGGGTTGGGTAAATGGGGAGTTGATGTTCAATGGGTATAAGATTTCAGTTATGCAAAATGAATGCATTCTAGAGATGAGTTTACCTGTATTGCCTGTAGCTAACAGTACTGGACTGTGTACTAAAAATTAATGCTAAGTAGGTAGATCTCATGCTAAGTGTTTTTACCACACACACACACACACACACACAAAGGGTTGGAAGGGATGAGAAAACTTTTTCAGATGATGAATATGTTTATTACCTTTACTGTGGTATATGTGTGTGTCCAAAGACACCAAATTGTATATATTAAATATGTGCAGGGTTTTGTATATCAATTATACCTCAATAAAGCTTTTTTTTTTTTTTAAAGAGGCATATTTAGTGTGAACTCTGCAGGCTAATAGGTCACATTCTAATCCTGCTCTCCGTGTCATTCATACCAGGGATCTGACATTATCTCCTGGAAAAAATGTCAAATAGCCTTGAATGACAATGTAACCATATAATTACCTTCCTTTGTTCTTTTTCCCAGTTAACTGTTTTACGAGGCTTAGTTCTTTTCCTACACATATTTCTGTTTTTTGTAGTGCTTATCTGCATACCCTTTGCCACCACAAGCTAAAATGTAGATAAACTATGTTTTAAAAAAAGACTTTATTTTTTAAGAGTAGTTTTAGGGTCAGTAAAAAACAAAGTTACTGTAACTCTTTGAGAATTATACATATATAACTTTGTTTTATATATATAATATATACTTTATATATATAATTTTGTTACATATATATTACCACTGTATTTATTTTTATTGTGGTAAAGTGTACATAACAAAGGTTATCATTTTAAGCATTTCAGGTACAGTTCAGTGGCATTAAGTATATTCACATTGTCATGCAACCATCACCATCATTCATCTCCAGAATTTGTCATCATCCTAAACTGAAGCTCTGCCCATTAAACAGGAATTCCCCATCAGTTTTGGAAAACACTGTTTTACTTTCTGTCCTATCAATTTGACTACTCTAAGTATTTTATGGAAATGGAATCATAATATTTGCTCTTTTGCATCTGGCTTTTTCACTAAATATAATGTTTTCAATATTCATCTGTGTTGTAGCATGTGCCAGAATTTCCTTTTTAAGGCTGAATAATACACCATTGTTTATATGTATCACATTTTATTTATCCATTCATCTGATGGTAGACATTTGGGTTATTTCCACCTGAAGGCTCTACACATGGACATCACCAGATGGTCAATACCGAAATCAGATTGATTATATTCTTTGCAACCAAAGATAGAGAAGCTTTATACAGTCAGCAAAAACAAGACTGGGAGCTGACTGTGGCTCAGGTCATGAACTCCTTACTGCAAAATTCAGATTTAAATTGAAGAAAGTAGGGAAAACCACTAGACCATTCAGGTATGCTGCTGCTGTCACTTCAGTCGTGTCCAACCCTGTGTGATCCCATAGACAGCAGCCTACCAGGCTTCTCTGTCCCTGGGATTCTCCAGGCAAGAACACTGGAGTGGATTCAGGTATGACCTAAATCAAATTCCTTACGATTATACAGTGGAAGTGAGAAATAGATTCAAGGGATTAGATCTAATAGACAGAGTGCCTGAAGAACTATGGATGGAGGTTCATGACACTACAGGAGGCAGGGATCAAGACCATCCCCAAGAAAAAGAAATGCAAAAAGGTCAAATGGTTGTCTGAGGAGGCCTTACAAATAGCTGTGAAAAGAAGAGAAGTGAAAGGCAAAGGAGAAAAGGAAAGATAACCCATTTGAATGCAGAGTTCACAAGAATAGCAAGGAGAGATAAGAAAGCCTTCCTCAGTGATCAAGGCAAAGAAACAGAGGAAACAATAGAATGGGAAAGACTAGAGATCTCTTCAAGAAAATTAGAGATACCAAGGGAACATTTCATGCAAAGATGGGCACAATAAAGGACAGAAATGGTATGGACCTAACAGAAGCAGAAGATGTTAAAAAGAGGTGTCAAAAATACACAGAAGAACTATACAAAAAAGATCTTCACTATCACCCCCTAGGTGTGATCACTCACATAGAGCCAGGTATCCTGGAATGCAAAGTAAAGTGAGCCTTAGGAAGCATCACTATGAACAAAGTTAGTGGAGGTGATGGGATTCCAGTTGAGCTTTTTCAAATCCTAAAAGATGATGCTGTGCAAGTGTTGCACTCAACATGCCAGCAAATTTGGAAAACTCAGCAGTGGCCATAGGACAGAAAAAGGTCAGTTTTCATTCCAATCCCAAATAAACGCAGTGCCAAAGAATGCTCACACTACCACACAACTGTACTCATCTCACACGCTAGTAAAGTAATGCTCAAAATTCTCCAAGCCAGGCTTCAACAATAAGCCAGGCTTCGCAAGTGAACTGTGAACTTCCAGATGTTCAAGCTGGTTTTAGAAAAGGCAGAGGAACCAGAGATCAAACTGCTCCCATACACGGATCATCGAAAAAGCAAGAGTTCCAGCAAAACATCTATTTCTGCTTTATTGACTATGTCAAAGCCTTTGTGTGGTTCACAATAAACTGTGGAAAATTCTGAAAGAGATGGGAATACCAGACCACCTTACCTGCCTTCTGAGAAATCTGTATGCAGGTTAGGAAGCAACAGTTAGAACTGGACATGAAACAACAGACTGGTTCCAAATAAGGAAAGGAGTACGTCAAGGCTGTA
>NW_011494607.1:1137568-1175780 GCF_000754665.1 Bison bison bison
TAGAGTACGTCAAGGCTGTATATTGTCACCCTGGTTATTTAACTTATATGCAGAGTACATCATGAGAAATGCTGGGCTGGAAGAAACACAAGCTGGAATCAAGATTTCCGGGAGAAATATGAATAACCTCAGATATGCAGATGACACCACCCTTATGGCAGAAAGTGAAGAACAAAAGAGCCTCTTGATCAAAGTGAAAGAGGAGAGTGAAAAAATTGGCTTAAAGCTCAACATTCAGAAAACTAAGATCATGGCACCTGGTCCCATTATTTCATGGCAAACAGATGGGTAAACCATGGAAAACAGTGACAGACTTAATTTTGGGGGGCTCCACAATCACTGCATATGGTGACTGAAGCCATGAAATTAAAAGATGCTTGCTTCTTGGAAGAAAAGTTATGACCAACCTGCTGCTGCTGCTGCTAAGTTGCTTCAATAGTTTCCGACTCTGTGCGACCACATAGACAGCAGCCCACCAGGCTCCACCATCCCTGAGATTCTCCAGGCAAGAACACTGGAGTGGGTTGCCATTTCCTTCTCCAATGCATGAAACCGAAAAGTGAAAGTGAAGTCGCTCAGTTGTCCGACTCTTTGCGACCCCATGGACTGCAGCCTACCAGGCTCCTCTGTCCATGGGATTTTCCAGGCAAGAGTACTACAGTGGGTTGCCATTGCCTTCTCCGATGACCAATCTAGATGGTATATTAAAAAGCAGTGCCATTACCTTGCCGACAAAGGTCCATATAGTCAAAGCTATGGTTTTTCTAGTAGTCATGCATGGATGTGAGAGTTGGACTATAAAGAAAGCTGAGCACTAAAGAATTGATGCTTTTGAACTGTGGTGTTGGAGAAGACTCTTGAGAGTCCCTTGTACTTCAAGGAGATCCAACCAGTCCATCCTAAAGGAAATCAGTCCTGAATATTCATTGGAAGGATTAATGCTGAAGCTGAAACTCGAATACTTTGGCCACCTGATGCGAAGAACTGACTCATTGGAAAAGACCCTGATGCTCAGAAAGATTGAAGGTGGGAGGAGAAGGGGATGACAAAGGATGATATGGTTGGATGGCATCACCAACTCAAAGGACATGAGTTTGAGTAAACTCCGGGAGTTAGTGATGTTCAGGGAGGCCTGGCATGCTGCAGTGCATGGGGTCCCAAAGAGTCGGAAACAATTGAGCAACTGAACTGAACTGGAGTTAACCCTCCAGGCTCCTCTGTCCATGGGATTCTCCATGCAAGAATACTCTGCCTATGACTGGGCTAGCTCTGGGCTTACTTGGAATACTTATCACCACGTGACACTTACTTGTTCTTTATTCAGAACCTTTCGATATTTTCTTAGCCTACCCAGAGTAAGAAATCCAAAGCTTTACTTCTCTCCCAAGACTGTCCACCATGGGATTTCAGAAAAAAGTCAATGCATCCATAATGATAGCCATCCAAATTTCCTTGTTTTCCTCATTGTGTGGAAAGGAGTTGTTTGCTACTTTCTAATGACAGAAAGGTTCTGCTCTGTCTTATACCCTTTGGTTGTTTCTTCTGCTCCTTAGACCCCACAGCTTGACCCAGGTGAAGTGCTTAGGAAACCCAAAACCACAGTCAGGAAACAACTTACTGTAGGGTATGTTTACTGCTGAGAAGCAAATTGGTAGTGCAGAGAATCTACTGGGAAAAACATATCAGAACACAGAACAAAATACAAAGAGGTGGAATCAATGAGGGAAAGGAAAATATGAAGACAGATTCAGGAAACCCAACAAGGGATTAATTCAACATCTGGGACTTCTGGAACTCAGAAGGAGGCAAACTGGAAATTAAATTATAAGATGAAATTTCCCTGAGTAGCAAGAGACTGAAAGTATGAATTAACGAGGTTTACCAAATTTTAGGAAAGATTACTGTAATAATAGAGAGAGACACACTTTCACTTCTAACCATGTTGGATTTAGAGGAACTAGGTTTACCCTCTCACATTAAATAATGAGAAAACCAGACAATTATATGCAATAACCATGATCAATGAGAAAAAAGGAAACAAATGACATGAACTCTACAAATGTCCTCATTTATACAGTTCGACTATCATGTTGAAATTCCTGAAATTTGAGAATAAACAATTATAAGAATAGAACATGTGGGAGACTGAGTAAACAAAAATATTCTAATACTCAGCTATGGGAGAAAGAGAAATAAAAAACAAAATATATAGGATTAAATAGAGCTTTTGTATTCTCATAATAGGTAAATATAGCTATATAGTTGTGAAGCTGATAGTCCAATATTTTGGCCACATGATGCGAAGAGCTGACTCATTTGAAAAGACCCTGATGCTGGGAAAGATTGAAGGCAGGAGAAGAGGACGACAGAGGATGAGATGGTTGTATGGCATCACTGACTCAATGGACATAAGTTTGGGTAAACTCTGGCAGTTGGTGATGGACAGGGAGGCCTGGCGTGCTGTGGTTCATGGGGCCACAAAGAGTCAACACGAGTGAGCGACTGAACTGAATTGAACTGATAGGCTTAATCACAAGCAGAATTTAAATATGAGAAGAAATTCTAAATTATCAAATTTTAAAAAGCAATAAAGAAAAATTTGACATTGACAGACTATGTAATGAAGAGAGGAAATAATGACAATGAGGCAAAATATCCAGAAAACATACAACATAATGGAAAGAATAAAATTAAGAATATCAATGCTAACTAAATTTTTTATCATGGCCATTATTAAAAATAATTTAAATGTGAAATTCATCTGAAACAAAGTTGCAAAGAAACACTGAAAATGAAGACATGGACAAAGATACAGCAGGTAAATACAAATAGAATGCAAATGTGAAAATATCAATAAACAACAAGACCAAAAACATTAAACATTAGACATTATTTAATGGCAAGAGATACAATTTGCCTAGATTCAGAAAAGTTTTGTCCCATAATTTATGCACAAAATAGCATATCCATCAATACATAAAAAGGTTTATAAGTATAATTAGGTCTTTAAAGAAATATAGTGGAAGAATTTAATGTCACTTTTCTGGAATTTGATAGCTCAAGTAAACAAAAAATAAGGAAAGACATAGATTATTTTAATAATACATCAACAAGCTATAAAAAACTATGTCTTATATCAGAGAACATATATTCTCTGCTTAAATCCATAGAACATGTCTAAAAATTAATCATGTTCTTGGCCACAAAGAAAACAATAATTCTATAAAGCAGAGATTTTATAGACTTACATTCTCTGATAATAATTCAACACAGAGAGAAAAAATAAATCATCAACAAAAAACTTAACTACTTGGAAATTAAAATGTGCTATTAAAAAAAATCCTAAATCAAAATAGAAATCTTAACCGAAGGAAAGAAAATGAGCTAAAAAGGAAAATGAGAAGTCATGATACCCAAACCTAAAAAGAAATTTTATAGCCTTAGTTCAGTTCAGTCGCTCAGTCATGTCCGACTCTTTGCGACCCCATGAATGGCAGCACGCCAGGCCTCCCTGTCCATCACCAACTCCCAGAGTTCACTCAGACTCACGTCTATCGAGTCGGTGATGCCATCCAGCCATCTCATCCTCTGTCGTCCCCTTTTCCTCCTGCCTTTTATTAAAAATAAAAAGAAAGATTAAAGATAAATGAGAAAAGCATGCAACTTATGCTATGAGGACAACAAAATAGCCTTAAAGCAGCAGGAGGAGTCCAAGTTCTCCTGAGCAGGAACTTTCTTTTACCTATTGTCACAAAATGTTCACTTACTTAGAATAGCACTCAATAATTATTTGTGATATCAATGGAAAGATAAATAAGAGTAAAAGCTTGTGTTTTGTAAAGACCAATCAAATAGCAGACAAGCACAAATTAGGATGAAAGGGATAAAATAAAACGCACAAAATTAAGAATGACAAAACAGATATAATTAGAGATAGGGATATGATTTAAATGATTATAAAAGAACATTATGTGCAATTCTGTGGTAATGAACTTGAAAGTCAAGAGAACCTAGATGATTTCCTGGAAAAATAAAACTACTAGGGTAGAAAGATGCTATTTTGCTTCCTATATTTTCTTCCTGGACACTGAGACTTTCTGCTATTAGGTTGAGACCATGAGACCGAGATCCCGTCAAATGAGTGAGAATACAAGTGATATAAGCCATTTTCAGGGTCTGGCACCTAAAAATATGCTGCTCGTTCCACTAGTCCTTTCATCTGATGATTTTAGAAGACACATACTCCATATAGCATAGCTACTAGCTATGCAGAGAGCCAGAGATGGCTCTCTGACCCATCTCAAATTATGATTTGAGCCAGAATAAATTCTTACCATGTTAAGCTTCAAAAATTTAGTGTTTGGTTACTGCAGTGTAGCATAACCTGTTCTGACTAATACATTTACCACATTTGACCAAGAAGAATAGAAACTTGAACAGAAAAAAAAACCCTTGTAAGCATTTGGAAAGATGACCATTTGAAAAAGCATTGGATCTATGTTGATTTTCAACTCACATTTGAAAAACAAATATTTTTTAATCTTAATACTAATATACTCATTTTGGTATTAATAATATTTAATATTTGTGGTTGTTTAGTTGCTCAGTCATGTCCAACTCTTTGCGGTCCCATGGACTGTAGCCCAACAGGCTCCTCTATCCATGGAATTTCTTGGGCAAGAATACTAGAGTGGGTTGCCATTTCCTTCTCCAGGGGATGTTCCTGACCCAGGGATCGAACCCGTGTCTCCTACATTGGCCTTGAGGTAGGGTGAAGGCTCAGTTCCTCCATAAACAATAGATATTCTAAAAGTTAAAAATCTCAGCTAGTAAAGATTCTTAATGTGGTACTCCCTAAGACAAAGACTGTGTGTAGTTTATATATTCTAAATGTATTACCTTGATACCTTTTGAACATATATAATTTGTATCCTCTTTAAATTGCCTTTTTCAAATTTCCTTTTTATAAGGTCCACCTTCTCTGCCCCTTGGGAACTTTAGGCATTTATCATATGTTATCACATGTGAGTCAGACTTTATCCCTTAACATATGCAAAAGCATTATTTTCATATCCCAGCTTAATTGAGAAATACAAAGCAGCTTAGTATATTAATAGCTAAAGTACACAGCCTCTATTACATATGCAAAGGATTCAGAAGACTAGTGAACTGAAGTGTAAATAAAAACACAATTTAAGCAACTTCTCATTATTTTTCATTGCTCTAGACATTTTAGTTGTTGGATCTCTCATAAGAATTAAACTAATGGTCTCCATAACTATTTTTGTGAATTCCACAGGAGACAAATGGAATTTTAGAAGTAAAACATAACATGTGCAACAGAAGTTATTTATTATACTTTCATTTTCCTAGTTTAGTAAAAATATTTAATCATGGGCCTACACATGTTTTCACAGAATTGTAAAATCGTAGAGTATTTGACCTTGAGGAGAATGGAGATATATCCAATATTTTTCTGATAACAGAAATGTACAGAAAATATACTCTCTTTTTTTTTTTTTTCCTCTCTTTTTCTTAAGAGTCAAAATCTTTAGAGGGATCCTCAGGCCTTCCATAAGCTAGAAACGAAAGTTTCACTGCATTCAAAATAATGTTCTTTGGGCATGCTCAGTCATATCTAAACCTCAGTGATAGAAACATTTAATCTGACACTGACACTATCACAATCTACACACAAAAGAAAAAAAATTGAGATCAGCTACAATAATAAGCACCAATAATATCTGGGTTTATGTTCTTGGGATATGCGCACACACACACATGCAACCACCCCAGTAGGGAGTTAAATGTAGTGTCACTTCAGCAGTACTGTTTTGCTGCGAACTGCAAACCTCAGTGCCTTGGAAAATCTTGCCCTGCTCCCAGCATGTTTCTGTGATTTCCAGAGACTGCATACAGGTGCCCAGGTGCCCAGGTGCCAGCCCAGGCAACATCCACATGGCAGGCCCCAGGCCCCAGTGCTGTTTCCGCAGAGCTTTGACTGCTTTTGACTATCAAGACACACTGAATGAAGCCTTCAAAGCTCCAAGTTGGGTGCAGGCCACAGAAAAGCAGCAAAGAAAGCTCTCTTCCTATTTATCTTACATTTGTTGTGGGCACACTGAAAGTGTCATGGGTGCTCCCCAGGCTGTGCAAAATCTTTACTTGAGCAGATCCTCCCACTTTGCATACTGTCCTCTGTTTCCCAAGACAAGCCCCAAGTCCATGGAGATGGAGCCAGGACAGATGCCAGACGACACCTTTGGGCTCAGAACTACTGCAGCCTCTCACCCTAAGGTTTTGTCTCACAGCCAAATTTGTTTCTCACAACTCCCTTTTCCCTTAGAATAATTTTCCCTTAGAATTATTTTCTAGGAGGTTCCTTCATTCCCCTAAGCAAACTGAAAGAAGCCCAGAAGGCCACCCACCAGTCCCTTAAGCCTGCCCAGACTTGCTTACATCTCAGGAGGTGACACACAATCCCAGAGACGGCTCTCCCACCACATTCACACTCAGATTTCACTTGTCGCTTATGGAAGTGGGATCGTGTTTATATGCACACTCTTTACCATGTTTTTTAAAACATAATCCTATGTCACCCATGTTTTCTATGTCATTAAAAAACATGATGTTTCAGTCCTACACAGAATTCTATTTTATGAACACGCCATCATACATTTAACTAAATTCCAATTGCAAGACATAGATGTTTCTAATTTTCCTGTAAAATACAATTGCAGTGAACATTCTTCAATAAAAACTCTGTGTTTCCCCATGGTTACTTTCAAACAATAAATAGCAACAAGTGGAAATATTTTGTCTTGATCTGTACCAAAGTTTTCTTCCAGAAAGTTTGAAATAATCTTTATTTCCAGCAGTGTATGAGAGACTAATTCACTATCCTTTAGCCAGTACTGATTGCTATAATTTTTAATTTTTTTCAATGGGCTGGGAAAAAACTATCTTATCTAAATTTATATTTATTTTAGTAAAAACAAGTTTCAACACTTTTCCCCTGTAGTTATTGCTGTTTTCTTTTTTCTTTTGTTAAAAAACATCTTTTCATATTTTTAAAAAACCTTGTATCCAACATCTCCAATGTTCTCCATGACAGTTAAAAAAATTCTTTAAATATAAGGGAAAATAAAGATGCACATAATTTTTTAAAAATATCTTAATCACCACTTTATGCTTCATCTGGTTTAAGAAATGAAAAATTAACAGTACAATTATGTCCCCATGGACCCCTCTTGATCACACTCCTCTCCTTCTCAACCCCTCCCCCCAACCCAGAGGTAAGGTTTACACATAAACACATACACACACATGTGCATGCATGCCCCCAAACCATACATTTATGTATCTACATGAACATATTTTAAATATTATCATTTTCATAAACAGTATTATAATTTTTATACTCTTGTTATTGAAAAATCAAATATCATATAAAGGTTGTTAGAATAAGGAACCCATTACGCATCTTTAAAAATGATCAAGTAATGACCAATCTTACTGCATTTATACCCTCAAGTCACACACCTCACCCCTGTATTATTTTGAAGCAAACTTCAGACATCTGCAAATGTCTCAGAATGTATCTTTAAAAGGTAAAGACTCTTTCCAAAGTACACACACATATTATTGTCATACTTGAAAATATGAACAATAATATTTTTATCAGAAAATATAAAGTATTCCAATTTCCAATTGCCTTATACTTTTTTGTTAAGTTTCTTTATCAGAATCAAAATCAAATCCACACATTGTGATTGGTTTCATATTTTTTATTCATTTTTATATTGATGTTTTCATCTTTTTCACTGATTTTTAAGAATTACTCATCCAGTATACATATTCCCCTGTTACATGGTTAATACTACTGTGATGTTTGCTTTTATAGTTCCTTAAGTTTTTGATTTGTAGAAGTTATTTAAAAAATTTTGATGATCAACTCAACTTCTTCCTTTTTGAGATGTTTCTTAGGAAGATCCTTTTCACCCCAGGATCAGATTTTCATCTATATTTTGTGCTGATCAATTTTAATACTTTTTTTTAATATTTAACTCTTTTCTATATGTACAACTTAAAATAATATTTATTATATTATGAATTAGTGTTGCAACAGGACTATTTCCAAAGTAGCTTCTTTGTAGGGACATCCTCAGTTTTCAGATGAGGAAATTGACTCTCACAGATATTTTTTTACACAACCAAATAAAGCCTAGAATTTAAACCTCCCCCATCTTAAGCTAAGTCCATTGCTCTTATCTCTTCTTATTTTTCTTTCCAAACCATAAAGAAATGGGTGGGGGTCTGAATGATCTGAAGAATTTCTTGGCTATAGCGATTTCAAGAGCAACTTGCTTGAGATGAACCAACTAACAAACCAACCCAGAAGAAATCATTATTTTCCAGAACAGGAATATAGTTCTCCATCCAGAAAACTGAAGGAATATTACAGTGTTCTAGATCAGGGTTTCCAATAGAGTCAAATATAAAAAACATACCTTCTATTCCAGTGTTTGGTAAAACTGTACAAAAGTCTCTCAAAAATCTAGTTAATAACACTAACCCTGAATCACTGCTTACAATGTGCCAACTACTATTCTGAGGGCTTTACATGCACTGATTCACCAAAGCTTCACAGTATCTCTGTGATGTGTGTCCTTTCTTCGAAATCCCGAATTTACAGGTGGGGAATTGAAGCATGGGGAAAATAAGTAACTTATACAAGCTTTATAAAGAGATAACAAGCAGTAAAGCTAGGATTTGAACTTTGGCAGCCTGGTTTTAGAATCTGCACAACCTGCTTCTTACAGTAATTGTAATGTGTGGTCCCAAGGCAGTGGCCACAGGTGCTAATCTGGCATAAATAGGCTTTGGAGCAATCTTGAGCTCTCCACACCTGGCAGATGTATTTAGTGGTATCACACCAGGAAGACATATTCTGATATCCTGATTCCAAACAATGCTATGTCTCCCAACTGCCTAACAGTCTATACCCACACTCTTTTCTTTTAGAATTGTTTCAGTTGCTCAGTCATGTCTGACTGTTTGTGACCCCATGAACTGAAGAATGCCAGGCTTCCCTGTCCTTCACTGTCTCCCAGAGTTTGCTCAAACTCATGTCCATTGAGTCAATGATACCACCCAACCATCTCATCCTCTGTCGCCCCCTTCTCCTCTTGCCCTCAATCTTTCCCAGCATCAGTGTCCAACTCCTTGTGACCACAGGGACAGTAGCCTGCCAGGCTCCTCTATCCATGGAATTTTCCAGGCAAGGATACTGGGGTGGGTTGCCATTTCCTCCTCCAGGGGATCTTCCCAACGCAGGAATGGAACCCAAGTCTCTTACATCTTCTGCACTGGCAGTGGATTCTTTACCACTGAGTCACCTGGGAATCCCATATACATACACACATACATATATGTATCATAAATTCAAGGACACCTTTGATCATCTCTACAGAAAGCAGGTCTCTAAAGAAAAACAATCAGAAACACAGAGACCTTTAGCTACAGAAGTTAGTTAAATAATGAGACTAAGAGTGAGTGAGAGAGAGAAGAGAGTGACATATAAGGCTAACAGTTTTATTGTGACCCCTAAGGTACAAAGGCTTATTATAGGCAATGAACTGTATTCGTTTGAAGTTTGAATTTTATTTTGATCAAAAGCAGCTATTTTCTCAAGAAACTCCAGCCACAGCCTTTTTGGTTGAAAGACCAAACGGCTGGCTGCTCATGTACTGTTGAATGTCTGAGTATGTTTGGACAACTGAATGCAATAGGAAAAAAGTCACAAGTCAGCCATTTTTGCTCCGATATCAGTAGAAGAAATAAGCTTATATAATGAGCCTTTGAGATGGATGGGAAGAGCCCATTATAACACTGCAGCCCAAAGCCACATTTTGCACTGTCTTTTCAGGACCTGCTAGACTTAAAAAAAAAAAAGCAGAGAGAACGTTCTAACCACGGATGCCAGGTAGTGCCCACTGAATTTCAAGCTTGACTAAATCACATATTTCAGTAAAGACCCTCTTCCCTCCAAAGCCTGTGGCTGAATTATCTGGAGGAAGCTACAGTTGCCAAAACCCACAAAGACTGTGATACATTTAAGCATCAAATTCCAACCTGCCATTTCATATCAAGGTAGCAAAGTAGTGTCAACACTGGGACTTCCACAAATTTGTGCACAAGTCTGGAGCAGCTTATAGCCAGATATATGATGAAGGTAGTGGGGAGGGATATGGCATCCGATAGCAGCTGCTCCGGAGAAGGCAATGGCAACCCACTCCAGTACTCTTGCCTGGAAAATCCCATGGATGGAGGAGCCTGGTAGGCTACAGTCCACGGGGTTGCTACGAGTCGGACATGAATGAGAAACTTCACTTTCACTTTTCACTTTCATGCATTTGAGAAGGAAATGGCAACCCACTCCAGTGTTCTTGCCTGGAGAATCCCAGGGACAGGGAAGCCTGGTGGGCTGCCATCTATGGGGCCGCACAGAGTTGGACACGACTGAAGTGACGCAGCAGCAGCAGCAGCAGCAGCAGCTTCTCCTTTGTATAAGAATGTTCTGGGAAACTTGAGGAAACCACTTAATTTCTCTGGGTCTTGACTCCTTACCCACAAAGCAGGATAGTTTAATGAGACATTAATTCATGTCTATTCTCACTTCAAAGGAATAAATGGGTAATTTCTGAGCACTTAATGCCAACATTTTGTATTCTGAGTTTGTTGCCCAAGGAGAAATAAATAGCTTTTCTGTGTCTGAGAATTCTTAAATGTATCTGCACTTGGATCTTTGGTAAGAGGGAGTTGGTTCTGCCCAAGGTATGGGAGTTGGTTCTGCCCAAGGTATGAGAGTT
Organism: Bison bison bison; assembly: GCF_000754665.1. Lineage (NCBI taxonomy): Eukaryota > Metazoa > Chordata > Mammalia > Artiodactyla > Bovidae > Bison > Bison bison. Next base: position 1,148,440 of record NW_011494607.1, read on the forward strand.
GGGATGGGTGGGAAAGGATGGGTTCTACACTTGGACAAGAGGGTGATGGATGGTTGAGGGAAAGACTCAGCCCTGGGGAAGAGTTGAATTCCCAGTGGTTGAGAAGATAGAGGAGTAGTGAGACTTCAACGTGGTGAAGATGAGAATCCTGTCACTACCCAGCCCAGGATGTAGCAAGGCCAGTATGTGGATTCTTAGGACTGAACACTCAGGGCTATGCCTTCAGGACCAAAGCAAGCATCATAGTGGTTAGGGGCAGTGTGGAAAGAGAGGATGTTGAGCTGTGCTGAGTTGAGTTCAGTTCCTCAGTCGTGTCCGACTCTTTGCGATCCCATGGACTGCAGCACGCCAGGCCTCTATGTCCATCACCAACTCCTGGAGCTTACTCAAACTCATGTCCGTTGAGTTGGTGATGCCATCCAATCATATAGTCCTTTGTCGTCCCCTTCTCCCACCTTCAATCTTTCTCAGAATCAGGGTCTTTTCAAATAAGTCAGTTCTTCGCATCAGGTGGCCAAAGTACTGGAGTTTCAGCTTCAGCATCAGTCCTTCCAGTGAATATTCAGGACTGATTTCCTTTAGGATGGACTGATTGGATCTCCTTGCAGTCCAAGGGACTCTCAAGAGTCTTTTCCAACACCACAGTTTAAAAGCATCAATTCTTCAGTGCTCAGCTTTCTTTATAGTCCAACTCTCACATCCATACATGACTACTGGAAAAACCACAGCTTTGACTAGACAGACCTTTGTTGGCAAAGCAATGTCTCTGTTTTTTTACTATACTGTCTAGTTTGGTCATAGCTTTTCTTCCAAGGAGCAAGCGTCTTTTAATTTCATGGCTGCAGTCACCATCTGCAGTGATTTTGGAGCCCAAGAAAATAAAGTTTGTCACTGTTTTCATTGCTTCCCCATCTATTTCCCATGAACTGATGGAACCAGATGCGATGATCTTCGTTTTCTGAATGTTGAGTTTTAAGCCAACTTTTTCACTCTCCTCTTTCACTTTGATCAAGAGGCTCTTTAGTTCTTCTTCGCTTTCTGCCATAAGGGTGGTGTCATCTGCATATCTGAGGTACTGATATTTCTCCCGGAAATCTTGATTCCAGCTTGTGCTTCTTCCAGCCCAGCGTTTCTCATGATGTACTCTGCATATAAGTTAAATAACCAGGGTGACAATATACAGCCTTGACGTACTTCTTTCCTTATTTGGAGCCAGTCTATGTCCAGTTCTAACTGTTGCTTCCTGACCTGCATACCAATTTCTCAAGAGGCAGCTAAGGTGGTCTGGTATTCCCATCTCTTTAGGAATTTTCCACAGTTTGTTATGATCCACACAGTCAAAGGCTTTAGCATAGTCAATAAAGCATAAGTAGATGTTTTTCTGGAATTCTCTTGCTTTTTCGATGATCCAGTGGATGTTGGCAATTTGATCTCTGGTTCCTCTGCCTTTTCTAAAACCAGCTTGAATATCTGGAATTTCTTGGTTCATGAACTATTGAAGCCTGGTTTGAAGAATTTTGAGCATTACTTTACTAGCGTGTGAGATGAGTACAGTTGTGTGGTAGTTTGAGCATTCTTTGGCATTGCCTTTCTTTGGGATTGGAATGGAAACTGACCTTTTCCAGTCCTGTGGCCTGCTGAGTTTTCCAAATTTGCTGGCATATTGAGTGCAGCACTTGCACAGCATCATCTTTTAGGATTTGAAAAAGCTCAATAGGAATTCCATTACCTCCACTAGCTTTGTTAATAGTGATGCTTTCTAAGGCCCACTTGACTTTGCATTCCAGGATGCCTGGCTCTAGATGAGTGGTCTCACCATTGTGGTTATCTGGGTCGTGAAGATCTTTTTTGTATAGTTCTTCTGTGTATTCTTGCCAACTCTTCTTAATATCTTCTGCTTCTGTTAGGTGCATACCATTTCTGTCCTTTATTGTGCCCATCTTTGCATGAAATGTTCCCTTGGTATCTCTATTTTCTTGAAGAGATCTCTAGTCTTTCCCATTCTATTGTTTTCCTCTGTGTCTTTGGATTGATCACTGAGGAAGGCTTTCTTATCTCTCCTTGCTATTCTTTGGAACTCTGCATTCAAGTGGGTATATCTTTCCTTTTCTCCTTTGCCTTTCACTTCTCTTCTTTTCACAGCTATTTGTAAAGCCTCCTCAGACAACCATTTTGCCTTTTTGCATTTCTTTTTCTTGGGGATGGTCTTGATCCCTGCCTCTTGTACAGTGTCATGAACCTCTGTCCATAGTTCTTCAGGCACTCTCAGATCTAATCCCTTGAATCTATTTCTCACTTTTACTGTATAATCATAAGGGAGGATGTGGAGAGCAGTAAAATGGTTTGATTTTGAAACAGCACTTTGTCAGTGAATATCTTACGGAGTTACTGCATTGTGTGCTCAGTCACTCAGTTGTGTCCAACTCTTTACGATGCTACAGACTGTAGCCTGCCAAGATCCTCTGTACATGGGATTTTCCAGGCAGGAATACTGGAGTGGGTTGTAATTCCCTTCTTCAGAGGATCTTTTTGACCCAGGGATCTAACCCATGTCCCTTGCATGTCCTGCATTGGCAGGCTGATTCTTTACCACTAGCACCACCTGGGAAGACCTAAAGAATTATTAATCAGTTCTTAATCAGACTTCTCCAGAGCGGAGGGCTTCCCTGATGGCTTAGATGGTAAAGAATCTGCCTGCAAAGCAGGAGACCTGAGTTTGATCCCTAGGTTGGGAAGATCCCCCGGAGAAGGGAATAGCTACCCACTCCAGTATTCCTGCCTGGAGAATTCCATGAGCAGAGGAGCAACACACACCACACAACATACTCATGTGAATATAATGGCTAGAAAGTTTGAAATTTGTAGAGCAAACCAACAACCTGGAAATTCAGGAAAGAGTTGGTGCTACAGTCTCGAGTCAGGAATCTTCAGATTGGAAACAGACAGGATTCCTACGCTGTAGTCTTTATAGGCATAATTTCTGCTTCTTTGGGAAACCTCAGTTTTTGTTCACCTGATTGAATGAAGCCACAAACATTTTGGAAAGTAATTTGCTTTACTCAAAGTCTACTGTTTTGTATATTAATCACATCTAAAAGAAAAACCCTTTGCAGCAACATCTATACTGTGTGTGTGTGAGTCGCTCAGTTGTGTCAAACTCTTTTGCGACCCCACACACTGTAGCTCACCAGGATGCCCTGTCCCTGGGATTCTCCAGCCAAGAATACTGGAGTGGGTTGCCATTCCCTTCTCCGGGGGATCTTCCCAACCCAGGGTTCAAACCCAGTCCCCTGTATTGCAGGCAGATTCTTTACCATCTGAGCCATCAGGGAAGCCCAGCATTTTATACTGGTGCATGATAAAACAAGTGGGCATCATAGCTTAGTGAAACTGACAAATTAACCATCATGTGTGGATGAAACTGATGGAAAGCTGGAAGTCCTCCCCCAGTGTTTCCTGGTCTGTGTCAGCCCTAAATCAAGGAAGAGGCCAGCACTCCAAATAATAAAGAATAGATTTTCAACAATCCTATAGATTGAAGGCCTAGAAAGTTTTGACAGGACTTGTAAAAATTAAGACATTTTATTTTTTTCTTATATTCAAGGGTCATAGAGCAAATCCATAATACATATTATACATGTATATATCTTCAAGGTAACTTTCATCTATAAACAGCCCATGATTTCATGATGTTATATTGCTATGACAAGTCTGAGATATTGTGTTAGATTGTTCTGTTTTCTATAGTAGTATTGTCCAGTTAAGTTGGAATTACATATCCTATTTTTAAGAAAATAGTTGTTCATTTTTTTTAGGTACAACTATTCTATGCACAGACTGCTGAAAGCCAATTCTGAAAATAATTTAAAATGTTATTGGCAGCTTTTTTACTTAATATGAAGTAGATATATTCAATTCTGTTAGAACCTGCAACCTGAAAACATGCCAGATTTCTCATAATACTAAAAGGAAATTACTATATATATCAACTAAAATTTTATTTGTAAGGTAATTAACCTTTTCATGAACAATCTCAGCAGGTCTGGTCTATATCATGTGATGTGGTAATAATCTATTAATTACCATTCTGCAGTAATAATCACTTTCCATTATACACAACACATATTATGGATCTGCAAAAAAGAAAGAGTTAGGCACATACCCCTACCTCACAAAATTTATATGTACTGTTTATTTTATAAAAAAGTAATAAAACATAAATTACAACAAAAGTGAACAAAAATATTTTTGCTAAATCCAGATTATCAACCACATTAGGCATATAAATGGCATTATCCCTGACAAGACAAATAACATCTATTTACCTATGGAAAGATGTCAGTGAATAAATGGATTCAGCTATTAGGTTCAAAGACCTATGGTTATTATGTTGCTGGAACAAAACAGAAAAAGGCCATTTTACCTTTCTCTGGAAAGAAACAATCTTATTCTAGGAAACCAGTGGCTCACCAATTCACAGTTCTCCTTAACTCTGAGCTTAAGCTTTAAAACAACAAACACACAAGCCTTCCACACCTACCCACTCACCGATCCACACACCCACACACAGAGTCTAATCAACATCTTTTTCCTTTGGAAAAGCACTAAAGGCCAGAAATGCTAATACAGTTTACAAGATAATTGTACCTGAGGTTCAGTTGATTACTCTAATATGGGACATGAGAGCAAAGGAAGGAGGATGAAGCTATTCAAGCTGGTGCCCTGAAGTGGTAACGTAAGAAGTGACGCTCATGAGAGGCAGGGTGACAGTTGCTGCCGCTGCCAACTAAAATGAGCGCATTCCAAGAGAAACCATCCTGGTTCCTAGTCTCAGCCTTGTCCGTATCCACCTGCATTGAATCCTCCAGAGGTCTTGTTCTTGAATTTCTGTATTTTTGGTTTGTATGTAGAATAATGTGTTCAGGTCTCTATTTAGCTGGATTCCAGAGCATTTACTGTGATGGAGGCAATGCTGTGAGCTAAGGAACGAGCAGCACAGAGAGGGACACCATCATTTTCCTCACAGTGACAAACTGTAGCACAGGTTTCACTACTGAAACAATAGAGGAAATGCAGAGTGACACGAGAGCCTGATCATTCCTTATTTTGTTTAAGTGATTTACTTATGAGACTATCCCCTTTAGTTCAGTGTAAACAAACTTAAAAACAGAGACGGGCGAAAGATGGTGGAAGAGCGCACATTCTTCCCCACTCCCAGCCCCTGAAGGAAACGACAGAAAGGATTTCATTTGCTTGCTTCTCAAGAATAAATCTGTTTCAGCACTGGAAATTGAGAGAGGATGTCCAGAAAATTAAAGTTTCTAGGAAGATAAATAGAAACAAAATGGAATCAGGTTGATGAAGAAACAAGGTTAGAGAAAACCTCAGGCTAAAACACGGGGAAGAGAACATTTTACAGTGTTGAAAGAATTTCAGTGATTTTTCCATACTCAGAGTCAACACATTCTTGAAATAGCTAGGCCAGTTGGGCACCTTCTTTTTCTCTCCCTTCCCACTTATTCTGAGTGGCAGGGATTAGCAGTGTTTGTCCCTGGATAAAATCAGAAAAACCCTCTCTGGAGGGTGGATAATCTGCCACAGGAGGACGTGCGTTCCTCAGAGAACGGCCTGCCTTGGAGAAGCCGAGTAGAGAGTTGGGGGCTCCTCGGGAACTCTACCACACACACAAAGGGAAGAAAGAAAAAGGAAACGTGTCTAATGACGCTCATGGGACCCACCCCAAATCAAAGCTCTCTTAATTTTGGTAATAGGATGGGACCCACCCCAAATCAAAGCTCTCTTAATTTTGGTAATAGGAAAAAGGAGCTCATCAACCTCCCTAGCTTCTTCCTGCTTAGAATGAAACATGGCCATTGGAACGCCCTGCCAACTTCACACAGAACACAGGTGTCACTCTTGGAGAAGAAGCTAGTTGGGGAAACAAAGTAACACAGTTCAGAAGAGACCTTAGCCAGCTGCCTAGTTACTAGTCAACAGATCTTTGTCATGTCTGATGAAGACAAAAGTGAGAAGACAAAATCACCAATATAAGGAATGAGTGAGGAAGATTTGTATATAAGTAAATTTGAAAATCTTGGTGAAAGGGAAGGTTTTCTAGAAAATACAAATGACTATGTTTGACTGGAAAGGAAGTAGAAGACCAGGAAAGACCAATAACCATAGAAGAGATTGGAACGAGTCAAAGACGAGTCTTAGAAAGGCACCAGTCTGAGACGGGTTTACAGGTGAGTTTTTCCAATCCTGTGGGCATTTTTTTTTTCTTCACATTTGTCTCTACATTTAACATAATTCCAACAAAAAGTCCTACAGAAGGTTGGAAGAAAATTAGGAAAACATCCAATAAGACTCTTTATGTAACTTAATTGGAAGGTATTTATCTGTAAGAGAAAATTTGAAAAAGGAAAAGTCGAGAAAAGAAAAATCATATATCAAAGCATAATATAAAATTATGTTCAGTGAAACAGTATAGCACTATAAAAATAATAGAAAGGGGTGAGTAGAAAACAAGGTCTGAAAATAGAACAATTATGTATAAGAATTCAATTTATAGGAAAAGTAGATTTTCAAATCAGTTGAGTGGTTATTAGTCAATTACATAACCAATAAGACAATCACTTATTCATAACAGAGTTAGCTCTCAATGTACAACACAGACATACTCAAATAATTCTAGATTGTTTTAAAAGTTAAATCTTTAAAAATATATCAATGTGTTTATAAACCAGAGAATGTTTTTATAGTCTTGGTGTGGTAAAGAACTTCCAAGTCAATGCACAATATCTGGAATCCATAAAGGAAAAGACTAATGGTGTTGACTACTTAAAAAAAATAAAACTTCACATGATAAAGATACCAGAAATAAAGTTAAATCTGGAAGTTATTTACAGAACACAAAATGACAGACGAATAAACTGTTCCAACAAATTGATTTTTAAAATAGGGTAAAAACTCCAAGAGAAAAAAAAAGAAATATGAATGACCAGTGAACAAATACAGATGCCCAGGCTCACTAATGAGGAAACACAAATTATAACAAGAAAAGAAAATTTTTTTACTATTCACATTGGCAAAAATTAAAAAGGATTGTTGATATCCAGGGTTGGCAAGGTTGTATGGAAATGAACACTGCATGTGGAATGGAGTTATATTATTGCAGCTTTTCCTGAAGGACTCTTTTGTAATATTTATGTTTATTTAATATAGAAAAATATTCTCACACGAGTATGGAGAAATATGTACAAATATATTCATCATAATATTTAACAGAGAAAAATTGAAAACAAAATTTATCAGTAGAGGAATAGTTCAGCACATTCATAAAATGGAATGCTAGAGAGAACTTAGTAAGTCTGTATATACTGACGGTGAGGGACAGGGAGGCCCAGCGTGCTGCAGTCCATGAGGTCACAAAGAGTCAGACGTGACTGGGTGACCGAACAACAACAATGTACTGATGTGGAACTATCTGTAAAATACATCTGTACACTGAAAAGAGTAGTTATTTTTACTTTACTTTTACTTTACAATATAATTGATCCCAATTACATTAAAAGAAAAAATCCCAACCTATCCACTTTTGTATGACTGTTTTATACAAACAAGAAAGACATTGTTAATGGTAATTTTGAGAAAGCAAGGTAGACTGCGGTAGCAGGAAGGTGTTGAAAAGGTATTCTATTTTTTTCACTGTGCACATATATTTAAAAATAATGTTTCATTAAGTAATGTATTTTTAAAATAATGAATATACATTTATGCATTAATTCAAGTTGCAAAGCAATGTACATAACCATGATAGTAGTAAAATTTAAAAAAAATAATTCAGGAGTTGTGTGAAACAGAACTTTGACTTCTTCATCCATATGATATGTATTACTAGAATTTTTTTACAATAAAGATGAATTCAAGTATTACTTGTATACCTTCAAAAATTAATTCATTAAAATATATAACTTTAACACCCAAGACATATTGTTAAGTGACAAAACAAAAACAAATTGTAGAACAAAATTTACAGTAAGATTTCTCCGAAGGAAAAGGTCTGGAAGTCTATGGACCAGATACACGGAAAATGTATTTGTGTACTATTAACATAATTCTCAAAAAAGGAAAAAATAGTAAAAAGAAACTCATACTTTGTACAAATTCAGAAACTATTTCTTAGATACCTGGCTGCAGTGGGCAAAATTATAAGCATCATTTGGCTCCTGCTGCAGTAATCAGAGGGGATTCAGAGGTTATTCCAAGTTGACTGTGGACCCTGGTCACAGCTGATGGGCACAGGATTAGGCATGTGAGTCAAGCTGAGACAACTACTGGCTGATTTAGTCAGCTTTGCCTGTTATAACAAAACAATATAGTCTGGGCAGTTTAAACAATAATTTCTTTCCCTCAATTTTGGAGGCTGAGAAGTCCAAGATCCAGATGCCAGCAGATCCTGTGTCTGGTGTGAGTCCACTTCTTGGTTTGCAGATAGCCATCTCCTCATTGTATCCTCTAAAGGCTGAGAGCAGACAGAGGAGAGCTGCCTGGTGCTGCTTCTTATAAGGGCACTAATCTCATTTGAGGGCTCCACCCTCATGACCTAATTACTTCTCAAAGGCTGCATTTCTAAATACAATCACACTGGGGATTAGAGTTTGGACTTAGAAATTTTTCAGGGACACAAACATCCAGTTTCTAGCACCTAATGGATAGAACTGAGAGAAAATCCATTTCTCCATGTAGCTGTACCTGTATGTAACTTCCTGCAAGTCTTGGAGCTGCAGGTATCATCCATCATTTCTCAATCTGTGACTGAGGAGCAGAGGAGGCTGCTCGGCAGAGAAAGAAGCACGAATCAAGTGGCATAGATATGCTGAAATGAGACTTCTGGGAAAGAAGAGGACTTCCTAGGTTTTCCCAAATCTTGGCAATCTTGGTTTCCAAAGTTCCTGGTCTTCCACTGCATTTCTCCTCTTGGGTTGAGGTCTTCTCTAACTTGTAAATTTCTCCTTTTGCTGCTCTTTGCAACCAGAGGAAGGCAATGTCATCATTTCCCTGTCTGATCATTTATATTCCAGTAAATTGGATCTGTTAGATTTTATGGTCCTTATGTTGTATCTATCCTATATAGATATAATCTGCTGTTTGATATTATTTCAAAGTTAAAATAATGGAAACAGATATATTTAAAGTGAAAATGTCCAAGTGGAGGGCATTTTCTGACTATCATTTTTTCTTTGTGTACCAAAGTAGTAAACCATACTTAAAATTTTATACTATGGCCTTTCTGGGAGATTACTAGAAATGCTGAAATATAAGGCAATGCCTCCCCTAAGTTCTCCTTCAGAAGTTAGTTGTTTTATGATTGAGTTCCTAGAAGTTCTCTCAATTACTCTATTTTAGACACACACAAAACATGTTTGGTAAGGATGAGTAAGTCTGAAACACTGTTAATCAATTTTGGATGCTTATAGAAATCACCTGACAAAATCAGTAAAAAAGGACATAAAGAAATTAACTATTTAGTCATTATTTTTTAAGGGGCAGAGTATGGCTTCATAATTGCTAGTATTAGATTAATTGTGGTTAAGACTTCAAAAAAATTTCCTTAAACAGGAAGTACATGATTACATTGTGGAGGATGTCACAAATTTGTTACTTATCAAAAAAAATGTAAAAGCTAATTCACAACATAGGAAGAAGTCAAAAATAAAAGATACAAAACTAAATTTATAATTTGATACAGAATTGTAAAACATTTATAAATGAAACAACGTATAAGAAAGACTGCAAATAGTCTGCAAACAAATATTAATCTGAGATTAATTCTCCTTTTGATTTTTTCATTTTTCTACAGAAAGTATGTCTTACTTTTGTAATCAGAAATTAATTATAAAGTCTTAACACAAAATTTTCTAAAATATGATTCTAAAAATTTCTGTATACCTGATAGATTGGATTAATGTGCAACTTTCATACAACTACAAATATGGTTTTATTTATGAATTTGAATTAAATATTGAAAGTTATCTGCTTTGTATTCTGTTAGATATGTCTTGTTACCATGGGAATATTCAGGTTAATAGCAATGTTACAGAAAACTTAATCCACATGTTGATTTATTTTTTAAGAAGATTGACATATAGTATTTAAAATATTTCAGCATAGTTTGCTATTCTATAGAATATAAACTATCATTATTAAGATTGAGTAATTAAGATATTTTTATAAGTTATGGCTTACTAAGTGGATGCTTAATAACTTAATTGGTCAGCAATTTGTATTTTTATTTCTAATGTAATTGTATTTTTCAAAATAAATCAAATTGTTTATCTGTATTTAATTCAGATTAAGGTGATTTAAAAACTAAATAGAAAAAAAATAGTTTTCTGGATTGTTTAATTCATATTAAAGTAGTTTAAAAATTAAGTAGAACATATCTGAGGGGAAACCACACATGGTTAAAATCAAATTGTTTTTTTGAAATCGGTTTAGGGATCAAGTATATTTTGTTGTTGTCTTTGAGAGGAGGGAAAAAAGACTGAACCATGTGCTAGGTCAACCACGTGTCATGTCCTCTCTAAAATGATGGGGACAGTGTAGTGAAGCACACAGTAGGTGCTCAGTAAAGGATGGACGGTGAGCAACCTCAAATGCCTATAGGTTGTGGTGATCATCCACTCGGTTTCTTACGCCTGGGTCTTTGTTCAGCCTGGAATACCTTCTCCTTCCGCCTTGTCCCTCCTCCCAGTTACCCTCATTTCTCCAGTCCCCTAGGTCACTTCTTTATCCTCCAGGAAATCTCCTTTTCAAGGTTCCCTCCTCTAAAACACTGAGCTTAATTTTTCCCTGACATTTAGGTCATGTGATACTTTTATTTATTTATTTATTTTCATGTGATACTTTTAATGCAGAGATTTCAAAGCCCCAGGGGACTGTGGGCATGGGGGAACACACTATAAAATCTTGGTCCCGTTATGCCTGGAAGTGTCAAGAGAGGATCTCCCATGGGCTCTAGGTACCTGACCTTTCCATGGGGCTGTTCTTCGTTTGGAGGCAGTCACTCAGATGCAGCTGTTTTGACTTCAGTCTTTGAAAGAGTCCCTCGGGTGCAACACGTTCCGAAGCAGGGACATTTTGATGAGATGTTTGGATGAAACCTTATCTCAGTTTTTTCTGTTTAACAGTTTGTATTACTAGGTGATGATAAAAATAAACCACTTCACCCTATCCTTGGGAAAACTCATCCAATTGTTCTCCTCTACGACAGGGGGTAGTCTATGATGGAGGGAGGCCAGAGATGAAAGGAGAATGGACCTGGAACCCCGGCAGAAACACGGTCACACAGTCTTGTTTCCTGTACTCGCTCATCTCGGAAAAGACCATCAATCATTCTAAGCATTGCATCTGCTCATCTCTGAGAATTCCCTTGCATCTTGAATGAGCTACATAAAATGTTCACATCTCTCCCTTAAAGTTAAAGACAGCAGGGAGGAGACTATTTGGTCCACATAGTTGATCCTCATTCTTAGCACTGGATGGCACAATAATGCTCAATTAAATTTCTGACATTTCTGTCAGTAATACTAATAAAGCATGATTGCTATTATAAAAATTTATTACGAATAATAAATTTGTACTATAATTTCTTTAGAAGTTAACCCAACTCTATCAAATTATAGGGAAATTTTTTTTCATTTATACAAATAATATAAATCCATAAACATTCAAATTATATTTAATGAAGTGGAAAATGTAAATCTCTTATAATCTCAGTGAGCCTCAAAGCAGAGTAAGGTTTAGGGATATTATACACACTGCCTGGGAAAAAAAACAACAAACAGCAAAACCATGATTTCATAGCTCTCATGGGGTCAGCCAGAATGTGCACCACATCAAAGCAACTTAAGCTGTATCAATATATCCAGCTTCACGAACAGTCCCCTTGAAGATTCTGGGCTCTTCTCTTGCTTCACTGTGCCCGCTGCCCTACTCCTCTGCCCTCTGTCATTGTCCTTGGCTTCTGAAGTTAACAGAGGATGTTTCACCTCAGGATGGCTGGTGTCCCAGGTGAGAACAATGATGTCCATGTTGGGATGCTAGCTTTCAGGTCTCCCGACTCCATCAGTCTCAAGGGGCAGTGCTGAGTTCCCTCTCCCAGACTCTAGGTCACTGTTGGCCACTCAAAGGAAGCACTGTGCTGCGATGAACATTGGGGTACACGTGTCTCTTTCAATTCTGGTTTCCTCCGTGTCTAGGTTCAATACAGGATACAGGATGCTTGGGGCTGGTGCACTGGGATGACCCAGAGGGATGGTATGGGGAGGGAGGTGGAAAAGGGGTTCAGGATGGGGAACACATGTACACCCGTGGAGGATTCATGTCGATGTATGGCGACGGAGGAGCCTGGTGGGCCGCGGTCCATGGGGTCACTAAGAGTCGGACATGACTGAACGACTTCACTTTCACTTTTCACTTTCATGCATTGGAGGAGGAAACGGCAACCCACTCCAGTGTTCTTGCCTGGAGAATCCCAGGGACGGAGGAGCCTGGTGGGCTGCCGTCTATGGGGTCGCACAGAGTCGGACCTGACTGAAGCAACTTAGCAGTAGCATGGCAAAACCAATACAATATTGTAAAGTAATTAGCCTCCAATTAAAACAAATAAATTTAAATTAAAAAAAAATGAAGCACTTTGTGTGCCCCCCACTCCTTCTTCCTTCACTACTTTTACTTGACTCATAGAGCCCTTTAGAAAAACAACTTCTTTAGCTTCTGACTGTTGTTGCTTTTTCCTTAAGACTTCGAAAGAGTGCAGATAATCATTACAGTGAGAGATTGGCTCTGGAGCACACTGCCTGGGCTCACCTCCTGACTATGCCACTGCGAGCTGCATGGTCTTAGTTAACTTCATTAAACTCTCAGTGCTTCTGTTTCCTCATATGCAAAATGGAAATAGGAGTTACAATGCCTATTCCAGACCACAGAGTCATCTCAGTAAGCTAGTTGTTGGGATGGGCTCTTGTGAAAAATGAACCAATTAAGACCACACAGAGTCCCTAGAACAGTGTCCAGACATGGGCTAAGACTTAGTAAATGTGACTTATTATTTAAAAAGGAAAAAAAAAAAAGCTAATGGCCAGGGACAAGACTCCAGGCCACCCCAGTTCTCTCTGTCCCAGTCATTGTGCGGCTACACACAACACATGGCCCTTAAAGGCCACCTTATGTCACAAGACAATAGGCCAGACCCAGATTTTGTGTTTTCCTCTGCTCAACCAGAACCATCCTGCTACATTATTCAGTTTCTTTTAACACCTCCCCTGCTGAAAGCACGATCTATCTTTCCCATCCATGTTTCCCCAGCACCACAGCAGCAATGGACACACAGCAGTGTTGATAAGTGGATGAATGAATAGACGGACGGATGGTGGTGCTAGTGTTTATATTGAAGACATAAATGCTGCCTCAAATACTTTCATCCAAGACTGCTCAGTTCCTCAAGTATATTTAAATGAATCTCATTTTATGAAGATTATACTGAATCTAGAATAGAATTAAAATGAAACATACAAGAGAACTTTCTTTCAAATGGGAAACTGGAAGTAAAAATATAAGGGAGATAAAGAATAAAAATGCACATGTTTTCCCCAGAAAGACTGAGCACCAAATGAATACTTTTTCTGCTATAGGGTTTTGTTTCAGCGTCATTATCCCACCATTTAGAGGATATGATGACTTATGGTCTTAAAATGAAACAGTATATCATTTAAGCCTTATTTTCATGAAGATATTTTCTTCTAATTAAATTCAGTACCATCCAGTAGAAGATGAGCTTATTCAACACGATACATCGAAATGCTTTTCCATGTAATAGAGAGCTCAGATAAAGGGTTCATGTTTTACTGTGAATCAAGGGAAAACACACTCTTGTTTATAGGCTTTCTATGGGCAAGCATTTTCTCTTAAATGAACAGTTTGAGCCTTATTTTATCACTGGAAAAGAAGCCTAAAACTGATTAATTTACCATGGCTCATGATGAAATATAATCCGAGGGATGAAAACAGTTTCCCTGAAAAAGATAGTGACCACCATTCTTTTAATTAGTGGTACTGAAACCCACAAAACAAAGCAGGCCATTCAAAAAACAACAAAAATGAAAACAAAAAACCCTTAGACACACCTAAATTATTGATGGGAGGCCTCACCATGTTCTAGGAGTCTCTGTAATTTATTCAGCCAATGTTTAGGAAACCCCTGGATTGTGTTGAGTACAAGCTAAGCCCTGGAAACATAAGGATGAGGGAGAGAACACACAGGTGCTACTTTCAAGCGAATCACAGGCTAATAATTTTGGCACTTTTCTTCCCGAAATGTGATCCAATAAGAAGCCTAAAGGGAAACACCTGTATGCATATATACACGTACTGCTTTTTATTCACTACGGAAACGTATTTGTCGGCTGTTGATTTAGTCAAAAGTAATGTAGCGAGAAAAACTGCATACATAATTTATAATTTCTCTCCAGAAAGCTTCTATCCTGAATTCATATCTGTGAGTGACAAACTCTACAAATAGTGATGGAGTAGTGGTAAGAGTAGAAATCATCCAAAACAACAGTTAGCCAGAGCGAAGCAAATCTTACTAACCAAAGTCATCCGTAAGTGTTCAAAGCTTTTAGAAATTCATCTCAGTTTTAAGACGATTAAGACATGGAGAGGGAACTATATATGTAAAAACATACAGAAGAAAGATTCAAAGTTAACAAAAATCACATCTTGTGCCCAGATCTTAGTTTCTAATAACATTCTCCAATAAAAAGAACCAGAGCTCTTTGGAGAGATGGCTGATTCTAACATTGGGGCTGGAAACACACAAGATGAGCTTGGAGCAGACTGCAGTGACAGAAAGTAAGGAAGTGTTCCCAAAACAAAATGATGGGGCATGTCGAAGGGACACAGAGGCTAACGCGAAGGCACTGGCAATGGCCAAAACTGGAACAACTCGAGCATCAGAATAGATAACAAAGTCCTGGGCTATAACCCAAAGTACAAAGTAAATAGCCACAAGTCCCTATGAAATAAGTAAATAAATGGAGGAAAAGAGACAAACATCTCATATAGAAGAATTTCAAATAATTTGTGTGCATACTTCCTACTTAAATGGCCTAAGGGTAACTCCTTACCTTGTCAAGTGTGGGCTTTGCATGGTGACTTCCTTCTAAAGGATACCGTATGGAAAGAGGGGAAAATATAACTTCACAGTGGAGAAATCTGGCCAACACCACTTTAGTCAGGAATCTGGCAAATACTAGCCTTGTGATGCAGATCCACGTCAACAGTGATAAACCATGTGAACAGTATGTACCCTTGTTCTGAAGTTATGAGGGTGGTACTTTCCCTTTGTGGTCTTCCTCACAAGAAAACCATAACCTCATTTTAATCATGAGAAAAACATCAGACAAACCCCAGTTGAGGAACAGTTAACAAAACACCTGACCAGTATTCTGCAAAACCATCAACGTCTTCAAAAACAAAGGAAATCTGAGAAACTGCCGCAGCCAAGAGGAGCACAAAAGGACACTCTGCCTCAGTGTAACATGGAAAGCTGTGTGGGATCCTGCAACAGCGAAAGGACATTAGGTGAAAACTAAGGAAATCTGAACAGAGTAGGGACTTTAGGTAATAATAAGGTTCCAAGGTTTGCTTTCTTCAGTTTAATTGTTCTGCAGTTTGTGGGTCATCTGCTTGGTGGCTCTATAGTTAGTAAATGAATATTCTAATGAGTTACTAAATGAATATTCATTAGAAGGACTGATGCTGAAGCTGAAGCTCCAATACTTTGGCCACCTGATGCTGACTCATTAGAAAGGACCCTGATGCTGGGAAAGATTTAAGGCAGGAGGAGAAAGGGACAACAGAGGATGAGATTGTTGGATGGCCTCAAAGACTCAATGGACATGAGTTTGAGCAAGCTCCGGGAGATGGTGATGGGCAGGGGTGATGTGATGGACAGATGGTGATGGACAAGCCTGGGGTGCTACAGTCCATGGGGTCACAAAAAGTCAGACATGACTGAGTGACTGAACAACAACAACAAACATTTACTTTCAAGTTCTGACAAATGTACCACAGTGAAGCAAGATATTAAAGGAGGAAGCTGAGTACAGGGTACATGGGAACTCTCTGTCTTATCTTTGAAGCTTTTATATGAATCTGAAACTATTCTAAAATTCAATATTTACTTTAAAATAAACAAAAATCAAATACATAATGTCAGTAAAGAGTTGATACAATGATTTTCAATAAACAGTAATAGATCCACAAGTGTTAGAAAAATAATAAAAACTGACATTGTCCTTTATTTACCATGTCATTCCTGGATTGTGTAATGTGCTTCAATTTAGCATATGTCTCAAATACTTTGAAAACTAAGTGATAATACAGAATTCTAATACAGTGACTTATATCTTTATATCTAAGCCTGCCCCCAATTTTTCTGGTTCCCCTTACTTCCCGATTTAAGGGACTTCAGTCATTTTGATGTTTTTTAGTCATATAACTGCTAAAGCTATTGAATACTTTTATCTAAAATTCACTCTCATAGTATGAATAATTTTCTCTGATTATTATATTTTTTCCCTTTTTCTCACGTGATTAACTGCTACACTGTGGTGTTGAAAGAACGTTGGAGGTCAAAACTGCTCTATCAAGTGTGGAAGGAAATCTGGAAGGAAGGGGGCATTTGTATACGTATGGCTGGTTCATTTTGCTGTAGAGCAGAAACCAATACAACATTGTAAAAAACTATACTCCAATAAAAATTAATTTTCAAAAAGTGTGGCCACATTTTATAAAAACTTGAAATAGTGAAAAGTAAGCATGTTAAGGAGGTCCCAATTCGTGTGCAAAACTTGAAATGAAGCCAATTCCTCAAATTAGAAACTGATGAGGAATCATAATTTGCAAGTTGATGAATCAAATGCATTTTAAACTGTGTTCACACTGCTACCACGTGGTGGCGCCACATCCGCTGGTGTGAAGACAGCAAACCCTGAATCCGCCTTGAATTGGCTTTCTCACAATATGACTACCTCAGGAACACGGCCTACAATCTAATTCTGTCCTTCATTTTATAAATGAGATAACTGGAGTCCAGAAAGGGAAATTATTCCCCCAAGTTCACACAGCCATCTACTAGAGTTGGGAACAGAATAGAAGGATGTACTTTGCATTATTTGGTTCTGTGCCACGTATACATGCATTAACCTGTAGATTAATTTCTACAATGTCAAAATTTTGTGGGCAAAATGTACTTCTTAGTGTCACTATAAAGTTCATGCATATAGACACATGTCCAAAATATATTTACTAAAATCTTGACTAAGTATCATTATCCTTCTTTAGCTTTCTGGAGTTTTCTACACTCTGGCTTTTTCTTAGCAAAGATTTTGCTAATGCAAGGCAATTTAGGAGCCACTAAAAGAATGAATTAAAACTATACAAACTGACTTGGAGTGATTTTCAAAAAAATATTATCAGGTGAAAATATAGAAATATTTAAAAATCATATTAGCTTAGTGTTAGTTGCTCAGTTCTGTCTGACTCTTGTGTGACTCCATGGACTGTAATTTGCCCAGGCTCCTCTGTTCATGGAATTTCCCAGGCAAGAATACTGGAGCGTGTTGCTATTCCTTTCTCCAGGGATCTTCCCGACCCAGGGATTGAATCCTACTTTTATAAACCAAATAATGATAAAATTAAAATACCTCATGTGGTATGTATATAAATGTACATGTCTGTAAATTATGTCACATAGAATTGTCTGAATATAATGAAAAACATGGATGTTACAGAAAGTCTTTAATATGAACTATTTTTCCAGGGAAAGGAGATTCATGTGAGGAGAAAGTAGAAGAAAATGGAGAGAAAGACAAAAACAGGAAAAAAATTATGCACAAAATTCCTACATATGGTCACATTTATGCATTTATATAAAGTTTTATTTATGTGAAAATATGTATAAATGTATACATTCAAGTATTTTGCTTTAGAATAAAGGTTACTTTAAATAAGGACAAAAGAAAAATGAAAATCTAGAAAAACTATTTGTGATAAAAATGATAGCTAAAATAGTTAATATCCCAAAAATAACATAAAAAAACCTCCTAGAAAGCAATGAAAAATAAAACAACAATGGCCTAATAGTAAAGTTAATAACCTAATAGCTAAGACCACAAGAAGGCTATTTACATAAACGAAAAATACAAATGCTTTTACATAAATATGCTTATTCCCATTTGTAATCAGGGAAATGCAAATGAAAACCACAATGAAATTCCGTTTTGAATTCATCATATTGGCAAAAAATTAATACATCCTAATGCCACATTCTGGCAAGGATGAAAAACAATGGGAACTCTTCTACCCTGCTGATGGGAGTATAAATTGGGGCAATTACTTCCAAAGCAATTTGGCAACATGCAGTAAAGTTGAAGATGCCAAATCCCATGGCAGATCCACTCCCAGGCCTGAGTATTCCATTACAGAGACATTTATAAGATGCAGAGACATTTACAAGAATGGTCATAGCAGCACTGTCTTAAAGAGCAACAACTGGAGAAAAAACTAAATGAACATCAACAGTAAAATAAATACATTGTGATGTGTTTATTCAATGGGATACTGAGCACTAAGACGAATGAATTTGAGCTATGTAGATATCATGAATGCATTCTTATAAAATAACGTTGAGGATTAAAAACCATCACTGAAGAAAACATGCAGATAATACCGTATGAAATTTAAAAACATGCAAACTAATTACATACACATACATGTAGTTAGGGAGCACATATGTGAGTTATAAGGCATAAAAGTACTAAATTCAGGGCAGCAAATGCTTCTGAAAAGAAGAAATGAGGAAATTCAACTACAGAAAGGCACACTACAGAAAGTGTTCTTCACTCTGATTGACAATGTTTTAAAGCCCAATGGGGTGTGCTTATTTTTTATTGTTATTATATTTGCATTTCTTATGTGTATGTGTATTTTAGTAATAATTTTCCTATTATTAATATTATTTTATATTATTTTTAAGAAGATACTCAACTCCCTCATAAGAAGATTACTTATTAAGATGACAGTGAGAAACTATTTTTCACTTATCACAATAGTAAAGAAAAGTATTTTGATAATAAATTGCTCTGGGAAGTGTACAAGAGCACTACTACTTTCAGGAGTTGTTGGGAGAATACATTTGTAGAACTTCTATCTATGAGACAATTTCATGATATTTAGCAAAATTAAGTGCATACAAGGAGATCAAATACACACAGAATTCACTCAGTCTTGTCTGACTCTTTGCGAACCCGTAGATTGTAGCCCACCAGGCTCCTCGGTCCATGGGATTTTCCAGGCATGAATACTGGAGTGGGTTGCCGTTTCAACCATGAATATTCATTGGAAGGACTGATGCTGAAGCTGAAGCTCCAACACTTTGGCCACCTAATGCGAAGAGCCAACTCATTAGAAAAAACCCTGATGCTGGGAAAGACAGAAGGTAAAAGGAGAAGTGGGCAGCAAAGGATGAGATGGTTAGATAGCATCACCAACTCAATGGATATGAACTTGTACAAACTCCGGGAGATAGTGGACAGGATAGCCTGGCATGCTGCAGCCCATGGGGTTGCACGGAGTTGGACAACATACCATTTGAGCTAGCTTACTCATTTTAGAAATGTACTCTTTACTTACTCCTGGAAGAGTACACGGGGAGAAATGTATTTGCCTCACTGTGATAGCAAATGTCTAGGAACAAGCCAAACAACTTTCAGAAGAGGCTGGTTAGGAAAAAAAAAAAAAAAGATTCATCTAAACAAAGGATATTACGCAGAAGATGAAAAGAATGAGGAACAGCTGTATACACTGATACAGAGTAGTGCCTCGGATAGAGTTATGGGGGGTGGGGGTGGGTAAAGAACACCTCTCTGGTAATCAACATTTTGGTAACCCTGGTGTCTCTACTACTTGGAGCTGAGGCTTGGAGACAGACAGGAGAGGTGGATTTTTTTTTCTTCAATATCTCCATTTGTGTTTTGAATGTTGAATCTTACCTGTGTATTACCATCAAAGAAACTTCAAAAGGTTCAGAAGCACAGAATTTTTTAAAAAGATTAAACATGAAAATAAAAAAATGAGGCACTACTCATCCGCTTCATTTCAAAGGCAGCACGGCACTCAACATTTAATACTATAATGAAGCTGCATCAGATGTTATATCCAAGGCCTAAGACTTCAATTAACTTAGAGTAAATAAGTAACCAAAGGAGGAAAGTTTCCTTAAAAAATGGTACTGGTTGGCAAGCCCCAGGCCCAAGGGAGGAGTCCCTAAGTAAAAGTACAGACTTTCAACTTGCTCTCAGAAGTGGGTAGGGACTATAATGATTTAAACATAAACTTTAGCAATTTGAGTGAGATCCTGCTATCAGAATTTTGTTGTTCAGTCTCTATATTGTGACCGACTTTCTGTGACCCTGTGAACTGCAGCATGCCAGGCTTCCCTGTCCTCCACTATCTCCCAAAGTTTGCTCAAACTCATGCCCATTGGGTCGGTGATGCCATCCAACCATCTCATCCTCTGTCACCCCCTTCTCCTCCTGCCCTCAGTCTTTCCCAGCATCAGGATCTTTTTCAGCGAATCTGCTCTTTGCATCAAGCGAACAAAGTATTGGAGCTTCAGCTTCAGCATCAGAATTTTAAAGCCAATTAATTAAGCTGAATACCTGCTTGCTGTAAAAAGATGGAAAATCAACTTTCAAATAAGCAAAACTATACCATGATTCAATGAATTAAAAAGAAGTAAAAAATGAGGAATATATTCAGGTATTTTTAAATTTTTAATATCCATTTTTATACAATTTTAAAGGTTACTTTTCCATTTATGTAAAAGTATATGTGAGTGTGAAAATTGCTCAGTTGTGTCCGACTCTTTGGGACCCCATAGACTATACAATCCATGGAATTCTTCAGGCCAAAATACTGGAGTGGGTAGCCTTTCCCTTCTCCAGGGGATCTTCCCAAACCAGGGATCAAACCCAGGTCTACCACATTGCAGGCAGATTCTTTACCAGCTGTGCCATATTAAAAAATATTGGTATCTTCCCTGTATTGTACAATATGTCCCTGAGCCTATCTTACACCCAACGCTTTGTACCTCCCACTCTCCTACCCTTATATTGTCCCTGCAACCACTGGAAAACACTAGCTTGCTCTCTGTGAGTCTCCTTTTTTTATATTATATTCACTACTTTGTTGCATTTTTTAGATTCCACCCATACATGATATCACATAGTATTTGTCTTTTTCTCTCTGACATATTTCACTCAGTATAATGCCCTCCAAGTCCATCCATGTAGCTGCAAATGGCAAAATTTCTTTCCTTTTTTATGCCTGAGTAGTATTCCACTATATATATTTCCTTTATTCATTCACTTGTTGATGAACAGTTAGGTTGGTTCCATGTCTTGGCAATTGTAAATAATGCTGCAATGAACACTGGGGTATATGTATCTTTTTAAATTAGTTTTTTTAGAATTTTCAGATATATGCACAGGACTGGAATTGCCAGGTTATATGGTAGTTCTATTTTTATTATTTTTTATTTCTTCTTATAGTTCTTGTTCATTTTTAAAGATGATTCTTCACAAGAATATTTTTCACTTTAAATGAATCATAGCTTTAAGATAAAAAGTTTTAGAAATACATACATTAAGAAATAGAAAAAAATAATAGAAATATTGAGTAAATCTAAAAATTGATTATTTGGAAACAAGAAAACAATAAAACAGAGATTTAGTTAATACAACTAAGATAAGGGGAGAAATACACCATTAGGAAAGAAAATGGGAAACCAACTCAATTATAATGAATTGTTTTGCTCAGCTGTATGAAAAATAACTTGAAAATCTCTGAGAGATAGAGAAATGTATAGGAAAATATAAATTATCAAAACTAACCACAGAAGAGGTAGAAAATGTAAATAAAAACAGA
This sequence comes from Bison bison bison, assembly GCF_000754665.1. NCBI lineage: Eukaryota > Metazoa > Chordata > Mammalia > Artiodactyla > Bovidae > Bison > Bison bison. The sequence continues at coordinate 1,170,496 of NW_011494607.1, forward strand.
AAAAAAATCGCAAAAAGAGCCATCTTTTTCTCACTCTCCTCCTCCCAAAATGTACAAGGTCCAGCTATTTCATCAGAGTATTTTTCTGAAACTTTAAAGAACAGAGAACTCCAATCTAACTAAACTATTCCAGAATATAGATAAATTAGGAAAATTTCCGAATTCTTTACAAGAAGCTAGAATAATATTATGACCAAAATCTGATAGATACAAACATAAAGCAACAGATCTATTTCACTTATGAGAAGTGATTTTTTTAATTCTAAAAATTAATAGTCAGAAAAATTGATCATTTTAAAAAACAGTAATAGATTTTTACTAAATAAGAGTCATATCAGAAACATAAGGATGTTTGCTGCTGCCAAGTCGCTTCAGTCATGTCCGACTCTGTGTGACCCCATGGACTGCAGCCTACCAGGCTTCTCCGTCCATGGGATTCTCCAGGCAAGAACACTGGAGTGGGTTGCCATTTCCTTCTCCAAAGGATGTTTCAGTATTAGCAAATCTAATAATATATTTCACTATATTTCTGAGTGAACTCCGGGAGTTGGTGATGGACAGGGAGGCCTGGTGTGCTGCGATTTATGGGGTCGCAAAGAGTTGGACACGACTGAGCGACTGAACTGATATTGATAAATCAAATGAGAAAAATAATATACTCATCTTCACAGATGTTGAAAAAAATTATAAAATGTTAACATTTACTTAAACAACAAGATACATTAATTTTTTTACTTGATAATATGATAATTCAGCAAAGTCCCTGGGACATGTCCTTTCTATATACAAACAATAACTAGTTTAAAAATGTAAAAGATAAAATGTAATAACAACAAAAAGAATACTTGAGAATAGACAATAAAAAATGTGTAAAACTCTGTAAAGCCAAGTTTAAAATGCTACTAAAGGACCAAAAAGAAAATTGTACAAGGTGTACTCTAGCCTTACAGAGAAAGGAATATTTTATCTATTGTGTCTGAAGTAATGTATCATTTTTTTCATGATCTCAATAATATACCAATAGATCTTCTTAACTAAACAAGCTTGTAAACATCATATGTGAAGATAAGTATATTAGAATAGTTAGGGAAAAAAAATTCAGCCATGGGGAAAGATTACTCACCAATTATAGTAATTGAAAGAGTGTTTTACTGCTACATGTACACACAAATAGACCAATGAAATAGAAGAGTGGATCTATTAATAGGATCTCCAACAAGATTCAGTAAGTGATAGAGGTCAGATTTCACATCATTAGGGAAAATTAGAATGTTCAATAAATAATTCTGGGATAATTGATATTTGAAAAAATGAGGTTGAATTTTTACCCCACCTCTTACCTCAAAATAAATTACAGATGGATCAAGTATTCATAACTTAAAACGGTAACATTATTATAAGAAAATGGGAGACCTTTCATGTAAACTCAGAAAAGAGAAAAATCTGCATCTCAAAATTTCTCTAGCCAAAATACAAAAATACATACAAAATACTATGTCATGTTACAGACAAAATGTTAATAGCTTGGCATTTTAAAAGTTCCTACAAATGAGTCTTTTAGAGACTGTTAAACACACTAGAAAACAGTCCAATAATGAAAAATGTGCTGTGTGCTAAGTCACTTCAGTCATGTCTGATTCTGTGAGACCCCATGGATCGCAGCCTGCCAGGCTCCTCTGTCCATAGGATTCTCCAGGAAAGAATACTGAAGTCGGTTGTCATTTCCTTCTCCAGGGGATCTTCCCAATCCAGGGATTGAACCTGCATCTCTTATGTCTTCTGCATTAGCAGGTGGGTTCTTTACCACTAACACCACCTGGGAAACCCAATGAAAAATACTTACAACTATTAAAATTTGAAAAGAAGTTCAATATCACTACAGGAAACTTGCCAGTTGAAATGAAAGTCAGATGCAGCTCACCATATTTCACCCTTTTTCTGTGCAAGATCAACAAATTTGGTAACACACAGTTGTGACAAGGGTGTGCAGAAGCCCATACACTTGTATAGACTCTCTGGATGTCATAGCATCCATTAAAATAAAAAATGCCCATGCTCCTGTGTACATCATTTTCATTTCCAATAATTATTTTTACAGGTATACTTGCATATGGGGACAATGAAATGTGGACACAGATATTCACCGCAGCAGCATGGTTTTTACCAGCAAAAGTCTGGGAACAACCAAAATGTCTAACATAGGCTGTTCAATAAATTGTGATACCAGAGTACAATGGATATTTAACAGAATGAGGTGACTTTGTGATCTGTTATGAAATGGTCCACAAAACATATTGGTACAATTTGTGTTCAAAACCAGTTTAAGTCATATATGTAAAAAAAAATGCATATGTGTTCATATAGTCCTAGACTATCTCTGGAAGTCTTCAAAAGGAACTGGTATCAGTCATAACCTTTGCGGGAATTTGGGGAGGCTGGGAGTTCCTGTCAGATGGAGAATTATTATTTTTTATATATTGTTTGCTATCTTTTGAGTTCTGTACTATGTGTATGAATGACATATTCAAAAATTAACAGTACAGTTTCCAACATCTTCAAGACCAGATAGGATTAGTATCGGTAAATAGCAGGGTTTTGGTTTTTTTTTTTCCTGTTCTCTTTATAACAAAGCATGCATGGTTACTGCCTTCTTTATTTGGATCCTGAGGACTTAGTATGAGGAATAAGACTAGAACTGTAGTACAAATAGGAACTAGGGAGAAATGTCAACTAGGAAAGGACTTCAGAAATTCTGGAGATCCACACCTTGTTAGCTGTCATTATCACCATTAGTCTTCTTTGATAAAATACTTGATGGAGCTCAATATTCAGAAAACGAAGATCATGGCATCTGGTCCCATCACTTCATGGCAAATAGATGGGGAAAAGTGGAAACAGTGACTGACTTTATTTTGGGGCTCCAAAATCACTGCAGATGGTAACTGCAGCCAGGAAATTAAAAGACACTTATTCCTTGGAAGGAAAGTTATGACCAACCTAGACAGCATATTAAAAAGCAGAGACATTACTTTGTCAACAAAGGTCTGTCTAGTCAAGGCTATATTTTTTCCAGTGGTTATGTAAGGATGTGAGAGTTGGACTATAAAGAAAGCTGAGCACTGAAGAACTGATGCTTTTGAACCATGGTGTTGGAGAAGACTCTTGAGAGTCCTTTGGACTACAAGGAGATCCAACCAGTCCATCCTAAAGGAGATCAGTCCTGGGTGTTCATTGGAAAGACTGATGCTGAAGCTGAAACTCCAGTACTTTGGCCACCTGAAGTGAAGAACTGACACACTGGAAAAGACCCTGATGCTGGGAAAGACTGAAGGCAGGAGGAGAAGGGGACGACAGAGGATGAGATGGTTGTATGGCATCTCTGACTCAATGGACATAAGTTTGGGTAAACTCTGGCAGTCAGTGATGGACAGGGAGGCCTGGCATGCTGTGGTTCATGGGGTCGCAAAGAGTTGGACACGACTGAGAGACCGAACTGAACTGAATACGTAGGGCTTCCCTGGTGGCTCAGATGGCAAAGAATCTCCCTGCAATGCAGGAGACCCAGGTTCAATCCCTGGGTCAGGATGATTCCCTGGAGAAGAGAATGGCAAACCACGCCAGTGTTCTTGCCTAGAGAATTCCATGGACAGAGGAGCCTGGTAAGCTATAGTCCACAAGGTCACAAAGAGTCGGACATTGAGCAACTAACCCTTTATTTTGTAACTTTAATAAAGAAAACCTGTTCCCATGTTTTCTGAACTCTAGAGTTACCTGATATCAGGCTACTGTGTTTGTAAGTGCTAATTCAATTTTACTCCTCAGACCGTATTAGGAAATCAGCAAAGCCAGTCATCAGTAGATTCAGAAGGTTAAGAAGTTGGTGGGGCATCTAAAAATCATGTCAGATGAGAAATGACTGAAGAAAATAGCTTTATTTATTTTTTTTTTTTCTGTACAGCTTCAGAGGAAAGAACTGGGATCAGTGAGAGTAGTTATAGGAAGCATAATTTGACTTACGGTAAGAAAGACATTTCCAGTGATGAGAACATTTTGAAAACTTACTGGGCTCTTTTATTGTTACTCGAGTGTTCCCTCTCTAGAAATGCTCAATCAAACGGCATTATAGCGAGAAATCCAATGCACTTTATCAGTGTCATCAGTCCACAATACAACTGTGTCTTTGAGCAAGCCTTTTAAAGAAGTCCACTCCCTGCCTGGTTTTCTTTATTCCATTGCCTCATCTTCCAAGTCAAGGTATCCAGAATTATGACAGTTCAGCAATGAAGCAAATGCTTATCTCTTGTAAATTTTAATTTACTCCTTTGACCTAAAGAATGCCTGGATAATGCTATTATTGACACCCTAGAAGTTCAAAGGTATGGTCAGGACTATTTGTCATTTTTGTGCTGTGACCAAACTTCCTGAGGTTAATGGGCTTAGAAGACAGGGCATCATTTACCTAGTTATTAGCAATATATTAAAAAAAAATTTATTCCCATTTGAAGATTGTCTGATAACCTTTTCATTCACTGTTTAGCTACACTAACAAAGGAAGACTGTCCTGAAAATCCACATTTATAATTTAGTCATGCTTCAGGAATGATCTCTATCCATTTATAAGAAAATCCAGACAAAATGTCTTCATATTATTCTCTGAAGATCAATATCCAGACTCATCATCTCATAAAACTGGCTCTCCCATGTACTTTCCTTATTTTGGCTAATGATACCACTTTTTCCCCCAGATGTCCAGGCTTTAACTCTGAACTTCTACATAATCAGTTGTCAAGTTGACAATAAACCATAATTGATAAGATATATTTTGAGGCCTCTGACTCCCTGCCCTCCCCCAATCCATCACATCTACCATGATCCATTTCCTGTACCTGTTACTGATCACTGATTCCACTCTAGCACTGATCTCAGCTGTTTAAAGAGATGTGGTCCACCCTTATCGAGGACAGCCCATTCATAGAATGACCAGTGATCTGGGGAGAAAAGACCATCTCGGTCAATTAGCTATCACTTGCAGGAACTTCAGAAAGCCAACTAACTATTGCCAATTAGCTAGAGAAATGGCAGCTGAGGGCTCACATGGCAACATCAGAGCTATAAAATTCTGAGGCATACATTAAAATTCAGGATGGGGAACACATGTATACCTGTGATGGATTCATTTTGATATTTGGCAAAACTAATACAATTATGTAAAGTTTAAAAATAAAATAAAATGAAAAAAAAATAAAATTTAATGTGAAAGTCTCAAAAAAAAAAAAAATTCTGAG
>NW_011494607.1:1175880-1178633 GCF_000754665.1 Bison bison bison
AGGTGAAAGTAAAAAAAAAAAAAAATTCTGAGGCAAGCTTAAGTTATGAACCAGAAAATTCTGGGCAAGTACGAGAAGATGATGAAATGGACTAGAGAAGGAGGCAGACCCACAAGGAGATGTGGAAGCAAGCAAGGAGGTGTGTCTTCAGACACAAAGCAGCCTTGGGACAAGGTTGGGTTTCCAACTCCAATTTCTAAAAGACTTGTCTTAATTAATTATAATTTTCTTCTTGAATACTCACCAAAGATTCATATGCCTTCAAACACTCCCACCCACCTTTATTTTAGCTAGCTTAAATGGCTCTCTTCTTGCAGTCCAAAGAGTCCTAATTGAAAGTTTCTTTCACAGCCATTCCAACACTTCCTAGAATGGCCATCACTCTAGTTTAAGCCATCATGATCTTTCGTTCCACAGAAGTATTACAAAACTTCTTGCATTCACTTTCCTGTTTCCAACCCACTAGGTTGATCTTCAAAAAATCCATCACTCTCTTGATCAGAAACCATCTACAACTCCCCACTGTCGAGCCAACGAAGGACAAAATACTGTCGTTGCTATCTCATCTGCAGTTTTGTCTTCCACTACTTGCTAATACTCTCTCCTGACCTCATTTGATCATTTGCTTTAGGTGTCCAGACAAGTGTCAAAGTACACTACTGTGGGTCTGGTCCACTTTGCAGGGTACACATGTTCATTGTGTTCCATGGCCTACAGAAGTTTCTCGTATTATCCTTTGTTTTTCAAGAGAACAGTGATGTATTTCATGATTTCAAATGGCATAAAAATATTTATAAATCTTTTGTCTAAGACATTGCTCTTAAAGAGAAGTGCCTAAAATCTTTGTGTAACACTACGTTAGAAAATAATATGAGTTTTTATAGATTAGCTATTGGAAAGTTATCTGTCAGTAAAATCCTTCCTAAAATCTGCCTTTTCTTTGATTTTCCTGATTCATGAAATTAGCTTGCATTTCTCTATTTCCCAATGTGTCTTCATCTCCTATGACTTTTATTCCTCCTTACCATATGCTTATTTTCACATTCATTCTGGCTCTCTTCTTAGACTGTAATCTCTTTGAAGACAGATGTTTTGTTGAATTCATTTATTGATGGCCCCTGAAATACCTAATGTAGTTTTTTGTCCAAAATAGTAGCTCAATAAATGATTTAATTTTTTAAAACTCACATTGATCAAATAAATATGAGTCTGAGGGATATATTGTTAACAAAGCTGATGTATCTACATCTCTAGGGATTAAAATCTACTATTTAACAGAATAAATGCACCAAGTAATGTCAGTTATAGCACAGTGCTAGGTATAGACAAGACTTCAAATAGTACAGAGAAAAATTATATGGCTTACCACTGAAATTTAATCATATTCTTCAAAGCATGTGTAACAGTCGGATAATAAGAATATAGTAAATTTCAAAGAATAAGATCTGATCAACAGAGCTAAACATTAATTCCATATCTCATCTCAAACCTTTGCAGAAAATGCTTTCTTTCACTGACTCCAGAATATTTGCATTTTGCATGACAACAGACCCCTTTCTTTTGTGCCCACCAATCAGAATATTGACTTCTTGGCCACAGAAATATATGTAAATTTGCATCGTTTAAAAAATATTTATTACCTAGCAACTGTTTACAAAGCATTGGGTTAGATCCTCTGCAGAATACAAAACATTCACAATATCTGCTGTGTGCTGAAGAAATGTGGAGTCTAATTGGGGAAACCAAATATAGGTACATGAAAAGACTGCATTATAGCATAGCTGTCTGATTGTTCTACTTATCTATTGCTGCATAATAAGCCACCTGTCATATGAATAAGCCAAAGATGACCCTTGTATATTGACCCCGTGTTGTTTACATCTTCACAGTAGGCTGACTGTTAGCACAAAGCCTGCTGGCACTAAACTCAAATTTTACACATCCAATTTTAAAAATATATAGCCCCAAAGAGCATATTTTTAGCCATTGAGAGCCTGCCTGCTTGGCATAAAATCCATAAACTGCACCCAATATCTGATAGTCACATATTAAGACAAGGCAAGGGGCTATAAAAGACCCCAAGCTGTCACTGCTCTTTTGAGCACCTCACATCGCTTAATGTGTAAGCTTGCTCTCTGATTTCCATGTCCCGTGGAGTTTCCTGTGTCCTCTTCCCTTTCTAAGTGGTGGCTTCATACCAGCTGCCACTGGAAGGTCTCCTGCCCTGAGGGACTTACACCTAAGTTTGTCAAAGCACTCCCTCCTGCCCCCAATAAAGCTGGTACCTGCTACTGCCACCACATGGTCTTGTTTTTTCTTGATGAGCCCTGAAATTCTCAAACTAACTATACTACCCCAAAATGCAATGGTTTAAAAGAACAACATTTATTTGACTCAATTTGCAATTTGGATAGAGTGTAGTACGGGTGGCTTATCACTGATACATTTGGCATCAACTGGAGACTGAAACCATAGGTCCCCTTTCAAGGTGGATTCTTAATCCTTATGATTCTGTTGCTCTCTCTCTCTCTACATTGCAGTTCATCTCTAGGGCTTTGCTACATGGATTGGGCTACTTTGTGCTTGTGCTCAGTTGCTCAGTCACGTCTGACTGTGACTCCATGGACTGTATGTAGCCCATCAGGCTCCTCTGTCCATGGAATTTTCCAGGCAAGAATACTGGAGCAGGTTGCCATTTCCTCCTCCAGGGGATCTTCCCGATCCAGTGATCAAACCCAAAGAATCCACTTGCC
>NW_011494607.1:1178733-1187037 GCF_000754665.1 Bison bison bison
CAAGAATCCCCCTGCCAGTGCAGGAGATGCAAGAGATGCGGGTTCGATTCCTGGGTTGGGAAGATTCCCTGGAGGAAGAAATGGCAGCCCACTCTGGTATTCTTGCCTAGGAAATCCCAAGAAGAGAGGAGCCTGGTGGGCTATAGTCAATGGGGTCTCAAAGAGTTGAACAGAACTGAGTGACTGAACTACTTGTTATATGGTGGTTGGCTTCCTTAAAACAAGCATTCCAAGAGGCCCAGGATTTCCAGAATGACACTCAAGTTCATTCTGTTTGTCAAACAAGTCATTAAGGACAACTCCAATTCAAGCGAAGGAAAATTAGACTACTTCTCGAAGGAAGAAGTAGCAAAGAATTTTACATCATCTTTAATCCACCACAGTGACTAATGTACACTCAGTAATACAAATGAGGACTGCTTATACTCTTATATAGGGTTTGACAAACTACAGCCTGTGGGCCGAATCTGGCCCATTGCTTATTTTTATAAATAAAGTTTTATTGGAACACAGTCACACTCACTTGTTTCTGTATTATGCATGGCTGTATTTGTGTTACAACCACAGAGTTGAGTAGTCAAAATCAAGACCCTGAAACTTGCACAATCAGAGATATTTACTATCTGGGCCTTCATAAGACAAATGTGCTAACTGCTAATGTGTGATTTGAATTTCTTTTTCTTTTTTTTTTTTTTTAGGCAGCCCTGTGTGGCATGAGGGATCTTAGTTCCCTAACCAGGAATGGAACCCATGCCTTCTGCATTGGGAGCATGGACTCTTAACCACTGGATTGCCAGGAAGTCCTGAATTGTTTTTTAAAATGTACTTGTTAAGTACAAAATTCCTTAGGAAAGGTTGACTGACAAGCTTGCAACACTGCCAGAGCCACACACAGTGACTATCTGGAGCAGTAATGAGTCAGTTTTGTCTGTCACCGACAGACGGAGTCAACCACTGTGCTGTTTCCTTCAGTCTTGACTACTATCCTTGGGAGCTTACTGTGTGTTTACCAAATGTGTGTTTAAAGTGTTTTCAATCAGCATTTACCCAATCATGAGCAATGAGTGCAAAAAAGCAGTTACGTGTGCTAAAAGTGTAAGTAACAAAAGTGACATTTATGACAAAAAATAATAATTTTAAAAGGAAAAGTGATATGAAAATGCATTTGCTCTTGTGCATATGGGACAAATCATTAGAAGGGTGTCTTCCAAAGAATTAAGAATAAATATTGCAACATGTGAAAAGTGCTTTGCTCTGTGATTGGGAGTAATCAACAGACAAAATGTAAAAATGGAGCAATGAAAATACACAGGTGAGACTAGAGGGGCAATCTCAAAGCCTTCTGTGTAACATGCATTCTGGAGATGACATTCAGGGTTTGCAAATTTGAAAGCCAACTAACCACAGTAGAAGGTCTTGAGACTTTTGATGAAAGATATATTTCCATAGGTGCAAATTTCTACTGAAATATGCACAGTATCAAAGTGAGAAAAGGTGTGAACATCACAAAAACAATTCCCTACATTTGCAGAGATCAACTATTTCCCACTTAGGCAGACTTCCACAGTACTCAAGACTGATTTTTTCTTTTTCTTCTTTATTAAGTTTTCTGATAGCAGGCATGGGGTAAAGAAGGAAAAAAGAAGGCTACTTTCAGATCGCAAAGAACAAATTGACTCTAATTTGTTGAAAATCCTTCCATGAACTAAGATGCCTTTTAGAACAAATCTGATATTAAATATTTTTAAAATAGAATTTCTGAATTTCAAATTCTGTAGTTGAAAGACACAAGGAAACAGACAAGCAAAACAGTATCCATACTGAAACATGTGATATCACATTTGATCCAGTAACTTCTAAACATAATAACTTTCACTGTAAAGCTTAGGGCAAATTTTTGACATAATTGGTGATTCATTGTTATTAAAAAGGCTTTTTATTAACAACATCTACATATTTCAAATAAATTGAAAATTTTCTTGGATCAATGCAACCAAAATAAAATTCAGGAATATTTTGAAGGCTGAAGACTTTCAGGGTCAACCATAACACTTAGCCTTTCTTTTTGTGCCCATCAAAATAGTCTCATGGTTTTTATTGAATGACTTTATTACAAGTTCTCATAAAATACTATCTTCATCTTTTTTAAACATGGAGATTCCACATAAGGTTTCCTTTGGGAAAAAAGTGTTCTACTATTTAAAGACTTGAAAATCATGACTATAAATTACGGAAACTGTTGAGGATTTTTGAGCAGGAAAGTTACATAATAAAAGTGGTATTTTTGGAATATATTAATCTGGTTCTATGTCAGATGGATTGCCCAGAGACCAGTTAAAAAGATACTATGAACAGCGTCCTGTGAAAATAACCATTATAATACAATAGAAAATGGAACTAAGACCTATTATATCTGTTGGAAATCATGAGAGGAATAAAACAAAGTGGTTGAAATAGTATGTTTATGTGCCAAATAGGCATGCTGAAAGGCTTTTTCACCTTCAAGCTCTATGACTTTCTTTATTTTTACTTCAAATAAAAAATGTAAAACAAAGAAAGAATTACACTTCAGAAAGTGTTCAGATAGACCCCTAATAAAGGGAAAAAGCACTTAGCAATTTTTACCCGACTTCATCCAAAATGGCTGTGGTTAGTTTAAGGGCATTGACTAGATATGAGAGCTATCTGAACTTTTAACAATGAGATTCTCACCTGCCTCCATTTTTTAACCTCAGAAGCATTTTTCCTTGACTTTATAAAATTCTTTTCAAAGATAACAAATATTCATATATTTGATGTAGAAAAATTATAGAAATATATAGAAGCAAGCAAAAAATAAAATTACTTGTAACTTTACAGCCTAGATAGAGTGGGTTTGGAAGTCTATATGCTTCTTACCATATAGTCTTGTCAATATTATTCTATATAAACATATTCTATATAAATATATACAAATAAACAAACAAAGTTCAAATAAAATAGGATTATACTCTACATTCAAGTAGATGTTTCACAAGTGAGTCTCATATATTATTAATTATATATATATATAATACAATATATATAATATTATATATTATTAGTTAAATATTTGATGTTTTTGAACTGTGATGTTGGAGAAGACTCTTGAGAGTCCCTTGGACTGCAAGATCAAACCAGTCAATCCTAAAGGAAATTAGTCCTCAATATTCATTGGAAAGACTAATGCTGAAGCTGAAGCTCCAATACTTTGGCTACTTGATGCAAAGAGCTGACTCCTTAGAAAAGACCATGATGCTGGGAAAGATTGATGGTGGGAGGAGAAAGGGATGACAGAGGATGAGATGGTTAGATGGCATCACTGACTCAATGGACACAAGTTTGTGATGGAGGAGTTGGTGATGGACAGAGAAGCCTGGAGTGCTGCAGTCCATAGGGGTTGCAAAGAGTCGGATGTGACTAAGAGACTGAACAACATTTGGCAACCAGGGAATAAATTTAACTTATATGCAGAGTACATCATGAGAAATGCTGGGCTGGATAAAGCACAAGCTGGAATCAAGATTGCCAGGAGAAATATCAATAACCTCAGATATGCAGATGACACCACCCTTATGGCAGAAAGTGAAGAGGAACTCAAAAGCCTCTTGATGAAAGTGAAAGAGGAGAGTGAAAAAGTTGGCTTAAAACTCAACATTCAGAAAACGAAGATCATGGCATCTGGTCCCATCACTTCATGGCAAATAGATGGGAAACAATAGAAACGGTGACAGACTTTATTTTTGGGGGCTCCAAAATCACTGCAGATGGTGACTGCAGCCATGAAATTAAAAGACACTTGCTCCTTGGAAGAAAAGTTATGACAAACCTATGGAGAAGGCGATGGCGCCCCTCTCCAATACTCTTGCCTGGAAAATCCCATGGACGGAGGAGCCTGGTAGGCTGCAGTCCATGGGGTCACTAAGAGTCAGGCATGATTGAGTGACCCCCCTTTCACTTTTCACTTTAATGCATTGGAGAAGGAAATGGCTACCCACTCCAGTAGTCTTGCCTGGAGAATCCCAGGGACAGAGGAGCCTAGTGGGCTGCAGTCTATGGGGTCGCACAGAGTCGGACACGACTGAAGTGACTTAGCAGTAATAGTAGCAGCAGAGAGCATATTAAAAAGCAGAGACATTACTTTGCCAACAAAGGTCCATCTAGTCAAAGCTATGGTTTTTCCAGTAGTCATGTATAGATGTGAGAGTATAAAGAAAGATGAGCACCAAAGAATTGATGCTTTTGAACTGTGGTGTTGGAGAAGACTCTTGAGAGTCCTTTGGACTGCAAGGAGATCCAACCAGTCCATCCCAAAGGAAATCAGCCCTGAATATTCATTGGAAGGGCTGATGCTGAAGCTGAAACTCCAATACTTTGGCCCCCTGATATGAAGAACTGACTCATTGGAAAAGACCTGACACTGGAAAAGACTGAGGGCAGGAGGAGAAGGGGATGACAGAGGATGAGACAGTTGGATGGCATCACCAACTCAATGGACATAAGCTTGAGTAAACTCTGGGAGTTGGCGATGGACAGGGAGGCCTGGCTTGCTGCAGTCCATGGGGTCACAAAGAGTCGGACATGACTCAGCAACTGAACTGAACTGAAGAATCAATGCCCAGAAATCTAGCATGTAATTTTAAGCAGACTATCTTGGAATTGAAATTTAACTCAAAGTATTGTCATAAGATGTGCATGATCTCCAAACTAAAATACATTTAATTTGCATCTAATCATAGGTTGTAAAGTTAAGTGTTTATAAACACCAGTCCCTTTTAAACTTCAACACTGGCTTGGTCTCAGTGTGTAACCAGAATTTAGTATCACAGGGTCCATCTGAGCATCTCACCAGATTGGAACTGAAATGGAGTTCCAACAGAGTATGTCTATTCCTCCTCCAGACCATCACTTGTCTGTGTTTTCAACTGATGGTTTCAGCCAGGCATGTTTCTGCTGTCTCAAATCGGTGTCTTCTCCAACAGAGCCCAGCCATAGTCATCAAAACTTTGTGTCTCTCCTTCCCATTCTTCTGCTTACTGATACTCCCATCACCTGAGGCTACTGAACCCCTAGTGATTCATTGACTGTATCAAAGCAAATGATCTGTTCCTGGAAGATCCAGGGATTGACCCCTTGCTCTGCATCTTTCTCCTGGCTTATGTTCAAGGGCTCTTGTTACCATACCAATACCTTTATAATACCTTTATATACTACAGAGCTAACAATATAAATCCTGGAAGCCCTCATTAACACAGTTCCTCTTACAGCACTGATTGTGTAACATGAAACCTGACAACTGTGTGCAGCAAAGACATAGATCATGTTAAAATCACCAAAGCCCTTTTGTGTGCTTCACGATAGTGCATTATCTCTGTGAATTAAAACCAGAGTATGCTAACCAACATCATTTTTTTCATTATCAGCTTGGCAATAATCAAAAAGTTGAACAACATTCTGCTTCTAAGGCTATGGGGTAATAGGTACTCTCATATATTGCTAGCTGAAGGACACAAAATACAACCACCATAAAGGACATTTTGGCAATATTTTTAATAGTTACAAATGTATTTACCCTTTGACCCAGCAATCTTACTTCTGGGAATATGTCTTACTGACATATCTGCACACATCAAAATGATTTATGCCCAAGGTTATTCAATATTGCTTTGTTTGTAAAAGCAAAAGATTGGAAACAACCCAAGTTATCTATCAGCAGAGGAGTGGTACATAACCATAATGGAATATTAGGCATCTGCAAAAAATGGTGAGGAAGCATGAGATGCACTGGTAGAGAAGGATCTCAAGGAGATATTATTAAGGGTAAAAGTCAAGGTGAAGAAGAGGGCCACATTTTATATAGGAAATGGAAGAATCAGTACCAGCAACTAGGTTAACCATGAGGGGTGTGGGCTTTAGGAAGTAGAGTGTGAAGTAGATGATTAGAAAGTGGCAAAAAACTCAATGTATCCTTTGTTAAATGTTTCTCTCTTAGTTTTTAAAAGCTCATTTGAATGTATCACCTTTGTTTTTTTTAAAAACACAAAATAAATAAAACTTTTTATTTCATTGTTTTAGTTCACTACAAGATCACAAGAGTCTTCTAATTAGAAGCAGAATGTTGTTCAACTTTTTGATTATTGCCAAGCTGATAATGAAAAAAATGATGTTGGTTAGCATACTCTGGTTTTAATTCACAGAGATAATGCACTATCGTGAAGCACACAAAAGGGCTTTGGTGATTTTAACATGATCTATGTCTTTGCTGCTGAATAAGAACACTGAGATGTCTTCTTAGATGAGCTTTCCTGGTACAAGGAAAAAGGTTTAAAAAGTATTAAATCAATGTACTTATAAATTACTATGAATATCATTTATTAGTTTTCCACTTTGTAGCATTAAGAATCTAAGAAAATCCTAAGCAACTCTGACTTTTCCACTTTTCTGACTCAGTCTTTTCTGAAAAGAGTGATAGGTCATCTGAACCTCCCTACTCCAAATACATCTATGTCATCTTAAAAAGAGATGGAAAAATTATTTAAGCTTTGATATGGATAATTGTTATTTTATAAGTACCACAAAATAAGCAGGAAACTGTAATGTGATTAAGCTGAGAGGCAGAGAATTGTCAAATATATAAGAATTTGTTTTTTAAAAGCTTATTTATGCATCAAAGTATTAGCAATTTGAATACAACGGACGGCTCAATTAGATAAAACAGACATAATTCTTTAACTTGACAGGATAATTTCAAATTGTCATCTAACATGTGACCACATTGACATGTTTAGTTCTCATGGTAAGATGTTTCTAATAGAATTATGAGTCCTGCTTCAAAGCATGATTTCTATAATAAAATTGAAGCAAGACATGAGAACTAAAGATAGTATTATTATGCTTTCATAAGTATATATTATTATCATGTTATTATTATTTTAAAAAATGAAATGGAGTGACCTATATGGAAAAAGAATCTTAAAAAGAGGATATAGATACATGTATAATGGATTCACTTTGCTGTTGAGCAGAAAGTAACACAATATTGTAAATCAACTATATTCTAATTTAAAAAAGAAATGAAAACTAGCTGTGTGATTTTACAAAGGTGACTTAACCATTTATGAGCCTCAGTTTCCTCATTTGTTCACAAGATGATAGTAATCCCTTTTCTTAGGGTTGTTGTAAGGAATAAATGAAATAATGCATTTGAAGTTGTGCTCAAACTATGTCTGGCATACAGTAAGTGCTCACTAAATGGTGGCTATTATTTTGATCTTATTTGAATGTCAACAATCTTATAACATGGCATGTATTGGTTTTTACCATTTAGTCACATATATTCATAACTAAGACTTCCCTGGTGGCTCAGATGGTAAAGCATCTGTCTACAGTGCGGGAGACCCAGGTTCTATCCCTGGGTTGGGAAGATCCCCTGGAGAAAGGAATGGCTACCCACTCCAGTATAACTAAACATGTATGTATATATAATTTATGACATGATATTACTGTTCTAATAACACAGAAAATGCTTATGATTTGCTAATTGTAAAATTGGATTAGGAAATTTAATGAATACAAGTGCGTGCATGGGACTTTTTGAAGGAGGTTGCCATTATCTCCATTACCTCCACCACAGTTTGACCCCTGGACAAACAACAGGGAAGGAAAACAGCACTGCCCATCAACAGAAAATTGGATTAAAGATTTGCTGAGCATGGCCCTGCCCATCAGAACAAGACACAGTTTCCCCCTCAGTGTCTCCAATTAGGAAGCTTCCATAAATCTCTTACCCTTATCCATCAGGGGGCAAACAATGAAAACCACAATCACAGAAAACTAACCAAACTAATCATTTGAATCACAGCCTTGTCTAACTCAATGAAACTATGAGCCATGCCATGTAGGGCCACCCAAATCGGACGGGTCATGGTGGAGAGTTCTGACAAAATGTGGTCCACTGGAGAAGGGAATGGCAAACCACTTCAGTATTCTTGTCTGGGGAATACCATGAACAGTATGAAAAGGCAAAAATATAGGACACTGAAAGATGAACTCCCCAGATTGGTCAGTAGGTGTCCAATATGCTACTGGAGATCAGTGGAGAAATAACTCCAGAAAGAATGAAGAGACAGAGCCAAAGCAAAAACAACATCCAGTTGTGGATGTAACTGGTGATGGAAGTGAAGTCCGATGCTGTAAAGAGCAATACTGCATAGGAACTAGAAATGTTAGGTCCATGAATTAAGGCAAATTGGAAGTGGTCAAACAGGAGATGGCAAGAGTGAACAT
>NW_011494607.1:1187137-1187441 GCF_000754665.1 Bison bison bison
TTCTCTCTTAGTTTTTAAAAGCTCATTTGAATGTATCACCTTTGTTTTTTTTAAAAACACAAAATAAATAAAACTTTTTATTTCATTGTTTTAGTTCACTACAAGATCACAAGAGTCTTCTAATTCTTTTCTCTGGTTTAATCACTTTGAATAAGAACACTGAGATGTCTTCTTAGATGAGCTTTCCTGGTACAAGGAAAAAGGTTTAAAAAGTATTAAATCAATGTACTTATAAATTACTATGAATATCATTTATTAGTTTTCCACTTTGTAGCATTAAGAATCTAAGAAAATCCTAAGCAAC
>NW_011494607.1:1187984-1189134 GCF_000754665.1 Bison bison bison
TCACCATCTGCAGTGATTTTGGAGCCCCCAAAAATAAAGTCTGACACTGTTTCCACTGTTTCTCCATCTGTTTTCCATGAAGTGATGGGACCGGATGCCATGATCTTTGTTTTCTGAATGTTGAGCTTTAAGCCAACTTTTTCACTCTCCTCTTTCACTTTCATCAAGAGGCTTTTTAGTTCCTTTTCACTTTCTGCCATAAAGGTGGTGTCATCTGTAAACGTAGTACTTGGATGCAATCTCAAAAGCGACAGAATGAGCTCTGTTCATTTCCAAGGCAAGCCATTCAATATCACAGTAATCCAAGTCTATGCCCCAACCAGTAATGTTGAAGAAGCTAAATTTGAATGGTTCTATGAAGACCCACAAGACCTTCTAGAACTAACACCCCCCAAAAATGTCCTTTTCATTATAAGGAACTGGAATGCAAAAGTAGGAAGTCAAGAATACCTGGAGTAAGAGGAAAATTTGGCCTTAGAGTACAAAATAAAGAAGGACAAAGGCTAACAGAGTTTTACCAAGAGAACGCACTGGTCATAGCAAACACCCTCTTCCAACAACACAAGAGATGACCCTACACATGGACATCACCAGATGGTCAATACTAAAATCAGATTGATTATATTCTTTGCAGCCAAAGATGGAGAAGCTCTATACAATCAGCCAAAACAGGACTGGGAGCTGACTGTGGCTCAGAACATGAACTCCTTATTGCAAAATTCAGACTTAAATGGAAGAAAGTAGGGAAAACTACTCAACTATTCAAGTATGATCTAAATCAAACCCTTTACAATTATACAATGGAAGTGACAAATAGATTCAAGGGACAAGATTTGATAGAGTGCCTAAAGAACTGTAGATGGAGGTTCGTAACATTGTACAGGAAGTGGTGGCCAAAACCATCCCCAAGAAAATGCAAGAAGGCAAAATGGTTGTCTGAGGAGGCCTTACAAATAGCTGAGAAAAGAAGAGAAGCCAAAGGCAAGGGAGAAAAGGTTAGATATACCCGTTTGAATGCAGCATTCCAAAGAATAGCACGGAGAGATAAGAAAGCCTTCTTCAGTGATCAATGCAAAGAAATAGAGGAAAACAATAGAATGGGAAAGACTAGAGATCTCTTCAAGAAAATCAGAGATACCAAGGGAACATT
>NW_011494607.1:1189234-1190088 GCF_000754665.1 Bison bison bison
ACAGAAATGGTATGGACCTAACTGAAGTAGAAGATATTAAGAAGAGGTGGCAACAATACACAGAAGAACTATACAAAAAAGATCTTAATGACCTAGATAACCACGATAGTGTGATCACTCACCTCCAGCCAGACATCCTGGAATGCAAAGTCAAGTGGGTCTTAGGAAGCATCACTACAGACAAAGCTAGTGGAGGTGATGGAATTCCATTGTATAGAGATTCTCCATCTTTGGCTGCAAAGAATATAATCAATCTGATTTTGGTATTGACTATCTGTTGATGTCCATGTGTAGAGTCATCTCTTGTGTTGTTAGAAGAGGGTGTTTTCTATGAGGTGATGGAATAGTTGGACTATTTCAAATCCTAAAAGATGATGCTGTGAAACTGTTGCACTCATTATGCCAGCAAATTTGAAAAACTCAGCACTGGTCACAGGACTGGAAAAAGTCAGTTTTCATTTCTATCCCAAAGAAGGGCAATGCCAAAGAATGTTTGAATTACCGCACAATTGCACTCATCTCACACTCTAGCAAAAGAATGCTCAAAATTTTCCAAGCCAGGCTTCAACAGTACGTGAACCATGAACTTCCAGATGTTCGAGCTGGATTTAGAAAAGGCAGAGGAACCAGAGATCAAATTGCCAACATCTGTTGGATCATAGAAAAAGAAAGAGAATTCCAGAAAAACATCTATTTCTGCTTTATTGACTGTGTGGATGGGAATACCAGACCACCTTACCTGCCTCCTGAGAAATCTGTATGCAGGTCAAGAAGCAACAGTTAGAACCAGACATGGAACCACAGACTGGCTCTAAATTGGGAAAGGAGTACATCAAGGCTGTATATTGTCACCC
>NW_011494607.1:1190188-1194620 GCF_000754665.1 Bison bison bison
GAAAAAGTTGGCCTAAAACTCAACATTCAGAAAACAAAGATCATGGCATCTGGCCCCATCACTTCATAGCAAATAGATGGGGAAACAGTGGAAACAGTGACAGGCTTCATTTTCTTGGGCTCCAAGATCACTGCAGATGGTGACTGCAGCCATGAAATTAAAAGATGCTTGCTCCTTGGAAGAATATCTATGACCAAACTAGACAGTATATTAAAAAGCAGAGACAACTTTACCAACAAAGCCATCTAGTCAAAGCTATGGTTTTTCCAGTAGTCAGGTATGGATCGTAGAGTTGGACTATAAAGAAAGCTGAGCACCGAAGAATTGATGCTTTTGAACTGTGGTGTTGGAGAAGGCTCTTGAGAGTCCCTTGGACTGCAAGGAGATCAAACCAGTCCATCCCAAAGGAAATCAGCCCTGAATATTCATTGGAAGGGCTGATGCTGAAGCTGAAACTCCAATACTTTGGCCAGCTGATGTGAAGAACTGACTCATTTGAAAAGACCCTGATGATGGCAAAGATTGAAAGCAGGAGGAGAAGGGGATGACAGAGGGTTAGATAGTTGGATGGCATCACCAACTTGATGGACATGGATTTGAGTAAGCTCCAGGAGTGGACAGGGAGGCTTGGCGTGCTGCAGTCCGTAGGGTAGCAGAGTTGGACATAACTGAGAGACTGAACTGAACTGAACTGATGATTTAAAAAATCTCTGGTAAAATAATAGCAAGAGATATACAAGCATATTAACAGTTATAGGTATTGGGGTAGTAAAATTATTAACAATTACCCTTTTATTTTCTCTATTTCCTAAATTTTAAAAAAAATATTTTTGTAACTTTATAATGACAAGAAACATAAACTTGGTGGGGGCAGAAATAAATAAAATAAATTGTCAGAAAAAGTTCAATTGGAAAAACCTGAATTGGCCAATCCAATACCTTAATTCAGGTAATATTAATAATTTAGTGTCCATCCCCACCCCATCCCTCAAACAAATATCCTGCATTTACTACTGCAACAGAGTAAACTCTCTAGGTTTGGGTATATAAAACATACTTCTAGGGGAAAGAGTAACTACATCAGAAGATGCAAAGGAATATATAGTAGGAAGAAAGAAAATTTTAAAAAAATTACTATGTGTCAGATACTGCCAGTTTCCTCACTAACCTCTTCTCTTCTTTAGTGATACAACCCCAAGTTTGTCACAATGGCAATGCACTCTGTTAAAAAAACTTTCCTGGATCCCCTTGTGGCAATGGATGACCACGGGCCCCACCTTATATAATAAAGTATAATCTGGAATCACTGGAGAGACTTAGTGGGCCTGCTCTTGTGGCTTTCTGTCCCTTCCTCCTTCCTGCTAGCTACACAGATGCGTTGCCTGGTTACAGCCATCCATCATTTTGCCATTGTGCTTATTAAAGTTACAAACTGAGTATGGCAGGACCAAAAGTTTTAAGTTTGGGTCCCAGCCAGTAGTAGCTGTACCTTCCTGGATAAGTCTTCTCCTTAGGAGAGAAAACTGAGTTGTACCTTCCTGGACAAGTCTTCTTGTTAGGAGAGAAAACTGAGTTGTACCTTCCTGGACAAGTCTTCTCGTTAGGAGAGAAAACTGAGTTGTACCTTCCTGGACAAGTCTTCTCCTTAGGAGAGAAAACTGAGTTGTACCTTCCTGGACAAGTCTTCTCATTAGGAGAGAAAACTGAGTTCCTGAATGTGAAAGCTACCATGAAAATATCGTGCTTTTTGTAGCAAACAAATCCTAACTATTACACATGAACTCCCAACCATGCCTAAAGCAGATCAGAGAGAAAGACACTCTCTTTTGAACTGTGGCTTATGACAGGGAGAGTCAGAATTTAGAATTTAAAAGAGACTTGAAACAGGCAACACTGACTATATTTTTTTCACCATGCAGTCTTTCCTATATGTGTGGGCTGTGTTTCTGCAATGTCATCTAGGACCCACGATATTTGTGACCTTTTTTAATGTAGAAAAGTATACATTAGAAATGTCCATATGTTGACACTCTTCAACACCTTGAGTCTTGGTCTCTTGTAGTCCTTGGATTGTGTGTATGAATGCTAATAAGGCACGACTTGGGTTGCTTCAAGCAAAAAATGGTGTTCCACAGAATCAGTGATTTCTGCCAGCAGGAGAACACACTTTCAAGGAATATTCCACCTGGAAGCTGTCTTGTGTACTTGCTTGTGTGTTCAGTCACTTCAGTCGTGTCCGACTCTTTGCAATCCTATGGACTGTAGCCCACCAGGCGCCTCAGTCCATGGGATTCTCCAGGCAAGAATACTGCAGTAGGTTGCCACGCCCTTCTCCAGGGGATCTTCCCAACCCAGGGATAGAATCTGCATCTCGTGCGCTGCAGGCAGATTCTTTACCGACTGAGCCACCAGGGAAGCCAGGAAGCTGTCTCCTTCCCCTATAAATTCAGACTGGTCTATAAAACTCCTCCTCTCACTATAAGACAGTACAAGAAAAGCCCCAAAGAAAGGAGTCATTCCTGAGTATAAAAAAACTGTGACTGATCTGTCACAGAGGGACGTCCTTCTGTTTCAGCAGAGTTAGCATTAGTGTGAGTGTTAGGTTGTTGTGAGCAATTGCATGGTGAGTCAGAACTCACTCCCAGGTGTATCTGACTCTCATGCTGTCACCACTACACACCATGGCTTCAGCCTCAACTGCTGACTAGGCTAAGGGTGAATCTTGAGCAGTTGTAGATAAGAGATGAAGAACTGTCAGCACAGCAAGAGGAACTGGCCATCCAACATACACCTGAGATCCAGAACACCTTCCCTTCAGCACAGCAGAGCACACAGAGCATCAAGGGGTCACGCAGATTGGTTAATAAAGGACCAGAGCCTGCATTAGGAGAAATCTCACAGGGCAGAGCTGCCCCATCCCCCTTCATCCCACAGGTATGTCTTCTCTGAGTTTGATCCAGTCACGATTATTTAGTGAGAGAGAAAAGAATGAGAATAACAAGCACAATCCATTGCACGGAAATAAATTAACCTGCACAGACAGCTCAACTGGAGAGGCACCATCTGACGTAATGGGGGAGCCGCAGGTCATTTGGGGTCCCATGGACTGTAGCTCACCAGGCTCTTGTGTCCATGGAATTCTCCAGACAAGGATACTGGAGTGGGTTGCCATTCTCCTCCAGGGGATCTTCCCAACCAAAGGACTGAATCCGCACCTCTTGCATCTTCTGCATTGGCAGGCGGGTTCTTTACCACTAGCGCCACCATGTTATGTACCAGTCAGGGTCCCCTGGCATGTAACAGATGGCACAATCAAACTGAGTAGTTCACAGAGAGTTTAATAAAGGGACTCAAGGCAAAAATGTGGACAAGGTTTAGAGAAAACAGGAAGGGGTGGAACAACACCCTGGAACTTGTAGAACTCAGGACGCTTCTACAGTCCAGGTCTCAAAGGACAAGGGGAGCGAGTACTCTGGATGTAAGCGTGAACTTCCTCACAGGACCTAAGTCCTCTGGGGGAAGAAAAGCACTTCTTTGAGACAACCTGGTAGTTAGAGACAGGGAATAAACACCATGATTTCCCTTGTCTCCTACCCTTGATTTCCTGATGTTATCTGCAGGTTTCTGGGAAGCAAAACAGGTGGAGAGTTGATCTCGAAGGACAAGCAGAAGATAAGTAGCGTATTTCATATGGTTCTAATGAAAAGACTCTTAACGAGACAACTTACAGAGACTTCAGCAACATTAAGAGACATAAGAGAGATGTTAGAGCACCCAGAAACTAGCAACATTGCCACCCCTAGAAGTGAAGGGAGTGTTTCCATAGTCACATAGACACACACTCCCATTTCCCTGGGCTTCACACCTCTCTCCAGCTATGGCTGTCTCTTTTTGCCCCTTCCCATCAAACTTCTGAAAAATATGTTATTTATCCACAGTTTCCATTTCCTTTGCCACCACTCATTCCTTACTGTTTCCACCCATAAAACTGGGCAATACTGTTCTTGCTAACATCTTTGTGTCATAAATGCCAAGGACACCCATTAGTCTTAGGGTTCAGGGCTACAGCTTGACAGTGGTGATTGCTCCCAACTATCAAAGATATTTTACTACACCACAAGTGTAAGAAAGAGTAGGTCTAGAATGCAGGAGATCCCTCTAGGGTTTCAGTTCAGTTCAATTCAGTCACTCAGTCATGTCCGACTCTTTGCGACCCCATGAATCGCAGCACACCAGGCCTCCCTGTCCATCACCAACTCCCAGAGTTCACTCAGACTCATGTTCATCAAATCGATGATGCCATCCACCCATCTCATCCTCTGTCGTCCCCTTCTCCTCCTGCCCCCAATCCCTTCCAGCATCAGGGTCTTTTCCAATGAGTCAACTCTTTGCATGAAGTGGCCAAAGTACTGGAGTTTCAGCTTTAGCATCA
>NW_011494607.1:1194944-1198961 GCF_000754665.1 Bison bison bison
TCAGCCACTGTTTCCACTGTTTCCCCATCTATTTCCCATGAAGTGATGGGACCAGATGCCATGATCCTCGTTTTCTGAATGTTGAGCTTTAAGCCAACTTTTTCACTCTCCTCTTTCACTTTCATCAGGAGGCTTTTTAGTTCCTCTTCGCTTTCTGCCATAAAGGTGGTGTCATCTGCATATCTGAGGTTACTGATATTTCTCCCAGCAATCTTGATTCCAGTTTGTGCTTCTTCCAGCCCAGCATTTCTCATGATGTACTCTGCACATAAGTTAAATAAGCAGGGTGACAATATACAGCCTTGACGTACTCCTATTCCTATTTGGAACCAGCATGTTGTTTCATGTCCAGTTCTAACTGTTGCTTCCTGACCTACATATAGGTTTCTCAAAAGGCAGGTCAGGTGGTCTGATAGTCCCATCTCTTTTAGAATTTTCCACAATTTATTGTGATCCACATAATCAAAGGCTTTGGCATAGTCCATAAAGCAGAAATAGATGTTTTTCTTGAACTCTCTTGCTTTTTCTATGATCCAGTGGATGTTGGCAATTTGATCTCTGGTTCCTCTGCCTTTTCTAAAACCAGCTTGAACATCTGGAAGTTCACGGTTCACGTATTGCTAAAGCCTGGCTTGTAGAATTTTGAGCATTACTTTACTAGCGTGTGAGATGAGTGCAATTGTGCGGTAGTTTGAGCATTCTTTGGCATTGCCTTTCTTTGGGATTGGAATGAGAACAATATCCACAACTGGGTATTGTTTTTGCTTTGGCTCCATCGCTTCATTCTTTCTGGAGTTATTTCTCCACTGATTTCCAGTAGCATATTGGGCACCTTCCAACCTGGGGAGTTCCTCTTTCAGTATCCTATCATTTTGCCTTTTCATACTGTTCATGGGGTTCTCAAGGCAAGAATACTGAAGTGGTTTGCCATTCCCTTCTCCAGTGGACCACATTCTGTCAGACCTCTCCACCGTGACCCGCCTGTCTTGGGTGGCCCCACATGGCATGGCTTAATTTCATTGAGTTAGACAAGGCTGTGGTCCATGTGATTAGACTGACTAGTTATCTGTGACTATGGTTTGTGTATCTGCCCTCTGATGCTCTCTCGCAACACCTAACATCTTACTTGGGTTTCTCTTACCTTGGACGTGTGGTATCTCTTCACGGGCTGCTCCAGCAAAGCACAGCCACTGCTCCTTACCTTGGATGAGGGGTATCTCCTCACCACCACCCCTCCTGACCTTGAACGTGGAGTAGCTCCTTTCGGCCCTCCTGTGCCCACGCAGCGACCGCTCCTTGGATGTGGGGTATTCCCGTATCCTGGAATTAAGTCAATGGAAAGCTATACTGACCCAATACAGGCTACTGTTGGCCTAGACCCTTTAGGAATAAAGGTTTGAGTCATCCCACCAGGCAAGGAACCATGCCCATCTGAGGCGCTCCCTGAGGACAAAAGGAAGAGAGAGTATATCTGAAGAAGATAGTTAAACATAACTGCCATGACGTGTGATCAGTTGCAGAACAAAGACTGTAGTAGCTTTAAGTTTTCTTACTTTAATTTTTCTTTCCCTCTAGCATTCCCCTATCATCTAAAATAAGATGTGTTGATAGTAATTAACCCTACATCTCAGTATTAAATTATAGAATTTTGACAGGAGATTGTGGCTCAGCTAAAAGAGGTGTGAATATCACTGAAAGAGGGAGAAAGGGATTTACATCAACTTTTGGGAGAAAGCACCCACGTGTCTTTTTGTTGCATGGAGAATATTTGCATCAAGTTAGGCTGAAGCGTGGTTTGTTATTGTCTTTTTTGTAAGATGAAAGTGAAAAGTGAAAGTTAGTCACTCAGTCGTGTCCTACTCTTTGTGACCCCCATGGATTGTAGCCTGCCAGGCTCCTCTTGTCTATGGAATTTCCCAGACAAGAATACTGGAGTGGGTTGCCATTCCCTTCTCCAGAGGATCTTCCCAGCCCAGGGAGCAAACCCAGGTCTCCTGCATTGCAGGAGGATTCTTTACTGTCTGAGCTGCAAGGGAAGCCCTGTTTGTAAGATAAGTATGATCAAATGAGGTAGCTACAGATGCCACTTTGGTAAAGGGTAAATTGCAGTAGCTTTGTACAATTTTTAACTGTTTCTCAGATTTTCTTTCTCTGTCTGGTTCTGATTTAGCATTGGCCATAAGAGAAGCTTGCATGAGATATGGAAGGAAGATGTGAAGCTGCAGCTATATGTAATGTCAGTGGGGCTGGGTACCAGATTTTGCGGCAATTCACATATCTTGTCACTGCTCTGTTAGCTCACCTTGTTGGTATGTGACACTTGGGCTGGATGCTCTTTAATCTCCTGCTAGCTCTCCTTCTTCATCATCTCCAAGTCCTAGCCAAATGCATGTACAGCTCCATGGTGGAAGGGCTAGCTTCTATTGCTGGTCTCCCATCATACCGAGATTGGCGGTAGTGAGAAACAGACTCAGCTTTTGGTTTCCTACCATACATATCTTTCTTTCCTGATTGCCAGACTAGCTAACCTACAGCAATCTGCGGGCTTAATACTAGAACCAGAGGCAATGGCCAGCATAGACTGCTCCACTAGCTTCCATAATTGTGTAAGATCTAATTGCTATAACAAATCATTCAAAGTGGCTACACTTCACTGATCAAGCCTAGAAACAAATATCTATACCCTTGGGAATTACAAAAACATTCAGAAACAATCATTCAAAGTATTTCATTGACGTGTATCTCTAGTCCCATTTGTCTAAAGTAGCAGTCCTCCAGCTCTCTCTTTGTGTGTGTATGGGAGGCGGGTGGGTCTTTCCTGACATTTTTAAAGAACCTGGGCCAATTGTTTTGTAAATCTTTAACTTGGATAGATTATTCTTTCCTCGTGATTATATTTTGGTTAAAGATTTTGGCAGATGTACTGGATGAGAGGCAGTATTCCCTGCTCCATGGTCACCTCAGAACACACTTGATCTCATGTCTCATTATTACTGATCTTAAGTTTCATCTCTTCACAAAACTGACCTCTGCCAGATTTCACTTTTTTTCCTTTGAAAGGTACTTTTTTCCTTTGAAATTAATACATAACCTACCAAATGAGATTATAATATTGGATGCACATCTGGTTCCCTAGTAATCTTTCATCTAATCATTTTAGCATCCATTGATGATCATTTATTACTATGAAGGTTGCAAAATGGTGATTTGAAATTCCATCATTCATTTTTTATTAGGTGGCATTCTTTTGTGAAGAAGACCCTTCCATTCTCCCCACCTTCCCTTTTAATGTTTTTGCTATCAGCATGAACTCATGGATTCTTTTTCTTTTAATGCCATCCATTGTAGTCCATTATGTCATTTTTCATTTTGTGCTCAAATTATAAAAAATTTAACCAGTTAAGTGTTCCTTCAAGTAAGCAATTATGTCCAATAATGTTGTATAAGTTTCTTAGAGAAAGTGTATACATCTTTTAATATATTTAATTCTGAATATTTCCATTTTTGTATTATGTAAGTGGTATCTTTTAATTTCACTTCAGTATGGTTATTGAAGGCTTCTCTGATAGCTCAGTTGGTTGGGAAGATCTCTTGGAGAAGCAAAAGGCTACACACTCCAGTGTTCTGGCCTGGAGAATTCCATGGACTGTCTATTGGTTTGCAAAGAGTCGAACACAACTGAATAACTTTCACTTTCATGGTTATTGCAGATATGTTACATAGCACATGATTTTGTATATATATTCATCAATAATTCTACATTCAACTATTACTTTTAATAAATTGCATTTAAGATTCTTTTAAGAGAATTTTATTTTATTATTTTGGCTGTGGCTGGTCTTTGCTGCTATATGCAGGCTTTCTCTGGTTGCCATGAGCAGGGGCTACTCTTCATTGTGATTTGTGGGTTTCTCATCATACTGGCTTTTCCTGTTGCAGAGCACAGGCTCTAAGCCCTTGGGCTTCAGCAGATGCAGTACATAGGCTCTGTAGTTGTGGCACATGGGCTTAGCTGCA
>NW_011494607.1:1199061-1199518 GCF_000754665.1 Bison bison bison
AATTATAAAAAATTTAACCAGTTAAGTGTTCCTTCAAGTAAGCAATTATGTTCAATAATGTTGTATAAGTTTCTTAGAGAAAGTGTATACATCTTTTAATATATTTAATTCTGAATATTTCCATTTTTGTATTATGTAAGTGGTATCTTTTAATTTCACTTCAGTGTGGTTATTGAAGGCTTCTCTGATAGCTCAGTTGGTAAAGAATCTGCCTGCAATGCAGGAGATCCCTGTTGGATTCCTGGGTTGGGAAGATCTCTTGGAGAAGCAAAAGGCTACACACTCCAGTGTTCTGGCCTGGAGAATTCCATGGACTGTCTATTGGTTTGCAAAGAGTCGAACACAACTGAATAACTTTCACTTTCATGGTTATTGCAGATATGTTACATAGCACATGATTTTGTATATATATTCATCAATAATTCTACATTCAACTATTACTTTTAATAAATTGCAT
>NW_011494607.1:1199618-1256039 GCF_000754665.1 Bison bison bison
GGGATCGAACCAGTGTACCTTGCATTACAAGGCAGATTCTTAACCACTGGACCACCAGGGAAACCTCTGCATCCAGATTATTTTGGACTTTCTGTTTTCCCAATCCTATTGTCTGAAAATGACAGTGATGTTGAAAGTTAAAATCTCTTAGTTATGTCCAACTCTTTGTGACCACATGGACTGTAGCCTGCCAGGCTCCCTTGTCCATGGAATTCTCCAGGCAAGAATACTGGTGTAGGTTGCCATACCCTCCTCCAGGGGATCTTCCCCCAGGGATCGAACCCACCCCTCCTGCATTGCAGGCAGATTCTTTACCATGTGAACCACCAGGGAAGCCCAAGAAAACTGGAGTGGGTAGCTTATCCCTTCTCCAGGGGATCTTCCTGACCCGAGGATTGAACAGGGGTCTCCTGCATTGCAGATGGATTCTCTACCAGCTAAGCTACCAGGGAAGACCTTAACTTGTGCTAGTTAAGATCTCTAATAAAATGTTGAATAGAAGTGCTACCAAGCATTCTCATCAAATTCTCAATATTAAGGAGAAAGATATTAATCCTCCATGATTAGGAATTTTTGCTGTAGGGTTTGGTAGATACCCTCTATTGGATTAGTGATTTTCACTTTTATTATTAGTTTTTCAGGACATTTAAAAAATATATATGTATTAAAGACTTTGTAATTATCATTAAAGATTTTGTAATTATATTTGTGAGTGGGATTGACCTTTAATTTTCCTTTCTGATAGTAAGCTGGTCTGGTTTTACTATGAAGGTTATATTAGCTTACTGAAATGATTTGGGGAATCTTCTTATAGGTAAAATAAAGTTTAAGAAGATAGAGACATTTGCAAATATTTGACAGAATTCACATTTGGAGACATACAAATCCAGGGATTTTCTTATATGGAAGTTTTTAGTGATTCAAATTCATTAGAACTATACAAGAGAACTATTTTAGTTTTCTACTTCTTCTCTAGTCAATTTAATAAGATGCATTTTTTGCTTTGAATTGGTCTTAAATTTCAAATTTTTCGGCACAACATTGTTCATATTTTCTTATTAACTTTTTAATGCATCTAGTAATATCTCCCTCTTCATTCCTAACAGTAATAATTTAGTTTCCTCTCTCTCTTTTTCTTACACACACACATGCACTCACATTCAGTAATAACAGAATTTTGTCAGTTCAAACTTTCTGCAAACTATACTTTGGGCAGAGTTTGTCCTCTTTATTGTGTTTTCTATTTAACTATTTTCTGATCCTATCTTTATTATTTTCTTCTGCTGCTTTTAAATTTATTTTTCTGAATTTTGTCTATCTTCTTGTAATAGATTCTTAATCCATTAAATTGCAGCCCCTATTTTTCTAGTATACACATTTAGTGTTGTACATTGTCTTCTAAGAACTGTTTCATATTCTGTAAGAATTAATTAGAAGTGACCCATGGGTTTGTTTGAAGCATATTTCTTAATTTATAAGCATGGGAATATTTCAGATACTTTAAAAAAAATTATTCTTAGTTTAATTTTATGTGATTAGAAAATGTACTTTCAATTATTTCAGTTCTTTGAAATGCACTGAAATTCATTTATGGCCGATATATATGGCCAATTTTTAAAATATTTCATTTGTTCTTGAAAAGATTGTGTTAAACAATGGTAGAATTTGTTCCTTAGGCCAGTTTTTTGATTGAAAATAAGACCTAAGGTCTTATTTTCCAAATCTTATATAATCACATTTGTATTTTTTATCAGTTGCTGAGAGAAGTGTGTTAAAATCTTAGGGTATAATTGTTGATTTCTCTTTCTGTTTCATTTAATTATTGTTTTTGAATAGTAGAATTTGAAGCACTATTATTAGTGGAGACAAATATAAAATTATTATATCATCCTGGTAAGTGAAACCTCTAAATAAATATGAAATAATGATCTTTTCTCTAATATATATTTTGCTTTAAAATGTATATTATAAGTGTGCTTCCATGGTATTTCTTTTTGCATCCATTCATTTTCAATCTTTTGTATACATATATTTGAGTTATTTCTTTTTCACAAACATCAAACAGTTGCATTTTTTTATTCTTTCTGACAATCTCTGTCATTTAAACAGCCCATTTAGTCTACTTACATTTAATATAATTACTATAGATATACATGGTGCAAATTTAGCAACTTATTTTGTACTTTCTACTTGTCTTACATATTCTGTTTCTTTTTCTCTGTTTTCTTGAAATTGATTGTGTTCGAGTATGTATTTAAATCACTTTGTACTCTCTTTTGTAACTTGAGATTTAGTCACTCTTTTCCTTTTGTTCAGTACTTACTCCAGAAAGTTTAGCTGCAGCCATGAAACTAAAAGATGCTTGCTCCTTGGAGGAAAAGCTATGACCAACCTAGACAGCATATTAAAAAACAGAGACATTACGTTGCCAACAAAGGTCCATATAGTTCAAAGCTATGGTTTTTCCAGTAGTCATGTATGGATGTGAGAGTTGGACTATAAAGAAGGCTGACCACTGAAGAATTGATGTTTTTGAACTATGGTGTTGGAGAAGACTCTTGAGAGTCCCTTGAACTACAAGGAGATCCAACCAGTCCATCCTAAAGGCAATCAGTCCTGAATATTCACTGGAAGGACTGATGCTGAAGCTGAATCCTTGGCCACCTGATGCAAAGAGCTGACTCAGTGGAAAAGACCCCGATGCTGGGAAAGACTGAGGGCAGGAGGAGAAGGGGACAATAGAGGATGAGATGGTTGGATGGCATCACCAAGTCACTGGACATGAGTTTGAGTAAGCTCCGGGAGATGGTGAAGGACAGCAAAACCTGGTGTGCTGCAGTCCATGGGGTCACAAAGAGTCAGACACAATGGACTGACAACAACAAAAAAATCAGCAAAAAAGTAATCACTACTTTTATCTTCCTCATGGAAAATATAAGATTCCTAGAATATTTTGAATGCAGTTTACACCATCTTGATTCACATATTTTTAGTTGTCATTTTCTTTGCATTTACCTTGAAAAAATTCCACTACTATCATTATCATTACAAGCTATACCTTCAGTGCTCCTGCAGATTTACTCACATACTTACCATTATCTGTATTCTTCATTTTTTTCAGTACCTAGGCCTACTATCCTTATGCTGAAGTATATCCTTTAGCTGAAAACTAGTGAAATTGTATTTCTAATATAATGAAAGAAAGTGACTTCCAACTTAAGTCCAATGAAAATAGATTTTAAGAGCAAAGGTAAAATAAATTCTTTAGGATTTTCTTTAACAAATTTCTACTTGTAGCAAGCTTGCACTGCATTTGTCTGAAAACAAATTTATTCTGTCTTTGCTCTTAAAATCTATTCTCACTGGATTTAACTTGGAAGTCACTTTCAGCATATTAAAAATCAGTTCAGTTCAGTCGCTCAGTCGTGTCCGACTCTTTGCAACCCCATGGACTGCAGCACACCAAGCTTCCCTGTCCATCACCAACTCCCAGAGCTTGCTCAAACTCATATCCATTGAATTGGTGATGCCATCCAGCCATCTCATCCTCTGTCATACCCTTCTCCTCCTGCCTTCAATCTTTTCCGGCATCAGGCTCTTTTTAAATTAGTCAGTTCTTCACATCAGGTGGCCAAAGTATTGGAGTTTTAGCTTCAGCATCACTCCTTTCAATGAATATTCAGGGCTGAATGCCTTTAGGATGGACTGATTGGATCTCCTTGCAGTCCAAGGGACTCTCAAGAGTCTTCTCCAATAAGTTAAATAAGCAGGGTGACAATATACAGCCCTGACGCACTCCTTTCCCGATTTGGAACCAGTCTGTTGTTCCATGTCCAGTTCTAACTGTTGCTTCTTGACCTGCACACAGGTTTCCCAGGAGACAGGTAAGGTGGTCTGGTATTCCCATCTCTTTAAGAATTTTCCAGTTTGTTGTCACCCACACAGTGAAAGGCTTTGGTATAGTCAATAAGGCAGAATTATTAAATATATTTAACTTTTCTTAAATATTAACATAAAAAATATTAAAATATAATTTCACTATTTTTTTAGCTTCTGTTAATAGTATTGACAATTAGTCTACTATTCTCTTTTTAAAATAACCTAACCATACTGTGGCAAAGAGTCAGATACGACTGAGCGACTGAACTGAACTGAACTGACTGTGGTTAATGGTGTTCCTTTACGGTTGATGTTCATTCAGAACCTCAGAATGTGACCTTACATTGAAAGATGGTCTTTGTAGCACTAATAAGCTTAGAATCTCAAGACAAGATCAGCCTATATTTGGTGTGGGCCCTAGATCTAATGACTTTTGCCCTGAGAAGAAGAGGGGAGGACACACAGAGACAGAGAGGCAAATGCCATGTGAAGCAACTTATAAAGATAAAGATAAAAGATTGGAGTGGTGCAGCTACATGCCAAGGAATGCCACAAATTGTTAGCTACCCACAGGAGCTAGGAGAGAAGCACAAAACAGATTCTCACTTGGTACTTCAAAAAAGAATCAACCCTACCAACACCTTGATTTCAGATTCTGGTCTCCAGAACTTTTGGAACTATGATGGAATAAATTTTTGTTGTTTTAATCCACCTAGTTTGTGGAAATGCATTATGGCTGCCCCAAGAAAACAAATGTTATTTTTATGATTGATTTAAGAAATTTTTGTCTTTGTCTTTGGTGTTCTGCAGCTTCACTGTGCTATATCTAACTGTGGGCTCCTTTTGATTTCTCCTACTTGGAATTTATTGAATGACTTCTCAGGGTTCCCATTTTTCTAATTTGATTTTGGTCTGGAAATTTTTGATTCAGTTATTGTCCTTTCAGTGCTTTATATAGATCTCAAAAGATATTCTTTTCTAGATGTTTTGACTGTTTTTTGTGGGAGAGTTGGTGTAATTATGGAAGAGAAGTCTGTCAGAGTGATCTTTTAATAACCAAACCAGATCATGTCACCATTCTGCTTAATAATCTCTAATGGCTACTTACAAGGTTTATGATCAAACCCCAAATCCCACAGCAGACCCTGGTGATCATGGAGGGATCAAGGTCTTCCCTTGTCCTCCTGGAACATTCTCTCCCTGGCAAGCTCTGCTCTGGGCTGTGCTCCTGTATTGTCTGCGGTAAGACTGCAGAGGCTGATCCCATGGCAGGGAACAATTTCTGTTCTTGCTATTCTTATTTTTGCAGCTAAATTTTAATCATATTTCATTTTTTTAATATTAGGATTCCAGAACAAGCAAAAGCTTTTATCAAAGGAATTAAGAATAATTGGTAGAGCTAATGTTTTACATCAGAAAAGTTTCTCTATCTCTCACATCATACCATACAAATATAATTGTTTCTCCCTCATTCAGGACAGTTCATTTTGATACATATTTATTGAGCAACTCTACATAACAAGTATCATGCAGGAAACAGGGTGTTTAAAGATGAATACAAGATGATTCTTTTACTTCCAGGACTTCAAAGTTTCTTGGGAAAGACAGATGATAAGAAAATAATTTTAATACCTTTCTGTTCGATAAAGGTCTACAG
This sequence comes from Bison bison bison, assembly GCF_000754665.1. Lineage (NCBI taxonomy): Eukaryota > Metazoa > Chordata > Mammalia > Artiodactyla > Bovidae > Bison > Bison bison. Next base: position 1,205,155 of record NW_011494607.1, read on the forward strand.
ATATGCATGACCAGGGGAAGGGAAATCAGCCAAGCTTGGGGTTTCAGAGAAGACTTTCTCAATATCTTTCCACCAAGTCTGGTGCAGTTAAATATCCCTGGAGTTTAGAGAAGAGTTTGTTCTGACTACATTGGACAGCAGGAAAGGTAATTTTAGAACTAAAGATGGTTTTGTCCTTTGGCAAGAACATAATCATTTATATTACTTAATTTAGCCAAGAGCTTTCTTTTTACACACAATAACTAATGAGTTGTCCATTCTGTCTCAACAGAGCAACTTGTAAAATAATGATATTATTAGGTCTATTGACTGGAGAGTGGACTTTGATAAACTTGTAAAGCAAAGTCTCCTCTATCTATCTCAGAAAAGAATTACTCTGCTGACAACAGAGGACTGATCTTCAAATTAGAGTCTGTGCACACCTGGGAGTATCTGGAAGCTTTCCAAGGCCCAGGAATAGAACTGTGATTTTAAGGAAATCAGTTTCCAGATCTTCAACTTCCACATGTATGCTGCCCCAAAACTCTGTTAAAACTGACTTTTGTACTTCCTATTTTCCATGTCTCCTTTTATAATTCCCTTCTCACACTCTATGAAAGAAAAGTAAAGGATTCCACCTTTCCTGAATTGAACTTTGCTCTATTGTATTTTTCTTGGTTGAAAAATTTCACCAGCAGAAAAGGAGAGGACAATTTCAAATAGTGGTGAAAAAGTGAATAACTCAGGTGATTGGTTAACAAATCCTTCTAAGTAGGAGTTTCCTTAAAATTTTTTTTCATCAAAATTAAATGAGAATCTAACAAGTTCTTAATCAATAGATCACTAAAAAGCAATTTTTTAACTGATCACTATGGATACAGTATTTGTTATGTAACTCAGGAGTTCAAAGAATTGAGTAACAGGGCTATAACAAATTCCCTCCCAGTTCTGGCTACTTATTTAGCTGCACTGTGTTTCTTAGTGCTTACATCTACAAAGATGAAGCCAAAATGTAAGTTTTCCATTTTAGTAATTAGTAATATTCATATGTGGGGCTTCCGTGGTGGTTCAGATGGTAAAGAATCTGCCTGCAATGTGGGAGACCCGGGTTCAATCCCTGGGTCAGGAAGATCCCCTGGAGAAGTGAATGGCTACCCACTCCAGTATTCTTGCCTGGAGAATCCCATGGACAGAGGAGCCTGGCAAGCTACAGTCCATGGGGTCACAAAGAGTTGGACATGACTGAGCAACTAACACTTTCACTTTTTTTTCAATATTCATATACAGATATAATCTCATTTATCTCATTAAAAGATGTATTTCTGAGAAATGTGTAGTGTTTAATGGACCTTTATCAATATTTATAATAAATATTATTTTGATCATTTGAACACTAATAATGAGAATGATAACTCAATCCAGATGGAATTTTTAATACTTAGAGTCTCTGTTCACTAAATTTTTAAATGCAAATGATACACATAAAGTGTTATAGACCAATAAAAGGATCCTAAGTATAAATATGCATCATAAATATATATATATATATTACAGTTCTCATGAGGAAATTACAAATATGTCTTGGAAGATAAAAAGGAAAAAAATTAGATCTCTTACATTTAAGGAACAATTTGTTTATATATTTAAACTGTATATGGGTAGATAAAATTGCTTTGGTAAAAAATATTCCAATTAAAAGAGCAACACAGCTTTTAGTTTAAAAGGCCAGTGTTCCCAATGTTCTATTTTATTTTAAAAGGCCAATGTTCTCTTATTTTCTGAACTTTTAAAAAACTTTTGATGTTCAATATAATACAATAATTTTAAAATATTTGAAAAGATAAGGTGCAGGATGGTAATTATAGTTAATAATACTGTCTTGTATATTTGAAAGTAGCTAAGACAGTAGATCTCAAAAGTTCTCGTCACAAGAAAAAAAATTATAACAATGTGTGTTCATGGATATTAACTAGACTTACTGTGATGATCATTTCACCATATATTAAAATATTGAATCATTATGTTGTACATCCAAAACTATAATGCTGGATGTCATTTGTATCTCAACAAAAAAATGAAAATAAAAATAAAGCAAAAGAAAATTGAAGAAAAAGAGAGGCAGGAGAAAATGTTTGGGGGTGATGGAAACATTCACTCTTCTGATACTGTTTATGGTTTTTTTAGCAGGATATGCTAAATTGGAGAAGGCAATGGCACCCCACTCCAGTACTCTTGCCTGGAAAATCCCATGGACGGAGGAGCCTGGTTGGCTGCAGTCCATGGGGTCGTGAAGAGTCGGACACGACTGAGCGACTTCACTTTCACTTTTCAGTTTCATGCATTGGACAAGGAAATTGCAACCCACTCCAGTGTTCTTGCCTGGAGAATCCCAGGGACGGAGGAGCCTGGTGGGCTGCCGTCTATGGGGTCGCACAGCGTCGGACACAACTGAAGTGACGCAGCAGCAGCAGCATATGCACATGGGGAAACTTATAGAAATGGGTAATTTAAGCACATGCAGTTTATTGTATTCAATTGTATCTCCACAAAGGATGCTAAAAAGAAAATAAAAACTTACTGACTAAATAAATATATATATTTGAAAGGATAGAAATATTTTCAAAATTGGTTAAGAAAGTCCATGAGCAAAAACTGAATTTCCTGGACTAAAGGATGCCTCCTGACATGGTCCCTGCTTCACCTGGAGAAAGTTAAGCTTTCCAGGTACTGAAACTAGATGCTATAGACAGTCCTCACCTTTTTAACATCTGAAAACTCTTTCATGAATAAGATAAAGTGTTTCTGCTTGTCTTTATACTGAGTATCAGCTCCTGGAGGAAACAGACAGGAAGGTCAAGGGAACTGTTTTTTCAAGAAAGTTGAACTCAAATACAGCTTACAGTATGTGTTTATTTCTGTGACTCAGAAATAAAAAGATGGTCAATACATTCTTTAAATCTACTCCATTATTCTAGGCTGAAAACATTTAATGCTACAAACATGTCTGCACTTTAAATTACTCTTAGTGGTAATGCAGATAAGACCTCACACATATCAGTATTTAAGGGAAATGGAAATTAAAAATATACTAAAGGCCTATTTGTAGAAATGTCTATTTAGGTCTTCTGCCCATTCTAGATTGGGTTCTTTGGTTTTCTGTTACTGAGTATAAGAACTCATTTTTATTGTATTTCCTCAAAGTATTAGCCCATGACTTTTCAGGGGGAATAAAAAGGTCCTTAGCCACATATGATTTGAGAATCACTGAAGTAGGAGGTTTTTCTGAGTCTTAGTCTCTTCTGTATGAAATAAGAACCTCAATACTTTAGAAATTTATTGTATGACTAAATAAAATCATAAGTAAAATCACCTAGACTATAGCAGTCATTTAATAGATGGAAGCTCTTTTTGTAAATACATATAGACTATTTTAATAATGCTATCTAACCAATGTGATACAATATACTATTCTATACTCTTTATATTAACTTATCCCCCAAGCCCTATGAGAAGGGTAAAATTATCAGCTTCATTTTATAGGTAAAGAGACTGAGGCCCAAGGTCATTGTAATTATCAGTTTTCACTAGGTATTGTTGTAATAACAAATAACCTCAAATTTTCAGTAGCTTAAACAGTACATACTTATTTCTCACTGAAGTTATATTCTGGTAGCTGCCTGCCATTTTCCTCAGCTCTTTTTATGGTTCTTCTCAGCGCAGACCCAGGTTGAAAGAGTAGCCAGTTCTAACTGAGGGCACATCATTTTCTTGGTAGAGGGAAAGATCAAGAGAAATGGTGGAAACATACAACAGCTCTTAAAGCTGCTTGCTAGATATAGTATACATCATGTTCCCTCACATACCACTGGCCAGGGCACATACATGATCAAGCCCAAGATCAATAGTGTGAGGAATGTATTATCTGCTTACAAGAAGGGGAAATTATTATTTGGGAAGAATAATGCAGTCTATCACAATTATACAACTTGTAGGTAACTGTGTTAATATCCAAATCTGGCAGTCTAGCACCAGAGTCTGCATTTTTCACCATAACATCATATTTCTTATTTCCAGAGGGATGAATCAAATGGAGAAATGAAATCCCAGCAGCACTCTTCTCCTATATTCAACATTCTATAAAAATTGATGACCATATAGAATACATGAAGCCAGACGAGAAGCCCTAGGACAAATTCAAGGTCACTCAGGGCTACAGTATTTTATCATCGATGCATCTCCAATCATAGAGAGATACCTTACTTGGAAAGCACAGATGAGATCGAACATAACAATATATGTCCATATTCCAGTTCCACGGTAATGACAAATGTTTGATTTTAAGGCCAAACATCGGCTATTCTCATTGTTAAAAAAAAAAAAAATTTCATTTGACAAAATAAATACCATTAGGTTTACATTCCGTAATACACAGATGATATTGCATTAACCAGATATTTTGCACTGTCATATATGCATATATGATAGTGTCCTTATAATTTTCTCTTTTGTATAATTCTATGTGTAGATTGTTTGCCACCTAGTGGCAGTTGTTTTCAATTCAAACATTAATATTCATGACCAATTTTAATTAGTTTTTTAAAGGAAAGATCCCAAAGTCATAAAACGTTTAAAAGTGTTGACAATGACATTATTCTGCTCTAGCAATCTTTAAAAAAAATACCTTGCAAATTTGGTTTATATTTAATCCTTGACAATGACAGATGAGGCAGTGTATTCAGAAGTCATTTCCTGTTGCAAGAAGAATGGAGAGAATGATAAAATGAACATTTTAATTTTTAGTAAATAATACTAAGATGTTCTTTGGATGTGGTGGTTTTCTGTTTTGCTTTCAATATTGCCTAGCAAAATATACGTACAGAGTTGCAAAACTCACTGATTTATCACAAGCACTCTTTGGCCTATGTGACTCTGAGGATTTAGGCACTGTTCCTGGTGGTCATGTTTATACTTTTAATATCTTATTAACAGTTATTATGGAGTCAAACTATAAAATACTAGGCAGTGAGTTTAGAAGAAAATTCTAAAATATTGCAAATAAAAATAGGATAGTAATTCACATCAATCAAACTAGCAAAAATTAGAATTTGGCTACTGAAAAATTTGTGCAATGCTGGTAGAAATATAGGTCAGTGCTGCCATGCAAGCCAGCAATATGACAACACTTAAGTATATGCTTATTCTAGCTTTTGCACAGCAAAGGAAATTATAAACAAAATGAAAAGAAAACCTACAAACTGGGAGAAAATATTTGTAAATGATGTGACTGACAAGGGATTTCCAAAATATACAAACAGCTCATATAACTCAATAACAAAGAGAAAACAACTCACTCAAAAAATGGGCAGAAGACCCAAATAGACATTTCTCCAAAGAAGACATCCAGATGGCCAATAAGCACATGAAAAGATGCTCAACATTACTAATTATTTAGTTCAGTTCAGTTCAGTTGCTCAGTTGTGTCCGAATCTTTGCGACCTCATGAGCTGCAGCACACCAGGCCTCCCTGTCCATTACCAACTCCCAGAGTTCACCCAAACTCATGTCCATTGAGTCGGTGATGCCATCCAACCATCTCAGCCTCTGTTGTCCCCTTCTCCTCTTGCCCTCAATCTTTCCCAGCATCAGGGTCTTTTCAAATGAGTCAGCTCTTCTCATCGGGTGGCCAAAGATTGGAGTTTCAGCTTCAACATCAGTCCTTCCAATGAATACCCAGGACTGATCTCCTTTAGGATGGACTGGTTAGATCTCCTTGCAGTCCAAGGGACTCTCAAGAGTCTTCTCCAACACCGCAGTTCAAAAGCAACAATTCTTCGGTGCTCAGCTTTCTTTATAGTCCAACTCTCACATCTATACATGACCGCTGGAAAAACCATAGCCTTGACTAGGTGGACCTTTGTTGACAAAGTAATGTCTCTGCTTTTTAATATGCTGAGTAGGTTGTTCATAACTTTCCTTCCAAGGAGTAAGCGTCTTTTAATTTCATGGCTGCAATCACCATCTGCAGTGATTCTGGAGCCCAGAAAAACAAAGTCAGCCACTGTTTGCCCATCTATTTGCCATGTAGTGATGGGACCGGATGCCATGATCTTAGTTTTGTGAATGTTGAACTTTAAGCCAACTTTTCACTCTCCTCTTTCACTTTCATCAAGAAGCTCTTTAGTTCTTCTTCACTTTCTGACGTAAGGGTGGTGTCATCTGCGTTTCTGAGGTTATTGATATTTCTCCCGGCCATCTGGATTCCAGCTTGTGCTTCATCCAGCCCAGCGTTTCTCATGATGTACTATGCATAGAAGTTAAATAAGTAGGGTGACAATATACAGCCTTGACATACTCCTTTTCCTATTTGGAACCAGTCTGTTGTTCCATGTCCAGTTCTAACCATTGCTTCCTGACTTGCATACAGGTTTCTCAAGAGACAGGTCAGGTGGTCTGGTATTCCCATATCTTTCAGGATTTTCCACAGTTTATTGTGATCCACACAGTCAAAGGCTTTGGCATAGTCAATAAAGCAGAAATAGGTCTTTTTCTGGAATTCTCATGCTTTTTTGATGATCCAGCAGATGTTGGCAATTTGATCTCTGGTTCCTCTGCCTTTTCTAAAACCAGCTTGAACATCTGGAAGTTCACGGTTCACGTATTGCTGAAGCCTGGCTTGGAGAATTTTGAGCATTCCTTTGCTAGCGTGTGAGATGAGTGCAGTTGTGTGGTAGTTTGAGCATTCTTTGGCATTGCCTTTCTTTGGGATCGGAATGAAAACTGATCTTTTCCAGTCCTGTGGCCACTGCTAATTATTAGAGAAATGCAAATCAAAATGACAATGAAGTATCACCTCATACTGGTCAAAATGGCCATTATTAAAAAGTTTACAAACAAGAAATGGTGGACAGGATGTGGATAAAAGGGAACCCTTCTACACTATTGGTGGACATGTAAATTGGCACAGCCACTGTGAAAAAAAGGGCTTCCCAAGTGGTGGTAGTGGTAAAGAACCCACATGCCAGTGCAGGAGTCATAGAGACATGGGTTCAATCTCTGGGTCAGAAAGATCCCTTGGGAGAGGACATGGCAATCCACTCCAGTATTCTTGCCTGAAGAATCCCATGGTCAGATAAGCATGGTGGGCTATAGTCTATAGGGTCACATAGACTCAGATAGGACTGAAAGGACTTAGCACACACTATGAAAAAAAGTATGGAGGTTCCTTGTGCTGTGTATGTGTGTGTGCTCAGTAGCTTCAGTCGTGTCCAACTCTTTGTGACCCTGTGGACTATAGCCCGCCAGGCTCCTCTGTCCATGGGATTTTAATCAAACCAGCATCTCCTGTGTCTACATTGCTGGTGGGATTCTTTACCATTGAGCCACCATGGAGGTTCCTTAAAAACCTAAAAATAGAGTTACCATGTGATCCAGCAATACCACTCCTGGGCATATATCTGGAGAAAACTCTAATTCAAAATGATACATATGCCCCGATGTTCATAGCAGTGCTATTTACAATAGTCAAGATATGCTGCTGCTGCTAAGTCGCTTCAGTCATGTCCAACTCTGTGCAACCCCATAGACGGCAGCCCACCAGGCTCCACCGTCCCTGGGACACTCCAGGCAAGAACACTGGAGTGGGTTGCCATTTCCGTCTCCAATGCATGAAAGTGAAAAGTGAAAGCGAAGTCACTCAGTCGTGTCTGACTCTAAGCAACCCCATGGCCAACAGCCTACCAGGCTCCTCTGCCCATAGGATTTTCCAGGCAAGAGTACTGGAGTGGGGTGCCATTGCCTTCTCTGAGTCAAAATATGGAAGCAACCTAAATGTCCACTGACAAATGAATGGATAAAGAAGATGTAGCATATATATACAATGAAATACTACTTAGCAATAAAAAAAGAATGAAATAATGTTATTTGCAGCAACATGGATGGACCTAGAGATTATCATACTAAGTAAAGTCAGATAGAAAAAGACAAATAAATACCATATGATACCACTTATATGTGGCATCTAGAATATGATACAAATGAACTTATTTGCAAAACAGAAACAGACTCATAGACATGGAAAACAAATTTATGATTACCAAAGGGGAAAGGGCGTGGAGGAGGAATAAATTAGGAGTTTGGGATTAGTAGATACAGACTCCTATATATAAAATAGACAAACAAGATCCTACTGTATAGCACATATTTATTCTAATCTATTTAATTCTAATAATTTAAGCAGATTAGAATAACTTGGAAAAGGACATGGATTTGGGAAATGGATATAAAAAGGAATGAGTGAAGGGATGAATAACTCAGCTAATATGAAAGGACCTCACAGGGCTCCATGGCGTTAATGGGCCTTAAACTGAGAACCAGTGATGATGAAGATCAACTCAGTCTCTGAACATGTGGTCAAAATAATGATGGTTGTATCAAATTTAAGATCAAATTAAAAAGCAGTTGTTTTAAAAACAAAATTTCCTTTCCTAAGCAAAGGAAATTTTCTCTCAAATTGAAGAGACAATTTTTTTTAGCTGGATGATTTTTGTTTGGGGTTAATTGTAGAAGTTATTTATATGTTAAGTGGTCACTGAGATTTTTTAATTTGTTTTATTTTATTTATTTATTTTGCTTACTGCAGTCTTATTTATTACAGAGAAAAAAATGAAGGCCAAGTAAACATCTAGTAACAGAGAAATAGTTCAGTCAATTGGAATCACGGTAGGGATGTTATGTGAGATTTTTTTATAGTTATTAAATGGACAAAGTTTTGAGCTTAAAGGTAACAGTCTGATACAAACACTTGGTGGAATATAGATGGGAAGTGAATAAAAGGGAACAAGATAAAAGTAGAGATATTTAAGGGGAGAAATAGTTGTGGTCAGCATTTCTCAAAATCTGAGACTCCTATCTCAAGTGGGAAAACCATGCTAGGCTTGCGTGCTTAGTTGCTTCAGTCTTGTCCAAATCTGTGTGACCCTAGGGACCACAGTCCTCCAGGCTCCCCTGTCCCTGGAATTCTCCACGGGTTGCCATACCCTCCTCCAGGGGATCTTCCCAACCCAGGGATCGAACCCACATCTCTTACGTCTCCTGCATTGGCAGGCAGGTTCTTAACCACTAGCAGTGTTGCACTTGCTCCATAGAGAATGATGGTGTTGTCCGAGCACCTTTTCCTCCACTTTTCAGACTCACAGGGAACAGGAGCACCTTAAAGCTATAGAGATAACCTGTGTTAAGCAAATGTACCTGTTGACTTCACCTAACTTGGTGCTTCTCAGACTTACTTGATTAAGCCACCTCTGTTTCTACAAAGAAAGCCATTAATATCTGCCAAACATGCCTTTCACAGCCACTTGGGAAAACACTAGCTTTAGTGAACTGCCTACCACCATCCCTTCATTTTAACCTATATTTTCCATTTCACCTGTCTTTGCAATGCCTATAACTTATACCAGTTTCCTTAAAAATATACACACACAAAATGGTAAAAGTACATGCTTCTTGAAAAATTTTAAACAAGAGAAGTAGATTTTGTCTCAAAAATGAGATCATACCATACATCCAGAGCTTTATTTCCTTTTTTCATTAGTAGATCTTTTTCAGTATAGTCACATCACATATATTGTGCTTTTTTAACAACCACAGAATATTCCAGAATAGGAATGTAAATTATCAAGGGTAGGTTTTAGTACCAGGATGGAGGAAGGGGACAAACCCAAAGGACACAGATAGTCCTTTAAGGGAGGGACCCAGTGAAGGCTGCATCAGGCCAAGGAACATTGGCTCTGGACAGCATGAAGGAGTCAAGAGGCACTTTTAAACAGGAGGCAATGGAGTGGGGATAATGCTGTAAAAAAAAGGCTATAAAATGAGAAATCATGGATATTAAGATTAGACTAGGGAGGAAGATGATATATGTATAGAATCAAAACAACATTAAATATAGTTTTAAATATTTGCAATATACCAGGTACTAGGCTAGGTGCTTTAGATATATTTTTTCATTCAATCTTCAGCATTCCTTCCTCAAAATTTTGTAAGACAGGTTTTAACACCTCCATTATACCTGTAAGGAAACCGAGAATTCAAAAATTCAAGCGAGTTGGTGAAGGTCGCAATGCTACTAAACGACAGGCTGAGTTGACTCCCCGTCTGTCTGACTTGAATGAGGCAGGACCCCAATCATCACCTCACAAGTAGCATGTACTAGGGGAGAAAGGCTGTGACTGTCCGTACTTGGTGGGGGGGTGTGGGGGGGTGTTGGCGCCATGGCTCAGGATCAGCCATTTATGCTTGGTGACTTTTTTGATGGCACAGGTGATGGGGGCGGGTGTGTCAATATCAAGGTGGGAAAAAAAAAAAATTCCTCAAGGCTTCTTTTCCTGAATATAGAGGTTGTTTTCTAATCTCTTTCCTTTCAAAATCAGCTGAAGAGTGTTATAAAACCATGTGGCTTGAAACTCTTTAAGCACACATCCTTCTGAGGTCTTCTCTACACTTCCTGACCAGCTTTCTCACACTTTCTCAAAAAATAGTCACTGGCTCTCTACCTTCAGGAGGGGACTTCCCTTCTTCAGCTTCCCATCTCACGGAGCTCTCTCAGCTGCACCCTCAGCATGGCCCCAGCATGTCTTCACGTCATTAAACTGAGAGTTTCTGGAGAGGAGAAAGAGTGACCTACATCTGCACATGAGTTTAGTCCTTCACCCTGCTTGGCCTGGCACAGCAAGGGGCACAAAGGCAGGGACTCACAGATGATTGCTGAATGGATGGGAAGACAACCGGCCACATTCAACAAGGAAGAGGAGACAGGTGTATAAGATCCACTTCCTTGGTTTCCATGGGAATGCCATGAGTGGGAAAGGCAAAATGATGTGAATGGACATAATGCTAAGATGATTCTCTGGGAAAGGAGCTGGAACATGTGCAGCTCACTTTACAAAGAGGAAGAAAAATAATTAAATTTGTGTATTTTCAAATGTTTTACTCAATGTTAACTATCAGTAGATCAGGTATAAAGTAAAAGTGAAACCATATACCCTTTATATATACATATATATACACATATATGTGGGCTTCCCTGGTGGCTCAAATGGTAAAGAATCTGCCTGCAATGTGGGCAACCCAGGTTCGATCCCTGGATCTAGAAGATCCCCTGGAAAAGGGAATGGCAATCTTCTCCAGTATTCTTGCCTGGAGAATTCCATGGACAGAGGAGCCTAGCAGGCTACATACACTACATGGGGTAGCAAAGAGTCAGACACAACTAAGAGACTAACACACATACATATATGTATTTGTGGGGCTTTCCTGGTGGTTCAGTGGTAAAGACTCTGCCTGCTAATGTGGGAGATGTGAGTTTGATTCCCTAATTGGGAAGATCCTCTGGAGAAGGAAATGACAACTCCTGTATTCTTGCCTGGAGAATTCCATGGACAGAGGAGCCTGACGGGGTACAGTTCATAGGGTCACACAAGAGTTAGACACGACTTAGTAACTAAACAAAAACAGACGTATTTGTACATGTCTACACATACAAAATACATATACAATTTTATCTTACAAATGTAATAACTATATTTATCTGTATGTAAACATCTATATCAAATATACTTTATAGGCCCCTAAGAAGCTTAGTCATCTGTATAGAAAAATCCAGGTCTTGCTGGTATATACAGTTGTAGTCACTGACATATCATGGTTTTATTTTATGAAACATTTCATCATAAATTAGTCCCTTCCATGTTGAGGAAAGATTTCCCGAACAAAAAGTTCTCACAATAGAGATGTTGGTGAGTCACTCTCATTTTGGTGACTCATGCTACTTTGGTTTTATAACCTTTTGAGTAATATGATAATAGTAATGCTTAATTTGTATGTGCCTCTACAGACCTCTGAAAATCACCTAAGCAGTGTGGAGCCACAAATAGAGGCTTTCAAATTTTAATTCCAGCTATACTCCTTCTGAAGTATGTGCATTTGGGTAAGTGCTAAGCTTTCATCTCTCTCTGTGTAAAGAATCTACCTTAAAACAGCCACTCTGAGGATTAAAGGAGGTAATCAAACAAACGTATTTTGCTCCCAAATGTTAGAAGTATATCTATCCTCCTGCTTCTCCTCTCGATGACAATAAAAGTGTAAGGGAGTGGGTAACTTCCCTGGTGGTCAAGATGTTAAGACTCTGCACTTCCAAAGCAGGGGGCATAGGTGTGATCCCTGGTCGGGGAACTAAGATCCCACATGTCTTGTGGCATGGCCAAAATAAATAAATAAATAAAAATTTTAGAAAAGGATGACTCCAAGTTTTAAAAAGTGTCAGGAATTAGTCATTGGACATTCAATTAAGTTAAACCATGAATTTATATACTGATTACCAAAGTGAGGCTAAGATCAGTTGCCCACTTAGATGGTTTGTGTTGAATTCACATTTATTGTCAAGGGTTTTCTGTGTTGTCTATGCTGACATTCAGCCTTCCCTGCGAGGAAAGCCTGAAATCAAGATGCACGTTGAGCCTTGATGTCTCACAGTATCTTTGAGGGTAGATCATACTGTGTAGATGATAAAAGTTGAGCACAGAGAAATCAAGTAATCTTGCCCAAGGTTATAACAAAGCTAGAAAGCATGAGTGGACAAAATTGGAAAGCTAGTGCTTTATATTCCAGAACTCTCTGTGACTTCCTGTTATTGTTGTGACTCGTTTACTTCCTATGGTTTGTATGCTGCAGCGATTTGCAACAATCCAAGGAAGATAAATTGAAGGCCTATCTGTGCCAACCTCCAAATGTTTCAATTCAACCAGCATTTCCTGAGCCTAAATGGCAAATGTTAACTCTCATGGTTTTGTCCATTCTACTCAATCCTCCCTTACTCTTCTTCCTGATGACTGGAAATCTACCACTGGAAATTACACTTTAGATAAATGGTTAGCTCTCTGTTAAAATACAGACATTTTTTTCCAAATCAGTATCTATTTTTCCCCCACCATATCAGTAATCTGTGCCTTAAAGTGAATTAGCTTGGCTCCATTTGTATAATGACGAGCAAGGAATGTCACAGGCCAGTAAAAAATGAAAAGGGAGGCTGTGGAAACACTGTGCAGGGCTTCCTCACACAACACCCTGCTTGATTCTCGGTTCAACTAGGGCTGTTTTGTCCCATAAAACAGTCCAGGAAAGGATGTGGGATGCATACATGGTAGAACATCATGCACTTGTTAAAATGATATTTTCCAAAGAAAATTTAATGAAATGGTAGAATACTCCTAAAGAATCATTAGCTGAAAAAAACAGTGACAAAAATTTGTGTTACCACTTGATTGTAATTTTGTACCATATGTGTATATGTATGCATATATGTGAGTATGCATGTGAGTGTACATGAATGTGTGTGTGTGTGTTAATACTGATATGTTGGCTGAGTCAGAGATGAGACTATGCGAGCTTGGCCTGTGGCATTCAATCCACCACAACCTGGCAGAAGTCCTCTGTGAGTTTGGGGCAAACCAGTCTTCTGCCTTTCATAAAATCTGTCAAAACCAAGAGCTGTTGCTGATGAAATACAAACAAAAGAACTCCAAACTGTAAGAAGGGTGAAGATGAAAGGGCTCTGAGACCATCTACCTCCTTTCCATATCCCAGGGGTAAATGCAACATTTCTTGTGGTAGCTTCCAGAAATGTATTCTCATGCAAGTATGGATCTCACCCTTATCGTTTTTTTTTTTTTTTTTAATATATGGAATTACAGTCTTCTGAATCATTTTACTTTATACTCCATGTACTTTAACTTTTCATATCAGTATTTGTTTTATTTCATAAAAATTTATGTAATGCTTTCTATGTGTCAAGCCTCATCTAGCACTTTGCAAACACTGAATCCTTTAATGCTCATAAAAACCTATGAGATGGGTACTGTTCTTATGTCCACTTAACAGACAAGCAAAGTGAGGCGCAAAGAGATTATAATACATGCTGTAGTGGTGGAGCCAGGTTTTGAATGAAGGTATGGCTCCAGAGTCTGCACTGAGGTTTCAAATCTATTTCTAATCACTAAGCTGAGCCTCTGTTTGGTATGTACAGACAGTATATACAAATCTTAGTATATACATGGAATTCCCTGGTAGCTCAGTCAGTAAAGAATCTGCCTGCAGTGCAGGAGACCCAGGTTTGATCCCTGGGTAGGGAAGATCCTCTGGAGAAGGAAATGGCAACCCACTCCAGTATTCTTGCCTAGAAAATCCTATAGACAGAGGAGCCTGGCAGGCTGCAGTCCATGGAGTCGTAAGAGTTGGACATAACTTATCAGTCAACTAAACCACCACCAGTGTATACATAGACATCATCTTTCTTAATAACTGAGTGATATTTCATTTCATGAACAACCATGATCCAATAAATCTATAAATCTGATCTACTATTTATAAGTACTTTGGTTGTTTTCAGTTTTATATTATAAAAAAGTTACCAAAAATTACATTTATCATCTATCTCTGTATAAACACACAAGATAGCCTCAGGATAAATGCTTAGCAGTGATGTTGCAAAATCAAAAGGCCAATTCTTTAAATATTTGATAAATAATGCCAAATTATCTCAGAAAAAATTGCTATCAACCATTCTCTTATTAACAGTTATGAGAATGCTTATTTTCTTCACACCCAAATGCTCTGGCTTGCCAATTTATCAACAGAGAAGGGAGGAAGCTGAGATTGGTTTCTATTTGTACTTGCATTTTAAAAATTAAAAATTAGGTTGGACACATTTCTATATGTTTATTGAACAGATAATATTTTTCCTTCTATGAACTTCCTTTTATGCATTTTATCCTTTGTGGTTTCTCCAGTGAGTTTTTTTCTTATTGATTATCAAGTGCTTTTTGTTTTTGAAGGCTATTAGCCTTTTTCTGTCATATGTAATACATATGTATTTCCCCAGGTTGGAGGAAATCAGTGTCAGCCAAGTGAATATTGTGGAATCAGTAGTCTGGACACTTCCAGCAACACAGTATCAAGATGTGCAGTAGTGAATGACACAATGAATAAGTTATGGTGTCCCCTAGCATGTGAAAGTACAGAGTCGAAGGCAAGGGCTCTGAATATGTGCAGCAAGGCATCATGCCCAACCCTCCCAGAAGTTTCCAGAAGGGTAATGTCACGAGATTCATCTCAGGAAAAGACTGAGCTTCCAGTTAATCAGGTACATTGAAAGAGGTTTAAGTACATTGAACTTAGAAGGATTTTCAATAAATGTAATACTTGTTCTAATGGTAGCTCAGGGCAAGGCATATACTTTCAAGTCAGTCTGCCTAGGCTGAAACCAGAGTTTAAATATTATTAGCTCTAGGCCAATTACATAATCTCTCTGTGTCTCAGTTTCCTCACTCATGGTTGGGGGGCAGAGGGTAGTACTCCTCGCCCAGGTGCGAGAATGATATGATAGTATATGGGAACTTCCCAGGGCAGGACCTGTACCTCAGGAGTGTTGAGTAAAGGACGGCTCTGCAGATGGCCACAGGGGAGGCCAAGCGGTCTATCCGATGCATATTCTTCATGGAGACAAGGTATTAAGGAGAATGACACGAAAAAACTAACAGCACATATCTCTGGCTGGTGAAAAATGAAAGTGTTAGTCACTCAGTTGTGTCTGACTCTTTGCAACCCTATGGACTGTAGCCCACCAAGCTCCTCTGTCCATGGAATTCCCCAGGCAAGAATACTGCAGTGGGTTGCCATTTCCTCCTCCAGGGGATCTTCCCAACCCAGGGATCAAACCTGGGTCCCCCGCATTGCAGCAGATTCTTTGCCATCTGATCCACCTAGCTGGTAGGATTGTGGAAATTCTATGTTTTTCTCATTTGTCTGCATTTTCACTAGTGAACAAACATACACTTTTACCATTGACATAAAATATTACTTTTAATAACCTGTTCTCTCCCAGTAGACTTTGTTTATTAACCTCAACTAACTCTGATTCATACCAGTAGACTTTGTTTATTAACCTCAACTAACTCTGATTCCTACCATGTTCCTCAGATCTATCAATCACATCTAGCTAGCTAGCTAGCTCTCCAGCCATGACCTTTCTACAAAGAATTCATTACATTCTAAAGTGAAAACAGGTCCAGGGGAGGAAAAAAGAGAACACAATGGAAAATACATGTAAGTAGGTTCTAAGATCCAACAGAGCTGTTATATTTTGAGAACAACTTTGGCTCTGAGCTTCCAGGAAGACAAAGCAAAAAAAGGAAGGAAAAAAAAAAAAGATCTCATTTCCTTTACAGAAGAAAAAAGTTCCCCAGGGAACTTTTCTAGTTGAAGAGGCAGTAGGAGATAAAGAAGGCAACATTTTCAGAAATGTCAGCTCATACTAGTATTTCTTGAAATGTCTCTCAGTAAGAAGTAAGGTAACAATGAAACCCAGTTAAGACAATCTGGGGACTTATCCGATGGCTCCTGGGCTTCCCTGGTGGCTCAAAAGGTAAAGCGTCTGCCTACCTTGTGGGATACCCAGGTTGGAACCCTGGGTCGGGAAGGTCCCCTGGAGAAGGAAATGGCAACCCACTCCAGTACTTTTGCCTAGAAAATCCCATGGACTGAGAAGCCTGGTAGACTACAGTCCACGGGGTCACAAAGAGTCAGATACGACTGAGCGATTTCACTTACTTCACTTATCCGATGGCTCAGCAGTAAAGAATCTGCCTCCAGTGCAGGAGATGTGGGTTTGATCCTTGGGTCAGGAACATCCCCTGGAGGAGAAAATGGCAACCCACTCCAGAAATCTTGCCTGGGAAATTCCATGGACAGAGGAGTCTGGCGGGCTACAGTCCATGGGGTGGCAAAAGAATCAGACATGACTAACGGGCTGAACAACAAGACAATTTTGCAAGTCAGTAAAATAGCATGGTCCCAAAACATGGTTTTTGGAAAGTCAGAAATGATTAGAACTGGACTATATAGTGACATGGAGACATTGCTTGTCCATCAAAGAAACCCATGTAATGAGCATTTTGCAACACCTTCACCATAATGTGTGCATCTTTCTACTGGTGAGATATTGGCTTGAACCACAGAATTTATACATGTATGAATTATCTTGAGAACTAAATTATGTTTTCTACTTTTGTTTTGTTACACCACACCTAATACACTTGGCATTTATAACTCACTAACTGCTTTGATCCAGTGTCATATATATATTCCTTTTCATCTTTAGCTGTTATATATGAATTTCAAACACAATTTATTTTTAAATTTACTTTGGATAAAATCTATTTGGTGGTTTGAATCACATAAAGTTTTATGAGAAAATGTTACAAGTAAGGTCCTTTTATTGCATGAAATTCAGAAATGCTTTACTATCAAAAATTGGGACTGAGAGAGGCATCGGCGACAGCAGCGGTAGAAGCAGCAATTTATCTGTGTGCAGCCCCAAATGGAGAGGAAGATGCTAATTAAAGTGAAGACGCTGACCAGAAAGGAGATTGAGATTGACACTGAACCCACAGACAAGGTGGAACAAATCAAAGAGCGTGTGAAGGAGAAAGAGGGAATTCCCCCAGAGCAGCAGAGGCTCACCTACAGTGGTAGACAGATAAACGTCAAGAAGACATCAGCTGATTACAAGCTGTTAAGTGGTTCAGTCCTCCATCTGGTATTGGCTCTGAGAGGAGGGGGTGGTCTTCGGCAGTGATAGACCCTGCTCCATTTTACCTCCTTGCCCTGTCACTCATAATGACGCATCGTATATCCTCTCACTCTGTGGGACACTAGAGCCACTGCCCCCTCCCCTGGCTGCCCAGTCTGTTGGTGGGAGACTGTGAGGACCCCAGGAAGCAGTGTTCCTGGCCCAAAGGGCCCTTGCTGGCTATTAGGTTTTAGTTTGCAGTCCTGTGTGCTTCCCTCTCTTATGGCTGCATCCCTGATTCTCAATAAAATATTTTTTGGCAAAAAAAAAAAAAAAATTGGGATTGAAATGCTCCTTTAACTTATATATTTTAATCACTTTGCATATTTAGAAAACACTTCAAATTGATGAGATGCTGTCCTCATCAGAATGCTTGATGTTCAAATTTAGTTATTGCTCTGATTTCCCTGCATTGTGTGTTTTAAATATGAAATTTAAAGTAATCCCCAGGTTTACTTAGGTATGATAAAAAGAGAGATAAAAATACACAAAATCACCCCTTTTTACAAGCAGGTTGAGGCAAATAATCATAAATTACAACTACTTCAGTAACTCACTTCAAAAATGTATTCTGAAGAAAAATCTATTCTTAACTAACCAAGTGGGGGTAAGGAGGATTGATTTTTTTTTTCCAGAAATGGTTTTGTTTCTTTACCTTGTTGATATAAATCCAAGAAAAACTAAAAGATCACAAATGTGAGAGAGTGACAGATTTATCTTTTTAATTGCTAGTATAATTAGATAGATAGATAATGATAGAAGATAGGCAGATAGAAGGAAAGAAAGAAAACAGATTTCTTTTGTGTCTATTTTATTAGTTGCCACTCTTTCATCAACTCAAATAATGGAGTTTTTTAACAGCTTATACTATGGTTTTCTTTTTTCCCAATTGGTCTTTAATCTGCTTCTAAGACTTAGAAAGAAAGTTACAGCAATGTACTATACCTAGTAAACTCTTATTATCTTCATTAGTGGCTTGTATTGTTTTAACATATTTCCTCTTGACATGGAAGACTATTCCACTATCAAAATATTAAAGCCTTTGCTGGGCCCTATCTGAATTTATGTTGGCAGCTTATTATTTAATTTGATTTTTATCACATGAAAACTGAAGCAAGGTAAGATATGGCATTAACTTTTGGATACTAATATATATTCTTTTACATTTGTGAAAAGCCTTGCTTCTTAGTCTAAGTGCCCTCTGAGAACAACTGAAGGACCCTTTTGGGGTGAATCATGCTGTAATGAGGCTTCTCTTCTTTTCTGATAACTAATCTCCCTTACAGGCTGACCCAAATGTAGTCACATAAAGATAAACTTCACTGTAGTAGAGTGTGTAGTCGAAACTATTATTAACAAAATAATATGAATCAAAGTAATTTTTCAAAACTAAGTTACAAATTTTAGGCTCTTGTGAAATTTGAAGCATATTTTAAAAGCTAATTGAATAGCTATATTGTTAATGTAAGCAACTTTTTCAGTGTTTTTCTGAAAGCAGCTTTGAAACAAGAAGACAAAGATAAAATGATGTTCTAAGTAAAAAAGATTATTCAGAAAATGAAGCAAATTTAACGACATAAACAAATCATTACTGCTAGTAAAGATACCAAGCTAGACTAAATAGTGCTCAAATAGATGCAATAAAAACATTAGTCCAAATAATTTCTACACTAGATGAATTAAAGGGTCTTATGTAATAAATTTCTACCAAACTATGAGTATATACTATTGACAGCTAACAGTTAGTGGGTGCTTGTCAGATGACGCACTCGAACAATATCATTGAATTCTCACATGAACTCTTAGAAGTAGATTCTATTATAATTGTGTTTTATAAGTGAGGAGACTGACATACAGAGAGGATACAAAGTTACATGGTTATTAAGTGGTATACAGCCAGGATTTGAACCTATAATTAGGCATCATTGTCAAATATCTTAATCACCATATAGGCTAACCTGGCTCCTATCTATATTAATTAGTGGTATTTGCTTGTTATAAACATAAGTTACTACATGACAAGCTAAGTAACAGTGGACTAGAAAAGTTAAGGGAATTATCCCAAGTCTTTGGGTTAGTTAGTAGCAAAGCCAAGAATCTCGGTTTCCCTGTTCAGTGTGTTTCTCAAACATGTGCTGCCTCCCAGTTATATAATATGTGAAGAAAGCCAGAAAGTAAATTCAGAAAGATAATCTGTGGTAAGATGACCACAGAATAATTAAACATCATCAAAGTCGTTCAATCATTTCAATTTACAGTGTCTGTCTAGGTGCTTCCTCCCAACCCCACCCCCACCCTCCGTTTTCTATTCATCGGGGCATTTAAAAAAGTCACAAGATATTGATCTAACTGAATTTCTTAAACATGTGAAATTCTGCCACAAGTCCTGAGTTATGGCCGTGAAGAAGACATAGTTCTAGCTCACTTGTGCATTATGTTATTAGAAGCTTGCTATTGTTTGGATCACAGATTAAGAAGGTAGGAGCCTTCTGAGCTACTCACCTAACATCTTTTATTAATTTTAAATTAACCTAGAAATTAAAGGGAGTTACTTTTATTAGAAAGAAAAATTGGTTTGGTAATTATCTGAGTAGTCACCAGCTTGCATTTTATTCTCAGGTCAAGGCTTCAGTTGCTTACATAACCTTCAGAAACTCAATAAATTTCTCCCAGTCTTAAGATAAAAATTATGAAGCTTAATTTCATCCTGCTTTCTGCCACTTAACACTGTCCAGTAGTTCTCCTATCTGTAATGTGTTCCCCTTATCAGATGATATGGGATAAGCAGAGAAATCTGAGGAGGTGTGATTGCATTCAAGTCTGGGTGGACTTGTCCCTTTCTTTCCCAAATGCTGAGCCTTGGGTACTATCCCTGTAAGAACCACTGAGGCACAGTTGCAAGGAATGGGGCTGAGGCCTTGGAAAGAGACCCACATGACTACACTGCTGGTTATCAGTCAAATAATCTTCCTAGGAGAACACTTTCAATACTCTACAGATGCCCAAAAAATAATGTGCAAACCCTCAGGCCTAGCAGTTTCACTTTTAGCAACTCACCCTGGTGTCTCAGTGGTAAAGAATCTGGTGGAGACAGGGTTTCAATCACCAGGTCAGGAAGATCCCCTGAAGAAGGAAATGGAGACCTACTCCAATATTCTTGCCTGGGAAATCCCATAGATAGAGGAGCCTGGTGGGCTATAGTCCATGGGGCTGCAAAAGAGTTGGACATGACTTAGTGACTAAACAACAATAACAACAATTCACCATATACAAAGATTTATTCACAATCATAAAAGAATCCAAATCACAGCATCACTTCAAATAGTGAAAAAGCAACAATTCCAAATTTTATACAGTACAACCAAATCTGTATAAGGTAAAAGTCTAGCAATAAAGTATTTGTTAAATACTTTAATGCCATGAAATATTTTATAGCCATTCTAAACACAGAATAACTGTTGGTACATGAAAATGGCAATAAAGAGTTCACAAAATATGATCTCTATGTTTAAAAATTTTATATTAATACTCTGAAATTTAATAAAGATTATAGTTGAGAGGTGCAATTACTGGTAGATTTTACTTCTTTCTTTGTGAATTTTCATATTCCCTTAATTTTCCTAAATGAATTTGACATATTCCCCCAGTCTCATCTGTAAGTATTAACTCTTGAATTACCACTAAATTTGATTCATTTCTTGTCTAGATTCCCCTCCTGGCCAGGTGCTGTTGCCATGACATCTGTCATAGGTAATGGTGACCCATCACTATTTCCTAGTCTCAGTTTGACCTGTTTTTTGGGGTTTGGTTTTGGTTGCCATTGTTTTGTCAATATTCTCTTGGTAAGGTCAAGGGGAAGGCCTGATAGGAGAAAACCTTTTTCCTTTCAGTCATTCTTGAGCATCTTACTCACTGCTGTGAGTTAAATGATTAATAAGTTATTCAAAGCAAAACTCTGATGTAACAGAAAAGAGAAATCTTTCTCAAATCAATTTTACTAATGTTATGTATGTCAGAGTACATTATGTCACAAGGATAATCAGGCCTGTGAATGAATATTTATATAAACACTGACAAACAGAATGGTGTGTATAATATGACTTTCTCCAAATTCTCTTTCTTACATAATAAATGTGTCTCCAAAGTAAACAGGCATAAAGAAAAAATTGTGACCTTGTAGTTGAAAGGAGAAGAAACAAAAACCTTCTTATAAGACAAATATTCTGTTTGTAAAGTTTTTGACTGAAAAGTTTATCTCACATTTGTACTAAACATTAAATGTCTATAGAAGGGTATAGGAGAGTTTTCCTGGAGGAAACTGTTTATCTGAACAGTTTAAGTTTTGTGTGGGCTCAGTTTCATGCAATCAGGTTTCACTTCCTGTAATAGACTGCTATTTTTTTTAACCCGTGATGAAGAAGCTATGTCAGTTTATATCACAACAACTTGTTCAAGCTAGCCAACTTTAATTAATAATTGGGTTAAAAATAACTTCAGATCATCCAGGAACGTCATTGCTATGTGCAAACATAAATATCTTGTGTAGGCACAAAACTTTCAATGTAAGTTTGCATATATTTAACTGTGCTCAAAAGCCATTCTGACTGAATTTCACAAGAACACCATGGTGGAAATGCAAATACAGAGCTTATGGACTTACTTATGGAACACCTGTCTGCAATGTGGCAGTCTCCAATGCTATTATTGAATGGTTCTTTTCATAAATTTTGAATATGCTCAATTCTGTAACATAGCATCTATTACAAATCCAGTAGTAGTTTGGGCTCCTTTATTTCCAGGTAGTTTTCAAATGCTTCTGGTTTGGTAAAATTCAAAAGAACTTCACCAAACACCCCCTTACTCTCATCCATCTGGAGCTATTCATACCTTGAAGGGTAATGAAATCCTTCTACAGATCCTTGCTAAAATTTTAAGCGAGTTATCAGAGTGTTGCTTTATCTGCACTGCTTAAGTTCTGAGAAGCTGCAGAAGTTAGTTCTCAAACTTATTCTGCTTTGAAATTATTGGAAAGATGATCTCCCTGGTGTTAGGCAAAGCAAAATTTGGAGAGATCTGGAAAATTTGGTTTATTCCAAACAGATTCCATGAAGTTTCAGAGTGGGTCTACATTTGCTCAAACCTGTTCTCTCCTTCCTACAGTCAGCTTGGTTCACAGTCATCTGGACTTGATTTTCAGAGAAGAACCTGGAGATCAAAATGCAGCCGCACAACTTTTGTCAACCCGACGCTTTCTAAGTTGTGTGTATGCATGTGGGGCATGTGTGTGCATGCGTGTGCATGCATGTTTGTGTGTGTATGCTAGTATGTGTCTTTAGATCAAGACTACACTATACATTAAAACTAGTGATTGTTCAAATCAAGTTTTAAGGCTCCTACCCCTCCTCCCTAACTGTGGGTTTGCACTGGAAGGAACAGTGGAAAACTGTCAGGAAATAGATCTAAATGTTCCAAAACTTTTTTTGGAACTAATTTTTTTTAAGGCAGCAATCTATGCAGAGTCATTCCTTTCTGTAATTTCTTGGTCAAAGCACCAATACATTTATTGGCCTAAGTTCTTTTAGAAAAGAGGATAATAAAAATCATTTTTTTACATCTGCTTTCACAGGACTATGTATAGAGCAGTTATTCAAGAAATTTTAGTAAAATGAATGTTTGGCTAAATGAATGAATGAAAGATGCTATCTAAAAGATATCTGGAATTTTTATGATTAGTACAATTTTGTATTCTTTTGTATAATTATGGTCCCTGGGCATCCTCTAAGCATATTATCTACCCCAAAAGCAAATATTTAATGAAATTTGCTTTAGCAAGCCTCCGAATAGCAAGCCTCCGAAATGGCCCACAACCATCCACATCCCTTGTTATCCACATCCTTGCGTCATTGTCTCTCATGAATTCAGACTGGCTGCGTGTCACCAACAGAATATAGGAGCAACAGTGTATGACTCTCAAGGTTTTCTGATCTCTTGAATCACTCACTCTGGGAGAAGCCAGGCACATATTATGAGGACACCAAAGCCATACTTTGAAGAGGCCCCTATGGAGAGAACTGGAGCACCTGGTCAACTTGTCACACCTCTGAGGGAGCCACTTCGGAAGTAGGCCCTCAAGCCACAGTCAAACTTTCAGATGAATGTCACCCTAATCTGACTCCCATTACAAAAGAGTCCTAAGTGAGAACTAACCAACTGTGTCTTTCTTGAATTACTGACCTAGAATTTGTGAGCATAATAACTCATTATTTTATGCCATTAAATTTTGTGGTTATCTGTTATACCGTTGTAGTAACTGGAATAATATTTAAATATGCAGCTAATTTACAGATTTAGTTCTCACTTTTAAGAGTATAGAAAATCAATAGAAATTCTAAGATCAATTAAAAGACTAAATTTTAAAGACTTAAATCTTTCAATAATCTTCTATCAAATTTCTTGTCTTAGAAGGGTTTATATATTAAGTAAATTCAATTTTGGACCATTGAAATTCTGGGCTGGCTTTTCTGGCCTTTAGCTGCTTGTTGGATTTATATCTTATTCCTCTTTGAAGACCTGCTCCTTTTACTATCAGTATCTACTGGTGCTCCTGGGTTTGGTGGATGACCTCTACTGAGTGAATGTATAAAGCTATTAGTGAATAATGTGTGATAAATATGCAAACCTCTGAGCAGATTTTGGTTCCTAATATGTGTCAGGCACTGTGTTAAATGTTTCACATATTATGTTCCATGTTCTCACTCTCATTACCCCTTTGTATATGTACAGTCCTTTTTGTAGTATTTCATACCCACTTTACCTTTCAAATAACCCAATGTATTTCATGACAATATTTGCTGACAAAGGGAGTTTGTCAGCGTTTAGAATCTCCTTGACATGATTTTCTTTTTAAGGATGTAATCAGCTTTTGGTTTGCGGAAAGAAAATCTGAGAACTACCCATTAACCAATGGCTTCCACTTCCCCAAGAGACACAGACAGGTTCCTGCTCTCAAAGAGCTTCATGCTTATGAGAAACTTGACAATCAACAACCAAAAGGAAAATTAGTACAGAGCAATGACTTCCAGGCAAGATGCAAAATAAGAGAGATGGCTGCTTTAGAGGACAGATAGCCTGAGATCTGAAAAAAAAAAAAAAAAAGGGTAGGGGGGAGTGAAGAGGAAAGGAAAACATTACAGGCAGCAGGAGCAGAGCATTAAGGTATCCCCTTGGCGTTTTGGGGACAAAATGAAGACCAATGGGCAGGAGAAGAGAACACAAGAATGGTGCAGGATGATGTCAGAGAGGCAGACTGGCCCAATCAGCGAGGCCTTTGTGCAACAGAGTAAGAAATCAGTTTTATTTCTAAAATACAATGAAAAGCCAATGAGGATTTTAAGCCAATGACATATTTCTAAAGGATCCTTCTGGCGGCTCTGTGGTATATGGGATACTCTACAGGGGCAGAACTCAAAGCAAGGGTTGTTAGGAGACTAATACAGCAAGATAGGGAGGGGTGATGGTGCCTTGACTATGGAGGCTGTAACAGGGTGGAAAAGAAGTGGATACATAAAAGGCATGCTTTGGAAGAAGATCACGAGGCACTTGCTGATGGATTGCATGTGGGGGTCTACTGCTGCCTGCCAAACCTCAGCTGTTCTGGCACAGTCACCTTTCTGGCCCATACAGCACTGTTTGTACAATCATTTAAATCTTCACTAACCTTTACCTTATTATCTTATAAAATAAAAATTGGAAAAAAATGTTGGTGTTAGTGATAAAAAGCATGGATCTCTTTAATGTGACATCTTGAGACAGATGGATATCATTTGGCATGCTGAAAGCAGCAAGTTTTAGCCGCAGTGGTTTCTCAATGAACTCTAAAGCAGTCAATGGTGTATTCAACACTGAGGAATACAAGAAAATTAAAGATTGAAGAAAATGGATTAATGTATTGTTGAATATTGTTTCTAAAGGAAAAGGTACACAGCTTCCCAGGTGGGTCGATGGTAAAGAATCCACCTGCAGGAGATGCCAGAGACACAGGTTTGATCTCTGGGTCCGGAAGAGAAGGAAATGGCAACCCACTCCAGTATTTTTGCCTGGAGAATCCCATGGATAGAGGAGCTTGGTAGGCTATGTCCATGGGGTCACAAAGAGTCAGAAATGACTGAGCAACTTCACTTTGATACCAGTCATGTTTTCATACTTTTAAATGTATTCAGCCTTTTAATAAATATCACATCTCATTTACTATCACATTATATATACTGTTGCCCAGATACATTTATTCAAATATTAAAACATATTGAGTTTCTGCCTTGTCCCAGACACCTTTCTATGTGCTTCAGTTACAGAAATGAATAAACTAGGTCAAATATAGTACTTTCCTTCAAGAAGCTTACAATCTATATGATAGAAACATAAGTAAACAGACAATCTCAATGGAAACTGACAAGAGCTGTGATGGGCAATATTCAGGTTGCCATAGGAACACACAGGTATAAGCACAAACTAATAAGAAGGTGGGCAACTTGGGGTGGGAGATAGTATTGGAAAATCCTGCTAGAGGAGGTGACTTCCAGGTTGAAACCTATGCTATGAAACTTATTGGTAAGAACTGGTCACTTTCCTAAGAATGAGCCCAGTCACTCATTCAGCAGACACACCTCAATGTAGCATCTTTTCTTCTCCTAATGTGGAACATGCCAGAAATGTTCTAACGTGATAAAGAGACAAAAATTGTATTCATTTTTAAAAACAGGCCCTGAAAAGAAAGTCAATTGTCAAGGCCAAAGATGGAGGTGCAGATGAAACAAACTGGTATAAAAAATCCAAGGCTTTCAGCCAAGACATAGAAATCTCTGATGTATTGAAAAGTGGCATGTTGGGGTTCACAAAGGTTCTACTCTATAAGGCAGCTGAGCTCCCCTGTTGAGTTCTACATGGAAACACATAAAAGCTGACTGCAAAACAGACTCAGCAAGTGCCAGAAATAGTAAAATGCACTGATTAGGTGAGAGAGATAAATCACTGCGTGTCTGAAGAGGTACACTGATGTCCATTTGTGGTTTTGCTTTTGTTTTGTGAGAAAATATGAACAGTATATTATGATGAACTTTGCATATTTTGACAGTCGTGAAGGGCTCGGGCCTTCCTCTTTGGAAACAAAAGGGCTTTATCCCCTTCAGCTGGATACAATATTTTCTCTAAAGAAAGACT
Organism: Bison bison bison; assembly: GCF_000754665.1. NCBI lineage: Eukaryota > Metazoa > Chordata > Mammalia > Artiodactyla > Bovidae > Bison > Bison bison. Next base: position 1,232,030 of record NW_011494607.1, read on the forward strand.
TACAGAAACCCAGAATTCGTATCTTGGGTCTCTGTTACCGTCTTCTGAGCTAACTTTTGCATTGTGTCTCATTTACAAGTTCCCCTTCCCTACATATGATATGATATTACTGGAGTTAAAAAGCCGGAGGGACTAAGTTTCAAGTATTTCAAATGTTATTTATACAACTAATTTAGTCTGCCTAAGTAATAATGTACACACCTAGCAGGATCTGCTCTGTAAATGACTCCCCAGTTCACCTTGGTTTCCACTTAAAAACTGCCCTTATTACTAGCTTATTAGTCAGATAAAGTGAAGTGCTTATGTTAGATCTTATTATGCTCACAGAAGCCTTTCTTCTGAGGAGCCAGCACCTATCTGCAAGGTAAGAAAAAGTGAATTTACTTACCGGGGATCAAGAGCAAGTCTGAAGAAAGTCAAGGTTTCTAATGTCCTTGCTTGTTTCTATAGAGTAAGTTCAAATTTTAAGTCCATGGATTAAATACTACATCCTTTCGGATCTCCATATCCATAAGTGCTTCCCCTTCTTTAACTCTCTTTACAGCCAAAACAATGAATATTTAGAAAATGTATGTCTTCATATAGTAGTTACTTTCTAAGCTATTACACAAATGTAATTATTGAATAGGATCTCATATGAGTCCTATATGAATGGGACGTTAGTATTTGATCCTCCGGAAAAAGGCATGAGGAAAAAATGTTACATGAAGAACTTTTCTGAGGCTGAAAAAATACTTAGCACAATGAAAACCATAAAACTGAGATTTTAAATGTATTTTCCTCATAAACATTTTGTTAATGACTTTGTAAATGCTTATAAAGTAACTCAAGCTTGTTTTGTCTTGTTAAAGTGCCAATGTCTGTACAGATCTGACTGTGTCTTACCTGATACTAACTAGAAGCACCAGAGGCACTTACAGTGGTCTCAGCCCCAGACTTCGATCTTACTGACATGCTGTGTAAGAAATACCAAAACAAACAAACAAACCAAAAGCTAGTAATATAAATAGGCACCACTATGTGTTCTTCTTAAAATTATATTTTAGTTATTGTTGTTGTTGATCTTAATTTCCTTTAGGTGAGGAAGAAAAATGTCCAGCAAATAAAATGTTCCCTCCCAGCCTCAGCTTGTGTTCAGGCTGTATCTGTAGGCCTACAGCATTTGTAGCTTGCAAAACTATTGCTCCTACTTGATTGAGATTTGTTCTCAAACACCCAAGAGCTGGACAGTACTTAGCAACTAAACCACCACCACCCATATCCTGATCTCTTAAAAAGCTGGTGCTTATCTTCAGAGCTTGCTAGCTGCTGTACAAGCAGTATTTCATGTCTTCATTAAATTACAATTAGGTCATTTTCTTTTTCATTTTTATTGTAGTACAGTTTATAAAAGTGAAAGAATTTGGCACTGTTTTGTGTCCACCAAAGCACCTCAGATTATTTCTCAAATGTTTTTGGTTGGATAAAATCTCAAAGGTATTTTGCCAAGTGCCCTTTTCTCCATGACTTCCAAATCCATGTAAATTTCAGGGAAAATTTAATCCGTATGTTTCTGATTCATTCACTCTTAACTCATCATAATGTTGTTTTCAAAAAACAATTTTATGTCCAAGAAACCCTAGGGGCATTTTTTTTTTTTTAATATTCTGTTTTTGGTCAAATTTTCCCCCTGTTGGAGCACGGAAGTTGTGCATTTTCAAGTATTAAGCATTCAACTTGAACTTCTCCCCACCCCTAGTTAACTTCAAATTATTCTTATAGGAGGTAAGTTCCAATCAGAACACAGAGAATGTGAAATGAGTGCACATTTCTGCCAGCAGCTGCCTTGCCAGAACCGAGGCTGACTCAATCAGCCAGAGCCTGCTGAACAAAGCCAAGTTCACCCCTTAAGTCTCAGGCGAACTTCCTTCTGCTGAGTCACCCCTTAAAGAGCAGCACTTGTGGGTCTGAACCTGCCATTTTGTAAAATGTGTGAGTTTAGGCAGATCTGAACCCTTTGGGAACAATGGAACATCACACTTGGTAACCACTATCTCTGGCAGTGGAAAAGGAAAAGTCTTTCTGTGAATCATGTACTGTGTGTCTTCCACAGTGTTGTTTGTTTACTTCTTTACACACCATTGTAGGGGCATCAAGTCACACTATAGAGGACTTTAGATTTCATGTGAAAAACATCAAAATATGTCAAGATGCCGAACACATTAACAAGTAAATAACAAACACATGTTTATGCATTGGCTTCTAGTTGAAGCAATCTGGTTGGCATTTTCTCAAAAGAGTTATTTAAATTTTAAATGGAACAACATCTCATTTAGATTTCTGCAAATATGCAAGGGCACAGAAGTAATTTATATGTACATGAAACTCTTCACTGAAGCACCTGGGTACTTGACAATAATTAAAATACAAAGTAGACTTATTACGTTTTCCTTTTAACTTTCTACCTTTTGCTTCTTCATGGAGAGTGAAAGGAATTTTCTAGGGTAGAATGCCCCACTCCAGTACCCTTGCCTGGAAAATCCCATGGGCAGAGGACCCTGGTAGGCTGCAGTCCATGGGGTCGAGAAGAGTCAGGCACGACTGAGCGACTTCCCTTTCACTTTTCACTTTCATGCATTGGAGAAGGAAATGGCAACCCACTCCAGTGTTCTTGCCTGGAGAATCCCAGGGATGGCGGAGCCTGGTGGGCTGCCGTCCATGGGGTCGCACAGAGTTGGACACGACTGAAGGGACTTAGCAGCAGCAGCAGCCAAGTGGTCCTTTCTTTCTACTACCACATGCAACTTGTTCCTACATCTCTTTCTGCTGCATCCATCGAAAGCTATGCCTGATATTCCCTTATACACCCATCTATTTTCAAAATCAGTGTTTTTATTTCTTAAAGTATCAGTCCCTTTTCCCTGGCTGCCAGAGACTGAACATTTATTTCACTTTAATGTCAGCAATATAATTAAGGAAATAGACGATAGAGAGTATAAAAATGATGGAAAGTGCTATCAATCAGAAATTTCCACAACACAATTTCAACCATGACCTACGTATGGATAATTCCCACACTTATGTTGTTGGCCTCAGACCCCCTTACTCCATCATCATTAATTGTCATTGAGGGACATGACTTACATAAATGGTTCTCAAAGTTTGCTATCTAGAAACCCTTGGGTTCATCTGCAACCTGTGGAATCAGAAACTCTAGGAGTGGGTCCCAGCAATTTGTGTTCTGTTAGCAAGACTGCCAGAAGATTCTGATGCTCACTGAAGTTTGAACTGGCCCTGAAACTTAATGTGTTAAACCCAACAGCTTGCTTCTCATTTCCTGTTTTCTTAACCTCACCATTTTTACTAATAGCATCACAATCACCTTCATTTGCTGCCATCAACATCTTGGAAGTCCTTTTTACTTTTTCATTTTGCCTTCTTTTTCAGTCCTGTATCATAAAAACAGCCCATTTTGTACCCAAGATATTTATTAAAATCTATTCCTTCTCACTTATTCTAGGCCCACAAAAACCAAATCCCAAGCCTTTTCTAACAAGCCAACCGATACTCTCTCTGTAGTCTTTTATTCTATTCTGCTCTTAAAATGATTTTCCTTGCATGATGATTTCATCTGTTAAACCACTACTCAAGAGCAATGCTATTTTATTTTGAACCAAAAATAATTATCTGTCTTCTCAGGCATCCACCAATAATCGGCCTTCCACTGCCTTAGTCTCATTCATCAGTTTCTAGCAAAGCAGATCTCACTGGCTTGTTCTCACTGCCTTCTATTTTACATTTCTCTTATCTGGAATGCCCTTTCTCTCTTTCCACTCTGTGTTCTCTTCCTATCGGAAATCCAATTTGCATTCTTTGAATCAGGACTCTAACTTAATCATTCAATATTTATTTTTACCCTGTGATCATTGTATTAAATTTGCCCTAACTTGTACATTTCTTTTCCAGGCATTATTTCAAGCTGATACAATGGATATACTCTCCATTCTTTCCAATAACCTCTTCAAGTTCTTCTACTGTGTAAGGCCCATTTCAGCTCCAGAACTGTGGTCAACCGACTTATAAGTAGGTAAGTAAAGCGAAAGTGTTAGCTGCTCAGTCATGTCCGACTCTTTGTGACCCCAGGGACTATGGCCCACAAGGCTCCTCTGTCTATGGAATTGTCCAAGCAAGAATACTAGAGTGGGTAGCCATTCCCTTCTCCAGAGGATCTTCCCAACCCAGGGATCAAAACTGGGTCCCACACTGCAGGAAGATTCTTTACAATCTGAGCCACCAGGGAGGAATAAAGTGATATACTAAAATTCAAGTGTCCACATTTGCAGTTATTAGTAGCCCTGGCTTAAGCTCATGGGAAGGAATAAGAAAGTTGCCATCTAATAAGGGTTTAAATATACATAACTACTCACTTACGCCAACTGTTTCTGATTCTGTGCCATTACTGTTTAGACGTACTGTCCCTTATTGTGATTTTATCTTTCAAGACACAATTTATTACTTCATAAATCTGAAACAATGAAATCAGTGTGTACTTATAAGTGTAGACATATATCTTCTCTTTAATATGGACTCAAAGCTAAAGAAAACTCCATTAAGGCTATAAACAGAAAAAAATTCACCTCAATTTTGATTGGTATTTCCATGGCTCCCTGAAATAAAATAGAGCCTGCTTGTTCTTAATATATTTTATGGTTTAGTGATATCCTGTAGAGTACTTTATTTTAATTTCAAAAAGGCAGTGAACAACAGATGTGGTAGAAGGCCATGAAAAGGAGAAATGGGTTTAAAAAAATCAGTTAAAACTAAAAATATACAGCATTGAGCTCCCAAAGCAAAGCCAACTGTAAAAGAGGAATAGAAAGCACTAGTGGGAACTGGTTTCATTCAGTCCTGGCACAGAAGGCAAAGAATTTTACTTTTTTACTTCTTACAGATAATTTGACTTTGTAAAAGAAGCATCGTTATCTTCATCTGCTGCTGCTAAGTCACTTCAGTTGTGTCCAACTCTGTGCAACTCCATAGACCGCAGCCCACCAGGCTCCCCTGTCCCTGGGATTCTCCAGGCAAGAACGCTGGAGTGGGTTGCCATTTCCTTCTCCAATATCTTCATCACATCATTTTAAATTTTATTCTGAGTTCTATCATCAATACCAATCTTCAGATTATTATGATTACATTTGTACATGTCCACAATTTGTTGGCTATGAATCCCCAAATCTAAAATGTTCTGAAGGTTAATTATTTTTCTAACTCTTATGTGTGTGTTGGTCACTTAGTCCAACTCTTTGTGACCCCATGGACTGTAGCCCGCCAAGCTCCTCTGTCCATGGAATTCTCTAGGCAAATTACTGGAGTGGATTGTCATTTCCTTCTCCAGGGGATCTTCCCAAATCAGTGTTTGGGCCCAGATCTCCTGAATTGCAGGCAGATTCTTTACTGCCTGAGCCACCTGACCTAAATTATTTTGGTGGCAAAACCTTACCTGAATTGACATAAAATTATTTACCATTTTTATGTATCTTCCTTGCAGTGAATATTCATAAACTGCATTGTTTGCTGCTCAAACAACGCATTTGAATACAGAATGAAGTTCCAGTCCTCTTGGGAGTGTGATGTAATATATTATATGGATCCTATTATCTGTCTAAAATTCAAATTTTCTAAATTTGGAAACAATCTGGCTCCAGAGATTTAGGATTGGTGACTGTGGACCTGAACTCATTTTCTCTTCTGATTTTCTCTTCTGGTTTTCTCAGGAAGAGGTTGGAAATTATTTACTATTATCTTGAGAATATCTCTTTAATACCTTAGTTTTTTAATGTCTCCGCTATGAAGGAAGTAGATAAATTAGGTTTTAACAAAGGACTTTGGACTCAAGTTATACAAAAGGACTAAGAACATTTTAAAATATGATTGCAAGAAAAGTTCAAGAGGGAGGAGACATATGTATACCTATGGCTGATTCATGTTGATATTTGGCAGAAAACAAAATTCTGTAAAGCAATTATCCTCCAATTAAAACTAAACAAAATTTTAAAATATGATTGCATGTCAAGGGGCATAATTTTAAAATCCAAGAGTGTGAGGTTTTTCATATTTTATGTCTTAACTTTCATATGTGGGTGCTGAATAAAAAAAATAATAAATATATGTGTACATGTACATATATACACGGGGCTTCCCAGGTGGCTCAGTGCTAAAAATTCTGCCTGCAATGCAGGAGATGTGGGATCGATCCCTGATTTGGGAAGAGTCCCTGGAGAAGGATATGGCAACCCACTCTAGTACTCTTGACTGGGAAATCCCATGGACAGAGAAGTCTAGCTGGCTAGTCCATAAGGTCGCAAAAGAATCAGACGTGACTTAGCAACTAAACAACAATGACAATACACACACACACACACACACACACAGTAGGTACACATGCATATATTTTATCAATCTAATGGCAAACTTGAAAAGCAGAATTAAAGCTATTGAATGTGTATATAATGTTAAATTCTTACAATAGATAATATTAGTAGTTCAAATAAAAGATACTTATTGCTGCAAATGCAATCAACCACACACACACATCCCCACACTCCATTCAATGTACTCTACAGATCACTTAATTTTTCTAGTATAATTATACAAAGTTAGTACTTTTCAATGTTTTATCCAGTGGAATGGTTGTAATAAAATTAATATTGGCTCCCAATGTATAGTGCCAACTTCCTAAGGATTTGGGGTAGATACTATTGAATTAAATAATTCCAATGGAGTCTGAGTTGTACACAAAACACTGAATGTGTTGGGACTACAGCAAGTGAGCACTTCGCTCTTCACTGGGCTATGACTTCCTGCCCTCTTTAGGGAGAAAGGCTGGCCAGTTGCTATTACAAACAAGGCAAAGCTCAGGATTCAGTGAATCAACATTTACTGAAGGTCCACCATGTGTCAAAATCCGAAGCAGACACTGGGAGCTGTTGCAAAATTACCAGCCAGCAAAAGAGCCTTTTTCAGAAGAACTCACAATATAATTACAGATGGAGGGCAACCACATATTAAAGGAATTATCTAAGGCATATTAATAAAAGAGCATTGACAGTGTCATTAAAACCCATTATGAAAATCAAGCTTAAAACATTTTGAGAAGAAAAATATCAAATGCTGGGATTGCTAAAGACACTCTTTTCACCTTTACTAGAGACATACTTTAATGTATGGGGATATATATATATCTTAGTTGCAGGATCTTTAGCTGCAGTGTTTAGGATCTAATTCCCTGATGAGGGATTGAACTTGGGCCCCGTCTTTTGGGAGCTTGAAGTCTTAGCCACTGAACTACTAGGGAAGTCCCAGGGATACGTATTGCATAATGTGAGCTATATAGAGGTCGAGAAGATGTAATGGGAAAAGAATTACAGAACACAATTGAATTCCCATCTACAAGTGAGCACCAATCAAAAGATGGGGGGGAAGAAATGTGATAAATGCAGCATTGGTTCTAGAAAGACACAGAGTTCCCATCCTGACGGCATCTTGGCAGTCTTTGAAAACATTTCGTTGACTGTATAAAAGCCATTATTTTAGGACATGAGACTCCTTCCACTCCAAACAGAAAGTCATAATTTTTACACTGCTTTGTTATGATGGGAAAAGGACTAATGATTTCTTTCTCCATTTGTCTCTGATCTCTGCAAATGAAACAGAGAGGAGGTCATGCTTTAACATGAATGGCAGCAGCCTCCTTTAGAGACAACCTCAGGACTTCCTAACTGAAAAGCCAAGTCTCTAATTTAAGTAGGAGACAGTAATTACTCTTCCAGCCAGGGAGAATGTTAAGTCCCTGCCTATTTGTAGCCCTGTCTAAAAACAATCGGCTCATCTTCCAAACTTGACCAAACTACAAATGGTATGAGAACTCGGTCGCCTAATAAGGATGTTCATTTTGGCACTCAGCAGCTTATGTATGGCTCACAGATGGCTTCTGTCTCGTTCTGTGTAATCCAATCATCCTGCACTACTGCGTCTCACAGTCTTAAGGAGTAATTTGCAAAGCTCGCCGTGACAATTGTCTCTTCTTCCAGATGTCGAGGATGTAAGGAGGGTGGCTTTCACCACTGCTTTGCCATAGGATGTGTACATGGCTCTCCAGGTCAGAGTGGCACCCAGCAAGGTAAAGAGAAATGACTTCTTTGCATTGCCTCTGAGTTACTGCCTAGCCCGGGGATAAGCAAATATGTTCTATAAATGGCCTCTCTGTCTGTAGGCAACTTGTTTCACTTTTGGCTGGGTACCATGCAGAAAACATTCTGCAGTACTCCTCGCATTGTGTGCTAATGGTGGCAATATAGAGGCACCCGGGCCCAGGAAAAGATTAAAAAAAAAACCTCTAAATAGTGGTTGTTTCAGAGGGATCATTTCACTCACAGGCAGACTTTCTAGTATTAACACCTGCACTTCTGCTATCATCTTCTGAAATCATGACAGTTTGTCCTCAGTCTTTTTTTGGCCGGGGGTGGTTTTTATTTTTCCAACTTCTAAAGGATGTACAAGATTTTAAAGGCAAAGTACTGAAACATTTTTAAGCTGTAGGTTTGTTAGTTTCTTTTCCCCTTGAGGCTGGTGTTAATAGCTGTGTTTTATTTCAGTATAAAAATATCCCTTTTTAAAAAATCAAAGTACCTAAAACAAGGAAATATGCAAAGCCTCAAAACAGCTGTGTAAATTCACGTAGGCTTCAGGGCTATAAACATTCAGCCTTAAGGGAATGACACTCTGGAAAGTCTGATTTTTATTTAAAATTTTAAGTATGATTATGAATTAGTGCTACATTCATTTTAGTAAAATATCAGTGCTGTATGTTCTTCCTTAAGTTTTTTCTGCTTACTGCCATCATCACAACATAGATCATCAGTAAGAAATGTTAAGCACGGCAACTAAGAAACATTTTCTAGGTCAGTAAAAACAGTATTTTAGGCGAAATATTTTTTAGAAACATTTTTAAGAAGATTTTAAACTGTTCATAATTTGTGTATAGTTTTGGTTTTGAACTGGCAGTTATAAATTCGCTTGAGAAACGAAAATTAGAAGACAATATCCTTCCCTTAAGTAGCTTAAAGAATGAAGACTCTATATTTAGTCTGGTCTTTACACACACACACACACACACACACACACACACACACATATATACTCTTTCCAGTGGAAATATCTAGGTAACTCCTGCCAGGAGGAGGAGCTTTATAGAATCCCAGAGCTTTATATGTAGAATACCGTCTTAGAAATTAAACCAGTAGTGAATATGTTCAAGGGAGAGTTGTTGAAAATCTGAATTCTCATGATACATTCCTATAAATTATGAGTTAACTTTTCTTAAGTCCTTGCTCATTGTCAATATTATCAGCACAGGAATTATTGATATGCTCATAAATTAATAGTAATAGCAAAAGTGACCTTTGTCTAAAGAGAATTCCAAAACTCAACAGACATTTATGGAGTGCATGTAATGTGCCAGGCATTGGGCTAATTAAATCCCCCCTATCTCTACACTTTAAATGAGAGAAAAGCTGACTCAAGGGAAAGAGTTATGGCCAAAGGCCATTTAATTAATTTGCTGTCTGGGGAAACAGCACAGGAACTGGGAAGAAAGCCCAGGTATGAGAACTGCTAAGTTGTTCAGGATACAGTGCATTGTTTTTCAGAACTCCAGTGGAAGACTCATTTCAAAACTATATTCAACTAATGTAAAATTACCATTCTAAAACAAATACCGCATGTAAAAATCTCAGAGGCACAATACATGCCTGCATTTCCTTATGGCTGTTGACCTCAATTGGAGAGTTTCATCCCTACAGACATTTTCAGAGGGAACTACCATCAGAAGGGTCTGGTTCCTTTGTTATAATACCACAGGCAAGAGAGAAATTTCATGACTTCTCTAGGACTTTTCCAAAGAACCAAACACCAGGCTTTCACATGGGAACAACATGTTACCTTGTGAGCATATAGAGTACCTAATGCTAGGAATCTTACTTGTGCTCTGAATACAAACCCCCTATGAGATTTCACCTATCTTTTACATACGAGTAGAACAAAACACAGAGAGCAACTGGCCAAGGTTACGTACTTGCCAGTGAGAAACCAGAAAAGAACCCTGGTATATTTGATCCTAGAGTCCACATTTTTAATAAACAGACACTTCCCACTGAAGTGGGCATTCATTGGTGGTTTTTTTTTTTCCCTTCTCTTCATTCAGTATTATGCAAAATATATTTCTTGAACACTTACCAAGGGATAAGCAATATTTTGTGGCTGAAGAATCAAATGTGGTTAGTGTCTCTGTCTTTGAGAATCTAGAGAAAACCATCATCTCCATAAATAAGTATGCTACAACACATGTGATCAAATCTGTAAGACATATGCTTAATGCTGTGGACGTAAAGAAATAAGGAGGGATCGATTCTGTCCTTGAGTGGAGGGTCGAGTGTGGATATAATATGTGAGCGAGACTGGAAGAACATATAGATACTCGCCATGAAAAGCTGTTAGTTGCTTGGAATATTCCACTTTGTAGAATCATATGTCTTCCAGTTTCCATAGAATAAATGGAGAAAGTTATTATAAAAGGACTAGGCCCAGTTTTCACAAAGGAACCCTCCTAAATCTGCAGAGATAATATACTCTCAATTTACTTAAATTATTTCTGAGTATAGAAAAAGATGAAAAACCACAAGATATTTTTATGAAACAAGAATTATATTGTCATCTAAACCTTATAAAGAAAGTGAAAGTGAAGTCACTCAGTCCTGTCCAACTCTTTGCGACCCCATGGACAGTCCTACAAGGCTCCTCCGTCTGTGGAATTTTCCAGTGGGTTGCCATTTCCTTCTCCAGGGGATCTTCCTGACCCAGGGATTGAACCCGGTCTCGAGCACTGGAACCGGGTCTCACGCACTGCAGGCAGACACTTTACCATCTGAGCCACCTGGGAAGCCCAAACCTTATAAAGATAGCAAAAAAATAAACTATAGATCAATCTCACTTATAAATACGGAAGTAAAAATCAAAATAACATACGAGCAAACAGAATCCAAGAACTCATCATAAAAGTTAAACAGCATGACCAAGTGATACTTATTCCCAAAATCTAAGAGGAAAATCATAGACCATCTTCACAGATGCTAAAGTGGCCTTTGACAAAAATTAACAACCATTTCTAATAATCAAAACACTGAATAAAATACGAACTGAACTAATTCTTCTTTGATGTTAATATATGATTATAATTAGACATACACACATGCAAAATGCAGACCCAGTAAGTTAGGAGACTAATACTGCTGCTGCTGCTGCTGCTGCTGCTAAGTCGCTTCAGTCGTGTCCGACTCTGTGCGACCCCATAGACGGCAGCCCACCAGGCTCCCCCGTCCCTGGGATTCTCCAGGCAAGAACACTGGAGTGGGTTGCCATTTCCTCCTCCAATGCATGAAAGTGAAAAGTGAAAGTGAAGTCGCTCAGTCCTGCCCAACTCTTAGCGACCCAATGGACTGCAGCCTACCAGGCTCCTCCATCCATGGGATTTTCCAGGCAAGAGTACTGGAGTGGGGTGCCATTGCCTAGAGGCATTCATATTAAGGTCAAGAACAAGACAAGGATACCCACTAACTTCAGTATTATTTAAAAATATATTAAAGGTGTCTGAGGAGGGGGAATGCGGGGCAGGGGGAGGCGAGGGCTGGGTGGGGTCAGTGCACTGCGTTGCTAGAGACCCGAGCCCTGGGCCAGGACTGCTTTCCAGGCGTCTATTAGGGTTCAGGCAAGGAAGCAGGGAGAAGAAAATAGGACCTACCTCTGCGCCTTTAAGCAAGCCGCGACCCCGGCTTGACTCCCGGCTCTTTCTGCTCCGCATCAACCCTCCTTCCTCCGGGTGCCTGGAGGTGGTGCCCTGGGCATTTCTTACAGGCAGGAAACTGAGTCTTGGCGTGCGGGTCAGCCGAGGTCACGCCTGAAAGAAGGGGGAGTCCAAAAAGTTTAAAGGCCCCGCCCTGGTCCCGCCCAGTTCACAGGGTCAGCGGGCTATAGGGAGGGGGACACCAGTGAGTGGGTGGGCTTCAGGCAGCCAGCCACTGGGACTGCAGTCCAATTAGCCTCAGGGCTGGGTCGCCCTAGGGCTTTTATCATCTTGCTCTCTCTGCCCTAGAATTCGGATTGTCCAGAGGTGAGTCATTCTTGCAGCATCGTCCATCATCCAGACCAGGTATTGTTTGGAGCACTTGTAATTTCTGGAACCCAGTAGGGTGAGGTAAGGAAGGGTTTCCAGGAGCAAGAACTAACATGCTTGGATGTGGCAATGAACTAGGGAAGTTATGTTTTGTATTAATAATTGAAATATAGTTGCTTTACAATGCTGTGTTTTTACTGTACAACAACATGAATCAACCATATGTATGCATACACCCCTCCCTCATGAGTCTCTCTCCCATTCTCCCATTTCACCCCTCTAGGTCATCACGGAGCACTGAGCTGGGCTCCCTGTGCTATACTGTAGCTCTCCACTAGCTGGCTATTTTTCATACCTGCGTGCTAAGTCGCTTCAGTCCTGTCCACTCTTTGCAACCCTATGGTCTGTAGCCCACCAGGCTCCTCTGTCCACAGGATTCTCCAGGCAAGAATACCAGAGTGGATTACCATTTCCTACTCCAGGGGATCTTCCGGACTCAGGAATCAACCCCCCCGCCCCTTCTTTTACATCTCCTGCATTGACAGGTGTGTTCTTTACCATTAGCACCACCTGGGAAACCCCAGTATTTCCTGGTGGCTCAGATGGTAAGAATCTGAGTGCAATGCAGGAAACTCAGGTTTGATCCCTGGATTGGGATGATTCCCTGAAAAAGGAAATGGTAACCCACTCCAGTATCCTTACCTGGAAAATCCCATGGGCAGAGGAGCCTTGTGGGCTGCAGTCCATGAGGTTTCAAAGAGTCTGGCACAACTGAGCAATTAACACATCCACTCCAGTATAATTACTATTTTTTGTACTCATTAAAATTTTCTATCAGTAAATAAATAATAATAAATAAAAATATAGTGAAGACACTAGTCAATGCAGAATAAACAACAGAGCTCCAAGAATTGGAATAGAAGTGAAACTATCTCTGTTTACAGGTGGTATTGCAGTATATTTGGAAAAACCCAAGAGAGCTAATGAAAACACTAGTATCATTTTTAAAATTCAGTAAAGTAATAGAATATTTAACTGAAATCAAATCATAAGCCTTTTAATACACAAACAATAGCTGATGACATGATGTAACAGAAGATAAAACTTCAGTTACATTAATAGCAAAAAAAGAATTCATTTAAGAATACCTAAACAGAAAACGTAAAATGTATGTGAAGAAAAATTAAAGATTTTTGAAGGGAAAATCTGAATTAATTTGGAGATTTTTCTTGTTTTTAAATAGTATGAGTGAACATTATAAAACTATCATTTAGTCCCATCTTATTAATGAATTTAGCATGATCATAGTAAGAATAACTTCCAGATGTTCAAGCTGGATTTAGAAAAGGCAGAGGAACCAGAGATCAAATTGCCAACATCCGCTGGATCATCGAAAAAGCAAGAGAGTTCCAGAAAAACATCTATTTCTGCTTTATTGACTATGCCAAAGCCTTTGACTGTGTGCATCACAAAAAACTGTGGAAAATTCTTCAAGAGATGGGAATACCAGACCACCTGACCTGCCTCTTGAGAAACCTGTATGCAGGTCAGGAAGCAACAGTTCGAACTGGACATGGAACAACAGACTGGTTCCAAATAGGAAAAGGAGTACGTCAAGGCTGTATATTGTCACCCTGCTTATTTAACTTACATGCAGAGTACATCATGAGAAATGCTGGGCTGGAAGAAGCACAAGCTGGAATCAAGATTAACAGAAGAAATATCAATAACCTCAGATATGCAGATGATTCCACCCTTACGGCAGACAGGGAAGAGGAGCTAAAAAGCCTCTTGATGAAAGTGAAAGAGGAGAGTGGAAAAGTTGGCTTAAAGCTCAACATTCAGAAAACTAAGATCATGGCATCTGGTCCCACCACTTCATGGCAGATAGATGGGGAAACAGTGGAAAGAGTGACTTTAACTTTTTGGGCTCCAAAATCACTGCAGGTGGTGATTGCAGCCATGAAATTAAAAGACACTTATCCTTGGAAGGAAAGTTATGATCAACCTAGATAGCATAGTGAAAAGCAGAGATATTACTTTGCCAACAAAGGTCCTTCTAGTCAAGGCTGTGGTTTTTCCAGTGGTCATATATGGATGTGAGAGTTGGACTGTGAAGAAAGCTGAGCGCTGAAGAATTTATACTTTTGAACTGTGGTGTTGGAGAAGACTCTTGAGAGTCCCTTGGACTGCAAGGAGGTCCAACCAGTCCATCCTAAAGGAGATCAGTCCTGAGTGTTCATTGGAAGGACTGATGGTGAAGCTGAAACTCCAATACTTTGGCTACCTCATGCGAAGAGTTGACTCATTGGAAAAGACCCTGATGCTGGGAGGGATTGGGGGCAGGAGGAGAAGGGGACGACAGAGGATGAGATGTTTGGATGGCATCACTGACTCGATGGACATGAGTTTGAGTGAACGCCAGGAGCTGGTGATGGACAGGGAGGCCTGGTGTGCTGCGATTCATGGGGTCACAGAGTCGGACATGACTAAGTGACTGAACTGAACTGAACTGAATAAGAATAACAAAAATTTACTTTATGGAGCTGTTCAAGTAAATTTTTGAAGTTTATATGGAAAAAGAAACATAAAAATAGCCATGAGACTTCTAAAAAATGAACAATGAAGGAGGACTTTTAAAACATATTACAAGACTTCTGTAATTAAAACAGTGTGATATTGATTCTTAAATATACAGAAAGACAGAGAAAGTAGTGGGAAAGAATAGAAAGCTCACAAGTAGATGAAAAATCATATGGAAATATAGTAATGAAAAAGATAATATCTCACTGGAATGTCAGATTGTGAGGGAAAGCAAAGGAGTATAAAGAAAATGATGGGGATACATAAGATGAACATAGGAGATATCTTGTAGGTGCTCATATTTGGGACAATTTTAGCATCAAGAAAAAGTCATGGTATTAATGTATTTTGGCATATTGAATATAAAAAAGAGCATGTTATCAACAATGGACAAATGAATAATATATATAAAAGTTCAGTGGTAAGAAGGGAAACCTCTTTATAGGTGAGCATATACTAATATGTAGAAGAAAAATTAAGACGAGAAAATCACCATTTTGTAACACCAGTGTCAATAATGGATTCAGACGAGGCGTATCAGTGGTTGTGAAAAGCTAGTGGGTAAAAAGTTTTGAGGAAACAGGACATTCACGTAATCTTAATTAAGTACCACCTCACAGATTACTTACCAACTACAAAAGATGAACAGTGCAGTTATAATAAGGAGATCTGGTAGACATTACCTTCATCAAGTGCTCAAACTGACCACCACTAATAATGAAACAAGATGATATTATATATCTCCTCATGAGATACTCGGGGAAATGCACAATGTCACCTGTGTAGAATTCTTCCCCAAAACTCTAATCATGATGAAACTATCAGGCAAATTTAGAATATGACGCTAAAGAGATATGACAACCAAATGTAGTGTATAAATTTAACTGATTCTAGTTTCTTTAGATTATAAGGACAATTGGAGAAGTTTCAGTGTGGAGTCTATATGAATAACACTTTATATCTGTGTAAAATTTCTTGTGTATGATAATAGTTTTGTGTTTATATATTATTAGAAAGTATCCTTGCTCTTGTGAGAGTTTGGGGAAAAAACACTTAAATTCTTTGAAAATGTTATTTCCACTTTCTTCCATTGAGAAATAAACGTTAGGATTTCATTTACCCTTGCATATTAAACCTAGTCATCTTTTTTGCAAAGTTTTTTATAGTTAAGTTTTAAGCCATTTAAAGGGGGAAAATGTGACTATTAATGTAAAAAAGATTTATTTTAGAAATATGTTTTGTGTGAAACACAAAATACTTTGGTATAATACAGTTTTAAATCAACGTTACTCTACAGCCCAGTCGATGTTGTTTAGCATGTGATATATCCCTCTGAGGAATCCTCACTTGAAGACGTTGTCATGCAGCTCAAAAATTGCTATTGAAACCAATACCAAAGATTTTGTTAATGAATATAAGTACCAGATATTTTTTCTACTGATGAGTGTTGTCAAAATATGCAAGATTGAGCAGGCCTCGAAATCCTTGCCTTATCAGAATCCAGGAAGCTCAGTAACTTAATACCATCAGAGAAACACCCAAGATCTAGAACTCCATGTTCTTGTGTTGTACGCCCACTTCCTGGAGGAATTTGTCAATTGATCTCGCTGGGGTGGGGGGTCATCTGGCTTCAGGGTGTCACTGTGACTGCCTCAGAGTCAACATGACAAACTCAAAGTGTTTGTTTAAAGTGCTAAGAGACAGTGGAACTTCCCCAAGTTTTCAAAACAGGTTATATAAATTTTTTTTTTGTTTGGTAATAAATGTCAGTATATTTGGCACAGTAGAACTTCCTATTATTATTGAGTAGGACTTGCTATTATTGTAACATACAGAAATCTGGCCTTTTTCCTTCATTAGAAATTTATGAAATACAGAAAAGGAAAACAGAATACCCACGATTTTCACATCTATAGACAAACACCATTAAGACATTCATGTTTTCAATCAGATTTATAATTTGTAGGTACTGAATTGAGGATATGGTATAGACCTAAAGCCCCCACTGACTTCCAATCTCTGGAAGCTACAGATGTTGACTAAAGGAATTAATAGCAATTAAATTGTTGAGTAGGAGTTTAACTTAGGTTTGTTTGATTCATGAATTATGGGTGATTTTCATTTTTTTGCTTCATGTTTTTGTTTTACAAGGTTTCCAAAATGACTATTAGGTTGACACTCAGATTTGTTTATACTTTTATCTTTTGTACTAAGTAAGTACTTTGGGGACTGAATTAATGAATATATATTATTTAAATCTCTAAAATTTAGAAAATCAAAGAGGCAACTGGGGCCTCTTTAGCACATTAGAACTTTTTGAACTTTAGAAGCTAGGAAAGAAATTAAGAAGACCTGAATTGACTGAAAACTACTAACCAGTACAAGAAAACAAGAGAATTTATTTTGTCTTCCCCTATCCCCTGGAACTACCTCAATCTAATAACCAACACTATCATATAGTCTTTAAAAAGTCTATATGCAGCCCTGTTTTCCAGGTGTCTGTCTTACTAATAGTTTAACAGCAGACCTGCTATTAAATACATGTCTGTTATTTGCTGTTAAATACAAATACAAATCTGTATTTGCTGTTAAATACAAATACACAGACCTGCTGGTTACTCTGCCACTTTCTGGGAAGTATCCTAGGTACTGTCCCTATTCAGTGCAGTTCAGTTCAGTCGCTCAGCCATGTCCGACTCTTCACGACCCACGGACTGCAGCATGCCAGGCCTTCTTGTCCATCACCAACTCCTGGAGCTTACTCAAACTCATCTCCATGAGCGGGTGATACCATCCAACCATCACATCCACTGTCATCCCCTTCTCCTCCTGCCTTCAATCTTTCCCAGCATCAAGGGCTTTTCCAATGAGTCATCTCTCCTTCAGGTGGCCAGAGTATTGGAGTTTCAGCTTCAACATCCTTCCTCCCAATGAACACTCAGGACTGATCTCCTTTAGGATGGACTGGTTGGATCTCCTTGTAGTCCAAGAGACTCTCAAGAGTCTTCTCCAACACCACAGTTCAAAAGCATCAATTCTTCAGGCTCAGCTTTCTTTATAGTCCAACTCTCACATCCATACGTGACTACTGGAAAAACCACAGCCTTGACTAGATGGGCCTTTGTTGGCAAAGTAATGTCTCTTTGGAAAGGACTTTGGAAATAACTTTCCTTCCAAGGAGTAAGTGTCTTTTAATTTCATGGCTGCAGTCACCATCTGCAGTGATTTTGGAACCCAAAAAGTTAAAGTCACTGTTTCCACTGTTTCCCCATCTATTTGCCATGAAGTAATGGGACCAGATGCCATGATCTTAGTTTTCTGAATGTTGAGTATTAAGCCAACTTTTTCACTTTCCTCTTTCACTTTCATCAAGAGGCTCTTTAGTTCTTCTTTGCTTTCTGCCATAACAGTGGTGGCATCTGCGTATCTGAGGTTATTGATGTTTCTCCTGGTAATCTTGATTCCAGCTTGTGCTTCATCCAGCCCAGCATTTCACGTGATGTACTCTGCATATAAGTTAAATAAGCAGGGTGCATATGTACTCTGCATATAAGTAAAATACAGCCTTTACATACTCCTTTCCCAGTTTGGAACCAGCCTTTTGTTCCATGTCCAGTTCTAACTGTTGCTTCCTGACATGCATACAGATTTCTCAAGAGGCAGGTCAGGTGGTCTGGTATTCCCATCTCTTGAAGAATTTTCCACAGTTTATTGTGATGCACACAGTCAAAGGCTTTGGCATAGTCAATGAAGCAGAAGTAGATGTTTTTCTGGAACTCTCTTGCTTTTTCAATGATCCAACGGATGTTGGCAATTTGGTCTCTGGTTCCTCTGCCTTTTCTAAACCCAGCTTTAACATCTGGAAGCTCATGGTTCACGTTTTACTGGAGATCAGGGGAGAAATAATTCCAGAAAGAATGAAGAGACAGAGCCAAAGCAAAAACAACATCCAGTTGTGGGTGTGACTGGTGACAGAAGCAAGGTCCAATGCTGTAAAGAGCAATGTTGCATAGGAACCTAGAATGTTAGGTCCATGAATCAAGGCAAATTGGAAGTGGTCAAACAGGAGATGGCAAGAGTGAACATTGACATTTTAGGAATCAGCGAACTAAAATGGACTGGTATGGGTGAATTTAACTCAGATGACCATTATATCTACTACTGTGGGCAAGAATCCCTTAGAAGAACAAGAGTCTGAAATGCAGTACTTGGATGCAATCTCAAAAACAACAGAATGATCTCTGTTCATTTCCAAGGCAAACCATTCAATATCACGGTAATCCAAGTCTATGCCCGACCAGTAATGCTGAAGAAGCTGAAGTTGAATGGTTCTGTGAAGACCTACAAGACGGTTTGGAACTAACACCCAAAAAAGATGTCCTTTTCATTATAGGGGTCTGGAATGCAGAAGTAGGAAGTCAAGAAACACCTGGAGTAACAGGCAAATTTGGCCTTGGAGTACAGAATAAAGCAGGGCAAAGGCTAATAGAGTTTTGCCAAGAAAATGCTGCTGCTGCTAAGTCACTTCAGTCGTGTCCGACTCTGTGTGACCCCATGGATGGCAGCCCACCAGGCTCCCCCGTCCCTGGGATTCTCCAGGCAAGAACACTGGAGTGGGTTGCCATTTCCTTCTCCAATGCATGAAAGTGAAAAGTGAAAGTGAAGTCGCTCAGTCATGTCTGACTCCTAGCGACCCCATGGACTGCAGCCTACCAGGCTCCTCTGTCCATGGGATTTTCCAGGCAAGAGTACTGGAGTGCTTTAATCCAAAAGCAGTAGTGGTGATGTCTCAAAAAAGTCATGGATGCGTGACTAGACCTTTACACTAGCAGTAGAATTTAAATCCAGTTTATGTGTGTAGTATTGCCATTATTTAAGTCTCTAAAACATGTCAGCCAACTTTTATCAAGACTAAGTCTAGTAAGTACATGCGTGCTCAGTGGCTCAGTCATATCTTAACTCTTTGCAACCCCATGGATTGTAGCTCCCCACCCCCGCAACCTCCCCCCGCACTCCTGCCCCTCTGTCCATGGGATTCTCCAGGCAAGAATACTGGAGATGGTTGCCATTTCCTGCTTTAGGGGATCTTCCCAACCCAGGAATTGAGCCCGTATCTCCTGCAGCTTCTGCGTTGGCAGGTGGATTCTTTACCACTAGCCACCTAGAAAACCCCTAGTCTAGCACAGGGGTCAGCAAACTCTGGCCTGCCATTTGCTTTTGTGTGGGCCATGAACTAAATAACTGGTCCCTATTCATGTGGTACCTTTTACATAGGTTGCCATGCTTTGTATAAGGTGAACTCTATAAGTGGACACCCCTATTTGATTTGGAGAAGTTCATTTTCTGCAAAGACAGCCATTCACAGCCCAGCCAGCTGTTCATCAGCACCTTTAGATAACACTATCCAACCAGAGTGCTGCCATATACCAGATAGTGATTGGCTTCTCTAATCAGATTCTCACTTTCACTCCGTCTCTCTCTCTCTCTCTCTCTCTCTTTTTTTTTTTGCATGAGAGGGAGTTAATTAGTTGAGAGAAGAGTTAAAAGAAAGGACAGAGATAAACAGAGACCAGAAGAGTTTAGTCCTAAAGATATAGTGGGTTTGCAGTATCATTGTTTGCTTATCTTCTGAGTTGCTGCTGGTCCTAAATGGTGACAAAGTATAGTCGAGCAACTATTACAGTGGTTTTTCTTGATTCTGAAATTTTTTCAGTTATCACCATGATAATTCTGTTCCTTACAACTAGAAAAAGAGCCTAATGAACATATTGAAATTTGAAATATAATTTAAAATACTCATCCCACAAATAATATTTATACAGCTTGTAGTATCTGCCATAGTCGTTGACAAGATGAGTAGGTCGATGCTTTTTTTAGCTCTTCTAGTGGGGATGGAGATAATCACTTATCTACAGAATTTTAAATGCTCTTAAATGGCACCAGTATAATTGTTGTCGTTCAGTCTCTAAGTCTTGTTGACTCTTTTCGACCCCATGGACTGCAGCATGCTGGGCCTCCCTGTTCATCACCACTCCCGGAGCTTGCTCAAATTCATGTCCGTTGAGTCTGTGATGCCATCCAACCATCTCATCCTGTCTCTCCCCCTTCTCCTCCTGCCCTCAGTCTTTCCCAGCATCAGTCTTTTCCAGTAAATCAGCTCTTTGCACCAGGTCGCCAAAGTACTGGAGCCTCAGACCTTCCAGTGAATATTCAGGGTTGATTTCCTTTAGGATTGACTGGTAGAGTTGGAATTATCCTTCAAGATTAGGAATTCTTGATCTGGGATCCACAGTGGGCTTCTGAGATTCTGGACAATACTGAATTTTCACACATTTTGTTGTGTGTATCCTTGAGCATATCTATTTTTCCACATAGTTGATAGTTTACATTAGCTATTCCACAAGACAGTTAAGTACAAAAGGCTTAAAAACCTCACTGCCTAATTTTACAGATAAAAATATCACTCAGAGTAATTTACCCACAATCTAGCAATCTGTAACTACTAGAGACTAGGTTTCTTTCATTCTTTCATTAAAAATTTATAAAATACAGTAAAAAAGAAAAAGAAGAAATGCTTTTAACATGTAAGGACAAACACCATTAAGAATTTTCTATTTCTTACCAGCAGTATACGTTTGGGTTCAGAATAACACCTTTGAAAATACATATTGATATATTGCTTTCTAATAGACTTGCACTAAATTCCACTCACATCAGCAATCTAGAATAGTGAATATTTTATCACCAGAACAAGTTATTCTTTTTTTAAAAAAGAAAATATTTTGGCTAACTTGGTAAGAGTTCGATAGTGTCTCGTTGTAGTGTGTGTTTATTATTAGTGAAGTAAAAGATATTATTTATTTTTTTATTTGTTGGAAATATGTCTCTTGTCTGTCTTGTCCATTTACATCGAGAACCCAGTTTTCTTAGCTGTCCATGCAATCTTGTTAAGAAATCCTACCTCAGGAGAAAACTATAGGAGAAAGCAAGGCTTCTTTTTATCTCCTGGATTTGTTCTTGCATTCTCAGTAGTCTTTGCTTTGCAATCATCTGAGAGGTTTGTTAAAATGTGAGTACCTGGGTCCTACCCAATGTCTACAGAATCCAAATATCTAGGTATGGGATGTGAGAAATTTGTACTTTTAACATGCAAACACTTCATATTTCTTAAGAATAATAAAATTTGAGGACTACTTAAAGGACTAGTAGGCTATTAAATATAAAGTGTGTGTACCATTATACTTCTTACTAAAAGTCTCTTTCTTTATTAAACCCAGGTTATCTCTCTTCTGTGAGGTAATTTTGCCTTTATAAAGTTTAATTTCTGCTTCAGGGTTAATAAACTTGGTATAAAATTACAGATCTACCAGTGACCAGCTTTGTAAATATCCTTAATTTCTATGAACTTCTCTTTATCTATAAAGAGGTGATTATAATCCTAGCTCATGTGTTTATTTTGAAGGGTGAGCTAATCTACACAAGTATACTGTAAATGGTCATATAAATGCTGGATATATTTTCTTGTTCTAATTGTTTATCGTATGGTAATTTTGGCTGCCTCACTTCCTTTGTAATGCCAGGAAGTCTGAAACAGCTTTGGGCACAGTATCAACACTTGATAATTATCTACTGATTGATTACCATCTTGAGGTACATCAAAGACTGCTTTAATATGAGGTGGTGTTCATTGTGGTCTGGGTTCTGACTAATCATAATGGATACTCCTTTAACAATGCCTGTGCAGACT
This sequence comes from Bison bison bison, assembly GCF_000754665.1. Classification (NCBI taxonomy): domain Eukaryota; kingdom Metazoa; phylum Chordata; class Mammalia; order Artiodactyla; family Bovidae; genus Bison; species Bison bison. The sequence continues at coordinate 1,254,565 of NW_011494607.1, forward strand.
GAAAGTCAGCCATGCTTCTATTAACCCTAAGACTGTAATGAGTCATTCAGTTCATTTCACTGAGTACCTACTATGTGCCAGGAACCACAGCAGACACTAAAATACATTAGTGAGCACAATGGACAAATCCCTTCCCTCCCAGTCCCTTCTAGGTGAAATGGGTATCATAGAGGAATTACACATTGTATCTTTTAGCAGTTCCTTGAAGAAATTCCATACATGTGGAAGACATCCCATCAGACTGTTATCAGACAATAAGAGAAATTCAACACACAAAAAGAGTGAAATGTAGCTATCAATTCCAGTAGGAGGGAATTAGTAGGAGCTATTCCTTTTTGAATTATGCCCAGTCAAACCAGGATATGATCTGGCAAGACAGTAGAGTGAGTTATGCATTTGAAGTTCTCAGGCTCCACTGAAGCTCTGAGTCCTCAGGGAGCCACCTGCACAAACTCATACTCTGTCTTAGTCCCATTCTAGTCTTTACGAAGGAAATGGTCCTGGTTTGACCAGATTCTGAAACCTCAAATGAATAGAACTTTCCTCTATTCTTTTATAGTGAGCACAGTTCTTCCTTAATTTCATCTCATTTAAAAAAATGTTTTATTGTTTAGGACAGAGGAAGGAAGTCTGGCATCCAAATATCTTAATCATAAAAGATGATAAAGACTAGCTGTAGCAGACAGTTAAAAAAAAAAACATATTTATCATATCCTACATTTGCACACTTTAAAGACTTGTGAACTTATATTCTCTCAAAATAATTTTGCAGTTTTTCACAAACACAAAAGGGGAGATGTTTTTTAATGAAGAAATTGCATTCTTAATCTGTATGTGAACATGATAAATCTCCAGTTACAAATCAATTACTACCCACATTCACACTAATGAGGGTTATGTTAGGGACAAAGGAGAGTGTTAGAGAGTACCCAACAAAGGATAATAAGACAGGGAAAACTTCTTAGAGGAAGTGAGGTCTCAGATGCGACCTGACAAAATGAGTGAGAGTTAGCTTTCCAAAGAGAGAAGGAGTTAATTTTATATTAGGGGACATCATTGAATGTTCCTAGGAATAGACAGTACTTAAGGTGTATGGATGTGAGAGCTGGATTGTGAAGAAAGCTGAGCACCGAAGAATTGATGCTTTTGAACTGTGGTGTTGGAGAAGACTCTTGAGAATCCCTTGGACTGCAAGGAGATCCAACCAGTCCATTCTAAAGGAGATAACTCCTGGGTATTCATTGGAAGGACTGATGTTAAAGCTGAAACTGCAATACTTTGGCCACCTCATGCTAAGAGTTGACTCATTGGAAAAGACCCTGATGCTGGGAGGGATTAGGGGCAGGAGGAGAAGGGGACGACAGAGGATGAGATGGCTGGATAGCATCACCGACTCAATGGACATGGGTTTGAGTGAACTCCGGGAGTTGGTGATGGACAGGGAGGCCTGGTGTGCTGTGATTCATGGGGTCGCA
>NW_011494607.1:1256139-1257709 GCF_000754665.1 Bison bison bison
GGAGAGGTCTCACAGAATGTGGTCCACTGGAGAAGGGAATGGCAGACCACTTCAGTATTCTTGCCTTGAGAACCCCATGAACAGTATGAAAAGGCAAAATGATAGGATACTGAAAGAGAAACTCCCCAGGTCAGTAGGTGCCCAATATGTTACTGGAGATCAGTGGAGAAATAACTCCATAAAGAATGAAGGGATGGAGCCAAGGTGAAAACAACACCCAGTTGTGGATGGGACTGGTGATAGAAGGAAGGTTTGATGCTGTAAAGAGCAATATTGCCTAGGAACCTGGAATATTAGGTCCACGAATCAAGGCAAATTGGACGTGGTCAAACAGGAGATGGCAAGACTGAACATTGACATTTTAGGAATCAGCGAACTAAGATGGACTGGGATGGGGGAATTTAACTCAGATGACCATTATATCTACTACTGTGGGCAAGAATCCATTAGAAGAAGTGGAGTAGCCATCATAGTCAACAAAAGAGTCCAAAATGCAGTACTTGTATGCAATCTTAAAAATGACAGAATGATCTCTGTTCATTTCCAAGGCAAACCATTCAATATCATGGTAATCCAAGTCTATGCCCCGATCAGTAATACTGAATAACCTGAAGTTGAGCAGTTCTATGAAGACCTACAAGACCTTCTAGAACTAAAACCCCCAAAAGATGTCTTTTTCATTATAGGGGACTGGAATGCAAAGGTAGGAAATCAAGAAACACCTGGAGTAACAGGCAAACTTGGCCTTGGAGCACAGAATGAAGCAGGGCAAAGGCTAATATTTAGAGTTCTGCCAAGAGAATGTACTGGTCATAGCAAACACCCTCTTCCAACAACACAAGAGAAGACTCTACACATGGACATCACCAGATGGTCAACACTGAAATCAGATTGATTATATTCTTTGCAGCCAAGGATGGAGAAGCTCTATACAGTCAGCAAAAATAAGACGGGCAGCTGACTGTGGCTCAGATCATGAACTCCTTATTGCCAAATTCAGACTGAAATTGAAGAAAGTGGGGAAAACCACTAGGCCATTCAGATATGACCTAATTCAAATCCCTTATGACTATACAGTGGAAGTGAGAAATAGATTTAAGGGACTAGATCTGATAGAGTGCCTGATGAACTATGGATGGAGGTTCATGACATTATACAGGAGACAGGAATCAAGACCATCCCCATGGAAAAGAAATATAAAAAAGCAAAATGGCTGTCTGAGGAGGCCTTAAAAATAGCTGTGTAAAGAAGAGAAGTGAAAAGCAAAGGAGAAAAGGAAAGATACACCCATCTGAATGCAGAGTTCCAAAGAATAGCAAGGAGAGATAAGAAAGCCTTCCTCAGCTATCAATGCAAAGAAATAGAGGAAAACAACAGAATGGGAAAGACTAGAGATCTCTTCAAGAAAATTAGAGATACCAAGAGAACATTTCATGCAAAGATGGGTTCAATAAAGGACAGAAATGGTATGGACCTAACAGAAGCAGAAGATATTAAGAATAGGTCGCAAGAATACACAGAAGAACTGTACAAAAAAGATCTTCATGACCCAGATAATCATGATGGTGTG
>NW_011494607.1:1257809-1258424 GCF_000754665.1 Bison bison bison
GTTGGTGATGGACAGGGAGGCCTGGTGTGCTGTGATTCATGGGGTCGCAAAGAATCGGACATGACTGAGTGACTGAACTGAACTGAACTGAACTGAAGGATGGCTAGAGAGCCAAAGAGGAGGTAAACAGCAGGAAATAACAGAATCTAAAAAGGTGACCTTCACATAGGTTCAAGGTAATATTGAGAAACATGTATGTGTGTGTGTGTGAGAGAGAGAGAGAAAACCGAAGAATTAGGCTTGCTGTTCCAGGAATGCACCCCAAAGGAACATACAATGTTTTTAGCTAAATGCCTCCTCATTGCCTTGGAGAGTCCAGCAGGACAATATACCCGCCAGTCCCTGGGGCTTTGCTGAGTCTGTGGAACTACCCAGTGACCCTCTTCCTCCATCTCAATAGTCCATATTACATGTTTATAACCTCCCTGAAAACGTGGTGTCCTTGATCCCAGAGGGACACAAAAGGCAAGGTGGCAGCATTTGTTTTCTTATAAGCCATGCTGTGTGGGGCCACCCAAGACGGACGGGTCATGGTGGAGAGGTCTCACAGAATGTGGTCCACTGGAGAAGGGAATGGCAGACCACTTCAGTATTCTTGCCTTGAGAACCCCATGA
>NW_011494607.1:1258524-1268097 GCF_000754665.1 Bison bison bison
ATACACCCATCTGAATGCAGAGTTCCAAAGAATAGCAAGGAGAGATAAGAAAGCCTTCCTCAGCTATCAATGCAAAGAAATAGAGGAAAACAACAGAATGGGAAAGACTAGAGATCTCTTCAAGAAAATTAGAGATACCAAGAGAACATTTCATGCAAAGATGGGTTCAATAAAGGACAGAAATGGTATGGACCTAACAGAAGCAGAAGATATTAAGAATAGGTCGCAAGAATACACAGAAGAACTGTACAAAAAAGATCTTCATGACCCAGATAATCATGATGGTGTGATCACTCACACTAATTTAGAGCCAGACATCCTGGAATATGAAGTCAAGTGGGCCTTAGAAAGCATCACTACGAACAAAGCTAGTGGAGGTGATGGAATTCCAGTTGAGCTATTTCAAATCCTAAAAGATGATGCTATAAAAATGCTGCAGTCAAAATGCCAGCAAATTTGGAAAACTCATCAGTGGCCACAGGACTGGGAAAGGTCAGTTTTCATTCCAATCCCAAAGAAAGGCAATGCCAAAGAATGCTCAAACTACTGCACAATTGCACTCATCTCACATGCTGGTAAAGTAATGCTCAAAATTCTCCTAGCCAGGCTTCAGCAATACGTGAACCGTGAACTTCCAGACGTTCAAGCTGGTTTTAGAAAATGCGGAGGAACCAGAGATCAAATTGCCAACATCCGCTGGATCATGTAAAAAGCAAGAGAGTTCCAGAAAAACATCTATTTCTGCTTTATTGACTATGCCAAAGCCTTTGACTGTGTGGATCACAAGAAACTGTGGAAAATTCTTCAAGAGATGGGAATACCAGACCACCTGACCTGCCTCTCGAGAAACCTGTATGCAGGTCAGGAAGCAACAGTTAGAACTGGACATGGAACAACAGACTGGCTCCAAATAGGAAAAGGAGTACGTCAAGGCTGTATATTGTCACCCTTCTTATTTAACTTATATGCAGGGTACGTCATGAGAAACACTGGGCTGGAAGAAGCACAAGCTGGAATCAAGATTAACAGAAGAAATATCAATAACCTCAGATATGCAGATGATTCCACCCTTACGGCAGACAGGGAAGAGGAGCTAAAAAGCCTCTCGATTAAAGTGAAAGAGGAGAGTGAAGAAGTTGGCCTAAAACTCAACATTCAGAAAACTAAGATCATGGCATCTTGTCCCATCCCTTCATGGCAAATTGATGGGGAAACAGTGGAAACAGTGACAGGCTTTATTTTCTTGGGCTCCAAGATCACTGCAGATGGTGACTGCAGCCATGAAATTAAAAGACGCTTATCCTTGGAAGGAAAGTTATGACCAACCTAGACAGCATATTAAAAAGCAGAGACATTACTTTGCCAACAAAGGTCTATCTAGCCAAGGCTATGGTTTTTCCAGTAGTCATGTATGGATGTGAGAATTGGACTATAAAAACCTGAGCGCCGAGGAATTGATGCTTTTGAACTGTGGTTTTAGAGAAGACTCTTGAGAGTCCCTTGGACTGCAAGGAGATCCAACTTAAAGGAGATCAGTCCTGGGTGTTCATTGGAAGGACTGATGTTGAACCTGAAACTCCAATACTTTGGCGACCTGATGTGAAGAGCTGACTCATTTGAAAGGACCCTGATGCTGGGAAAGATTGAGGGCAGGAGGAGAAGGGGACAACAAAGGATGAGATGGTTGGATGGCGTCACCGACTGAATGGACATGGGTTTGGATAGACTCTGGCAGTTGGTATACGACAGGGAAGCCTGGCAAGCTGTGGTTCATGGGATCACAAGGAGTTGGACACGACTGAGTGACTGTACTGAACTGAAAATATGGATAAGACATCATATTGGGCAGTGTTGTTGTGAGGAGTAAAGAAAATGAGGTGTTTGCAAAGTTGCTAGCTCAGCCCTGGTATGTGTAAGTATTAAACAAGGTGACCCCCCCTACCCCAGCCCTACAAAACAGGGATGTTCCTCAAATTTTTATTAAAAAAATTATATTTTTACAGTTTGTTAAGATGTTCACCAGTTACATAAACTTATTGAGAACTTTTTACAAAATTATTATGGAAAAATAAGCATATGGTAATGCAAATAGAAAAATAGAATGAATTTCATTTATCCATGATCTAACTTTGCAGTTATCAACTCAGTTCAATCTCATTACATCTACATAGCCAGCTATTCTCCCAAGTTTTCACTCTGAGACTAACTCAGAAATCTTATTATTTCATCTGCAAGTATTTCCATATCTATCTTTAAAAATAAGGACTCAAAAAATAGTCATCATACCACCATAATACCTTAAAATATTAACACTAATTCTTTCAGTTTGGCTCAGTTCAGTCACTTAGTCGTGTCTGACTCTTTGCAACGCCATGAATTGCAGAATGCCAGCCCTCTAGCATTATCAAATATCCAGTCAAGTTTAAATAGCTAAAACTCTCATAAATATATTTCACAGTTTGATTCAGGATCCAAATATATATTCTAAAAGAATAAATTAACATTTTGGTGCTAGCTATGTACTGAGACTGCTACAAATTCTGACTCTTATATATTGAATTTTTCAAAAGTACAGTAATAATATTTGTATCAGAATGAAATTTTGTGTTCAGTCATTTGGGCAGCATTTTTAAGTGTCTTTTCTTTGGTAATTCAATACCTTTTTTTTTTTTTTTTTTTCTAACTCACCTCTGCCACTAAATAAAGGTTTGACCTTGGGCCATTCACTCAACCTATCCAAATCTCAGTTTCTATAATTTTAAAAAGAAACTGTTGAACTAGGATTGATTATTCAGCATGCTTTTCTTCCAAGCCTGCCAGGTTGAAGGCAGGACAGCCCAGGGTGAGGAGAGTTCAGACATCCAGCAGATCTGGACTGGAGCCCTGCCACATACAGGCCATGTGAGCTGGGATAAGTTTAACCTCTCTCTGCCTCAGTTTCTAAATCTGTGAAGTACAGTTGATAGTTACCCAGACTAATGATGGAGTGGTATGGGGAAGGTGGATAAAATGAGAATATAAGGGTACAGTGCTTGGCACAGAGTAACCCCACAAGAAATAGTAAGTGTAGTTAGACTCTCAAGAGTTTGGGGCAGGGTTAAGAGGATGAGGCTGGAAGGAAAGGGAGTGGTTAGAGTGGTATTGTCTAATATAGTACCTACTGGCTACACAAGGCTATAAGCACTTGAAATGTGAGTAGGCCAAATTGAGATGTGTTATTAGTAAAATTCACCCTGGGATTTTAAGATGTACTGTGAACAAGCAAGAAATACCACAATAATAACTTCTAATATTTACTATATGTTGAAATTTTATGTTGGATATATTGGGTTAAATAAAATATTATCAAAATTAGTTTTTCTTTCTTTACTTTTATGAAAGTGGTTCATAGAGAAATTTAGATGACATACATGTGGCTTGCATTATAAATATCTATTTATAGATTATATATTACTTATTTATAGAAATTTATTGGACAGAATTAGGTTAGATTAAATGACCCTCTCCCTTAAGCCCCCACAACTTGTTGATTCTATTTCTTCACTGGCCCTCACATTTGTCTTCTCCATCTCCACTGCTGGTCAAGAGTATTAAAAACCCCTTTATTTTATTCTTTGCATTTGTAATCAAGATATAATTGGCATATAACATTGTGTTAGTTTAAGGTGCACAGAAAGTTGATTTGATATGTTTATATACTGCAGTATGATTACCACCAGCACATTAGCTAACACCTCTATCATGTCACAAAGTTAGTATTTCTTTCAATGCTTTCCTTACTTATTAGCCGCTCTCCAGTCCACACTGTGCTCAGTTGCTAAGTCATGTCTGACTCTTTGTGACCCCATGGACTGTGTAGCCCACCAGGCACCTCTGTCCATGGGATTTCCCAAGCAAGAATACTGGAGTGGGTTGCCATTTCCAGTCTAATATTCTTAAATCTTTCACAGTCTTCCCTTCAGAGACATTGGAAATTTTATCAAAGCATAAAATTCCCTTCATGATCTTTTTTTTTAAATTTATTTATTTTAATTGGAGGCTAATTACTTTACAATATTGTAGTGGTTTTTGCCATACATTGACATGAATCAGCCATGGGTGTACATGTATTCCGCATCCTCTTTAAACTCTCTGACCACCTCTGCCCCCCACCACCCCGCACATCTTTGCAAGTACTTCTTTTGCCTTGAGCAGAACCCTGACCTCCACCCCAGCGTAATGGTTAAGAGTTAGCAAAATTTGAATCACAGCTCTGCAATTTACTGACAAGCTTTGGAAAACTAACTAGACTTCTTTGAGCCTCATTGTTCTTCTCTCTAATAATAATAGACTTGGACTAAATGAATAGACTTATCTTTCTGAATTTGTATGAGGATTAAATGAGATAATGCAGGCATGAGATAATCCATGTGTGCTGCTCAGTTGCTTCAGTCAGTTGCTTGTCCAGCTCTTTGCAACCTAATGGACTGTAGCCCACCTCTGTCCGTGGGATTCTCCAGGCAAGAATACTGGAGTGGGTTGCCATTCCCTCCTCCAGGGAATCTTCCCAACCCAGGAATCAAACCCCATGTCTCTTGTGTCTCCTGCATTGGCAGGTGGGTTCTTTACCACTAGCGCCACCTGGAAAGCTTGAGATAATGCATAGACGGTGCCAAGTACACAGTTTTTTTGTTTTTTGTTTTTTTTAAGTCCCTTAGTCGTGTCCGACTCTTTGAGACCCTGTGGACTGTGTAGTCCATGGAATTCTCCAGACCAGAATACTGGAGTGGGTAGCCTTTCCCTTCTCCAAGGGATCTTCTCGAACCAGGGATCGAACCCAGGTCTCCCGCATTGCAGGCGGATTCTTTACCAGCTGAGTCACAAGGTAAGCCTGAGAATACTGGAGTGGGAGGCCTATCCCTTCTCCAGGGGGTCTTCCGGACCCAGGAATCGAACCAGGGTCTCCTACATTACAGGCGGATTTTTTACCAACTGAGCTATGAGGGAAGTACACAGTTAACCTACAGTGAATGTTAGTGTTGAATGTTTACCCCTGGAAAAATGTTCCTTGTCACCCCACCCTCCACAAACCCCTGTGTCTCCCTCGGATTTCCATAGCACTCTGTGTGTGTATGCGTGCTAAGTTGCTTCAGTTGTGTCAGACTCTTTGCAACACTTTAGACTGTAGCCTGTCAGCCGCCTCTGTCCATGGGATTCTCTAGGCACGAATTCTGGAATGAGTTGAATGCCCTCCTCCAGGGGATCCTCCTGACCCAGGGGTTGAACTCAGATTTCCGGCATTCAGGTGGTTTCTTTACTGCTGAGCCACAAGGGAAACCCCATAGCGCTGTGTACACTCCTCAGTGCCAGCTTTTCTGTCTGTATTATAGCCATCCCCCAGTCTTGCCTCTAGATGAGTAGTCTTCAAAGCTTGGTCTTAGAAGCAGCAGTGCTAGCATCCCCTGGAAACTTGTTAGAAATGCAAATTCCTGGAGCCCACCCTAGAACTACTGAATAAAAAAGTCTGGGGGTAGGGCCCAGAAATCTGTTTTAACAGGGCCTCAATGTGAGTTCTGATATTCATACATTTGATGAACACTGCTACACTGGGTATTTATGCCTGGGACCACATTCAATTCATCTTGCAATGCCACCCAGCCCAGTGACTATTTGTCAAATGAAAAAAATGGATGAATGAATCCTGATGACAGTGTGGGGCCATTGAAGGATAGCCAGTATGGGAATGTCATGGTCTGATTGCCTTTTAGAAAGTTACTTTTGTAGGCTGTATAGAGAAAAGATTATGGGCAAAAATTACTAGAGGCAACAGAATTTGTTTATAGGAAAATTATGATTTGAAAAATCTAGATTTATTATGCAGGCAGGAAAAATAGTTATTTACAAAAAGAGTGCCTTGTTTTTCAATATATTCCATACAAAACAGTTTTAAAATGTGTATTATACCATTCTATTGATAAGTAGTGTTTTATAAATTTGTTGGGGAAAGTAGGTATACCTATACGTTATAAATTTGTCAATAAATGTGTTCTCTCACAAATTATGATTTCATTAAGAAGTAGTTCCAGATATCTTACACATTTTTAGCATTTGTGGGTTTTCAAAGTGTGAAGCACAATCCTCTGTTTGGATTATGAAAGCAAAATTCTATAGCAAATAAGTATATTTAAAAATTAAAATGTTACTTAAATTTCAGTATTAACATAGAAATAAGAAAAGTTTCATGTTTGACTATGTATTAGTATAGAGATTACATATTATTTCTTTTTTGGATGGAAATTGAGTAAACAATCATCTAGAAATATTTCAACTAGAGGTTATTGATGCTCAAATTAAAAGAAAAGCAAATTTATATTAATGTATAGAATAAAGAGTAAAGCAAATCCAAAGATATATGACCTTTCAGAAAATTGTAAGACTGCAGAAGCCCCAAAGTTGCTCCCTATCATAATACTCATATTCCATCAGCAGATCCTCATCCCAACAACTGGGCAGGAATTGATCCGACTTAAATGTGGGAATAGTATCTGGACTTTCAACTCAGGTGAAGCTTTCATATTTTCTCTTGACCTCTAAGTCATCTTCTCTACAAATGAGACAAAGTAGAGACATCATCACTTTGCCAACAAGGGTCCATATAGTCAGAGATATGGTTTTTCCATTAATCATGTGCCAATGTGAGAGCTAGACCATAAAGAAGGCTGAGCACCAAAGAATTGATGCTTTTGAACAGTGGTGCTGAAGAATACTCTTGAGAGTTCCTTGGTCTGCAAGATCAAACCAGTCAATCCTAAAGGAAATCAGTCCTGAATATTCACTGGAAGGACTGATCCTGAAGCTCCAATACTTTAGCCACCTGATGCAAAAAGCTCACTCATTAGAAAAGACCCTGATGCTGGGAAAGATTGAGGGCAGGAAGAGAAGAGGGCAAGAGAGGATGAAATGGTTGGATGGCATCACTGACTCAATGGACATAAGTTTGAGCAAACTCAAGGAGAAAGTGAAGGACAGGGAAGCCTGCTGAAGTCCATGGAGTCACAAAGTGTCACACATGACTTAGTGAATGAATACACACAAAAGAAGGGTCATAAAGGAAGAAAGAACAGGAGACAAAGAATGGGAAATATTGAAGAGCAAAGGGAGGTTGAGAACAATGGGCAGAAAGAGAAGGGATTTGATGAGCAAAGGGAAGTCTACAGGCAAAGGGTATGAGAGGCCAAGAATGACATGGGGTGGGGAGAGAGAGAGGTAGGGTTCTGAAGGTCTCAAAACCCTGGAGTCTCATATGAACCCTGGGTTTCATGTGGCCCTCTTAGGCCCAAGAGGTCACCTAGTTTTAGTAGTTGAAAGAAGTGAGTTGTTAGTAAATCTATAAATTTAATCAATTCAGCCGGTTGGTTGTGATGGGCTCTGTGCTACTGTCTCTTCTTGCCTCTACAGGAGGGCTCCTTCTGTACCCAGCCAATTAAAAGACTCGGTCAAGTTGGTGGATCGGTTATTCAGAGAAAAGAGCCATCCTAAAGTGTTAAAGTGTTGAGTAAACAAGATGACTTCTTAAAAGATTCCAAAGGAAAAGAACACACCAAAAAAATCCCATATGAAATGCTAACATTTTTACCATATTCACAGGAATATATTTTAAAAGATCAATAATGAGGTCCTCTAAACGTTTTCAATTGTTCATTGGCTTTTCAAATGTTTATTCATATGAGCTGCCTATTTATATACCTTGTCCCTTTTTCATTGGTTTGTCTGTCTCTTTTATATTCAAATGTGTTTAAATATTGCAGATATCAATCCTTTGCCCATGATATATGTTGCAAATGTTTTCTCCTGTTATAGTTCTTGACATTTAAACCTTAAATCCACCTGAAGTTTATTTTGGTGTTTCATACAAGACTGCAATCTAATGAGATTTTTTTTTTTTAATCTAGAAGTTAGACAATTTTCACAACACTATTTGTTGAATAATCCATCTGTTCCTCATTTATCTGCAGTGCTTCCTTCTTAACTCTCACAGGTGGTAAAATCCTTCTCAGGACCATCTATTGTGTTTTAGCCAATTGCTCTGTAAATTCTAGCACAGGAATTTAACTATTGTTGTATAATTTTTTTGTTTATACTTTTAAAAATTTCTTAGCCTTTCTTGTATTTTCTTGTCATGGCAGCTGAGATTTAGAATCATTTCATCAGGTAAAAACATAAATATTGACACATTATTGTAAAACATAAATTTTGTAAAATTTATGTAATTACGTAAAAACATAAATATTGTTGTGGTAGATGATGGATAGGTAGTGTGGGTTTATGTACTGCATTAATCCTTGGGGCAGATATGTACTACGCCAGCTTCTCTAGTCGGCAACACTTTTATTGCGTAGTTTGAAGTCCTTCCACCCCATAGGTCTCCAGGCGAAACAAGGCTAGCCAATGTGATCTAGCAGTCATTCATTGTCTTTTGCTTGTCAGACTCCTTACCAACAACCATGTGAAAAGCCCAGGCTCTTGGAGCTCACCCCTGTGTTCTCTGCAGGTTGTTTGGCAGAACCTTCTCATATGTGCCATCCTTTTCTACACTGTGTACTACGTGGTTCTGGGCATGTGCTGTGTGATGCTCGGGTAAGTATAACGTCACCTTCAAACAATTCAAAAGTTCGGATCCAACACGAAAGAAGTTCACATAGAACACTCAACGTGTCTTTATAGAATAAAGGGTGCAGATTTTTTCCCATGGTATATTTTCTTCGTCTTTTTTTTAAAGTGAAAGTAAGCAAACGTGTCACCTTTGAAAATGATACAAGTAGCAATCATGAAATGAATAGAACCAGGCAGGATTGTTCCTCTTATGAGGATGATCATAGAAAGAAAGTGAAGTTATTACTTCCTGGGCTGGTGTTGCATCAGAGATCAGAGGGCATTTGAACTAGAAGGGAATTTAGATATAATCTACATCCAATTTAAATATTTTCTGTTACATACTGGAAATAACTTTAGACTGAGAGTCAGGAGATCTGCATTCCAGCCCAGGTTCTCACTAACTTCCTGAATCATCCTGACTAAGCCAGAGAGCTTCTCTTCCTTCAGTTATCTTCGTTTGTCAAGTGAAGGTAATAATCCAAAAGAGAGTTATCATGAGAACCAAGTAATACATGTATTTTTAAAGATATTTTTAAGTGTGAGGCTTTTTTTTTTTTAGGTAATTTTTCTTTGTCTTGTTACGGTTGGATTTTATCTTTACAGATTTGCTTGCCAATACATTGATTTCCTTGAAATACATTATGTATAGCTACAAAGGATTTCCTAGAAATTGATTGTTTATACAATTGAATTTTATTGTGTAAGCAGGGAATTGGGACTTTTCAATTTCAGTGTGCAAATCAATGCCCAGAAATGATTATATTGACTTTTGCAGTGGGAATGATGCTATAAAGCTTGCTTGCAGGCAAGCCCCCTGAGGAGGAGTCTGGTACGTTCACACACAGTTTCAGCTATTGCCTGGAACTTGAGGTGGTGAGGCAGTGCCTAGAGCACTGAAGGTCTTAGAATAGTCAGAGTTCTGTGAGCATGGGATTCCAA
>NW_011494607.1:1268197-1273785 GCF_000754665.1 Bison bison bison
CCAAGGGTTTGTAATGTGAATCAAAGGTGAGGAATTTGAAGTAACTTAAAGCCCCAGGAGGCAGGTAATTGATTGACCAGTTTCACACAACTACAAACTTGGGCATGGTAGGAGATGCAGAGTTTATAGTCAGATTTAATTTTCTTTTTTTTTTTTTTCATTTTAAATCATTTTACTTTTGTATTGATATACAGTTGGTTTACAATGTTGTGTTAGTTTCTGGTGTATAACAAAGTGATTCAGATTTTTTTTCCCATATAGATAATTACAAGATATTGAATATAGTTCCCTGTGCTATACAGTAGGTCCTTGTTGTTTATTTTATATGTAGTAGCATGTATCTGTTAATCCCAAGCTCCTAATTTATCCCTCTCCAACCCTTTCCCCTTTAGTAACTGTAACTTTGTCTTCTATGTCTACTATGAAAATGTAGACTCATGTCTAATGTGAATGTAGACTCAGATTTTAGAACAGGAAGGGACCTCAGAGATTAATTGCTTCAATGTACAGGTAAGAAATGAAAGCTCAGAGAGGTTAAGCAACTGCCCAAGTTCACAGTTAACAGCATCATCAGAATTAGAGCTGGGCTCCGTTGCTTCCCAGCATATGCCCTCATCACAGTATGAGGTTTTGCACCCACATTTGATGGAAGGGACCTCCAAGACTACAGCTGAGACCTCAAATACAATGAAGTCCACTTGGAGAACAGACTTCATTGGACAAAGAAGACAGTGTGGATAAAGAATGTATTTGGCTTCCATTCAAGTCAGCCAGTTTTCAAATGTGCCACAAAGTGATTAAAGCTGACTTGTCCTTGTATGGGAACACTTGAGGTGCAAAATGTTAATGTGCAACCTTATGAACTACCTCCTCCAGAGTAAACTATTTTCATTTGTAACATCCTCAGGGTGTATGAGTTGGATGTCCTGGCACCATTTGATTTCAAAACAAATCCTTCATGGCTCAACACAAATTATAAAGGTAACTGGCTTTAGTTTCCAATCTTTGTTAATTAGTGAACTAAATGCCTCCAAAAATCAAAATAGTTTTTGTTTTAGAAAAATTTTAAAAATATCAAGCCTTCTTCTCAGCCATCTGTATCCTATATCTGACTCCCAAAATGTGGAAAAGTGCCATCAATTTTTTTTAAATGACTATTGCTAAAAGATGGAATAGGATGAAATAAGAGGATAGTTTTCCTAAATGAATTTTTATTTTAGTGATATTATGGATAAAATTTTGTGCATTAAATATTTTTCAAAGAAAAGGCAGAAAAATGGCTTAATGGAATGATGTAGAAAGATATTTGTGACATATGAAATGGAAAATAAAGACTACAAAAGAGTTTTTATAGTATAATTATTCATTTTTGTAGAATAGAGTAAAATACATCATGTCAGTGGTAAGAAATCTGGAAAATTATGCAACAAACTGTTATCTCCCAGCTGGAATGACAGAGGACTTTCATTTTCTGCTTTGTACATTTCTGCTTAGTTTGATTTTTTTCCTTCCCAAAAATAGTGTATAACTTGTTGCAAAGGAAAAATGATAAGAAAGAATATAGTAGGCAAATTTTTTTATCTCTTTTAAACTTACTATTTTTGTTGAAATAATTATTCTTAACATTCTGTTAAATTTCTTCCCACATTAAAAAAAAATGAATTGTGGATTCTTCAAACAATCCAGTTCTTTAGAAAACCACTGGACATCTTTTTTTGGAACGAATATGCAAATATACAAAAATTGCCTGAAGCCAAATGTGACTTGTATAGGAAACTTGGTCAGCTAGAACTACTGAATTTAAACTAAAAGATTCAGAACAGCCTCTTCAAATGGGTAACCTTTTTTCGTGCCATTATTGATTCAATTTGGGATAGACAAAGATATCTTAGGACAAGAAACTTTCATTCAAATGAGATACAAGTTCTAACATTCTATCTTAACTTCCACTTCACACATTTCCCTGTTGAAGATTGAATTAACTTTTTCTTCCAAGCTGACCCACAAATGATAAAGAAATAGTCACAAGCAAGAGTTATATATGGGTTGTGTGTTTGGGGTAGAGAAAGAGATTTAAAGTCCAACTGTTATTTAATTCTTGCGTTTGAGATGGTTAGTGATAGATAGGACAATGACACAGGCTTATTGGAGAAAGCTGTGTTTTGACATAGCAGAGATTAGTGAAAATCCTCAGAATGCCACGCACAGTCAACATTGTTCTCTCAAAAAACAACTAACATTTGTACAAAGATATCAATAAACCCTTAGCCTATTAGATCTTTAGTTTGGGGCTTGGAGAGATAAGTGTCATAACTCTTGAAAGTTATTGCTTTGAGAATCCAGACTTGTTTAATCTCAGAGATAAAATGTAAGAGTAATCTCAGAGCCTTGAGCATGTATTGAGGGTCAGGCTCTTGTCTGTTTCAACAGTTTTGTTACCTAGGAGATCAGGCTTAGCAAGGACACTGAAAAGTGTGAGCTCAATTGAGACATTTGACTACTAACATCTTTCCCTTGCATCATAGAGATTGGATTATAACTGTTTTCGTTTTAAAATAAAATCCTCTCAACAGTTTTTGAGATAGATATGATAGTAATCCATTTCCCAATTTATCAAGAAATAATTAGACTGACCTAGACGTTATAATCCTACTCAAGGTCATAGCACTCTTAAGCTATAAGGTGAGACTAGAACACTGGTATCCTGACTTCAAATTTTGTATGACTTCCTTTAAATCATGCTGTCTCATATCATAGACAAAGCACAATCCTCCTCTATCAATATATGTAAATACAGTTTGTTCAAGACTGAAATCACTGTCTCTAAGCAGCTGCAAGTTAACTTGTAAAATCTGTAAATACTGATAAAAGAAACATTTCTTTTTCCTTATAGTAACATGGAGGCTCCGTGAGCCACTAGTGAAAGCAGAAATGGAGATGTGATGGGAAATCTAATGGCAATATGATACCACTGTATAGCTCCTTCTACAGCCTTGAATCCTGGAGATCAGGACTTGCTATAATTGTAATTCCATACAATAGAAAAGGAGCTAGTAGGAGTTCTCCATTCAATTTCAGAAATCTGTTGAGTTGAATGAAGTAGAATTGAAGAGGAATAAGTGTGAGGTCTTTTGAAAGGCTAGCACCTGAGACTTGCTTACTTATTTCATATCTTGCTGACCCACTAGGCAAGGGCTGGCATGTCTGTTAATAAATTACTTCTGCACAATAATAGATCATGGAACTATTGTAATTTTAGCTTTGAAAGTAAAAAAAAATAGCCTGACTGGACTGATCAATTCGTTAATTATTTATATGAGCATACCTATCATTTTCTGTGTTTTAAAAGAAAGGTAACTTTTATGGAAATTGATATCATTACAAAGGAACCTTGGTGGTATGTCACATGTATTTTCATTTTAAAGTTTGATGAATCTCATCTTTGGAACCACCACAATTTAAGATCTATATCAAGGAAAAAGGCAAAGGTTGACTCTTCACATATTCAAGGCTTTTAGAGATTTATGGTACTGACCTAGGAATAACTAGCTGTTTATGTATGTTCAGGGAAAGCACTCTGAAAAGGCATTCTGGAGTTAGAAATGTACCTCCATCCACACAAGTCATTTATGAGACATTCTTTCATCCATGGTTATCCATTATGTTTCCCAGATGACTGTCTGAACATACCCTTTTATTACAAAGACACAAAGGAACTCATTTCCAAGTTAGGCAATAACTGGTACTAAAGAAACATTATTGTTCAATAAACTATTAACATTTTTTTTTTCTGAAAATCCAGAGCTGAATTTTTCATTAGTTTTTAATATATCTTCAAATGAGATTTGAAATCTAGTTACAGATTTGTTACATTGTAACTTTTCTTTATTGTATTTTACCTTCTAAAATGCTAAATATAAAGAATATAAAACAGAAATTATGTACTGTTATTTCTCTATAAGTCCAACAATTATTAAGAGATGGAATATTTTTAAAGTTCTTATTCAAATTTGAGGAATGTTAAGAGATGGAATGTTAAAAGTTTCTTACAAAAATTTTTTTTGCAGAATAAGTTGTGGTGGTCCTGTTACTCATTGTGTTTTAGAATTATTAATTGCTCTAATTCCCAATAATTCTATTCTTCCTTTTATTTGCAGTTCTTTTAGTCTCAACAGAAGTCACCTACTTTGTTTGTGGATTACTTTTCGTTCTGGTAGTGGAAGAGTGGGTTTGGGATTATGGTATTTCAGTAACTATCCTTCATGTTGCCATCACTTCAACTGGTAAGCAAACTAAAATAAAGGAAACAAAATGTATTAAATCTAGATATTGTACCTAAATCGATACATAAGAGTAAAACTTTGTTGTATGCATAGTGTCCTCTGATGGAGAAATAATAAAAACTGATGATAAAAGTTCTTCATCACCTCCCTCACTCCTTCTCCCCCATCAAGTTCCTCTACCATTTCCTCAGAGAGGTTTTGATTAGATACATTGTCCAATTCAAAACTGTATTGAAATGTTCAGTTCAGTTCAGTTGCTCAGTTGCTCGCACAGACTCTCTGCAACCCCATGAATCGCAGCACACCAGGCCTCCCTGTCCATCACCAGCTCCCGGAGTTCACTCAAACTCATATCCATCAAGTCGGTGATGCCATCCAGCCATCTCATCCTCTGTTGTCCCCTTTTCCTCCTGCCCCCAATCCCTCCCACCATCAGGGTCTTTTCCAATGAGTCAACTCTTCGCATGAGGTGGCCAAAGAACTGGAGTTTTAGCTTCAGCATCAGTCCTTCCAATGAACACCCAGGACTGACCTCCTTTAGGATGGACTGGTTGGACTTCCTTGCAGTCCAGGGACCTCTCAAGAGTCTTCTCCAACACCACAGTTCAAAAGCATCAATTCTTCGGCACTCAGATTTCTTCACAGTCCAACTCTCACATCCATACATGACCAGTGGAACAACCATAGCCTTGACTAGATGGACCTTTGTTGGCAAAGTAATATCTCTGCTTTTTAATATGCTATCTAGGTTGGTCATTGGAGAAGGCAATGGCACCCCACTCCAGTACTCTTGCCTGGAAAATCCCATGGACGGAGGAGCCTGGTGGGCTGCAGTCCATGGGGTCGCACAGAGTCGGACATGACTGAGCGACTTCACTTTCACTTTTCACTTTCATGCATGGAGAAGGAAATGGCAACCCACTCCAGTGTTCTTGCCTGGAGAATCCCAGGGATGGGGGAGCCTGGTGGGCTGCAGTCTATGGGGTCGCACAGAGTCGGACACGACTGAAGCGACTTAGCAGCAGCAGCAGGTTGGTCATAACTTTCCTTCCAGGCAGTAAGTGTCTTTTAATTTTATGGCTGCAATCACCACCTGCAGTGATTTTGGAGCCCCCCAAAATAAAGTCTGACACTGTTTCCACTATTTCCCCATCTATCTGCCATGTAGTGATGGGACCAGATGCCATGATCTTAGTTTTCTGAATGTTGAGCTTTAAGCCAACTTTTCCACTCTCCTCTTTCACTTTCATCAAGAGGCTTTTTAGTTCCTCTTCACTTTCTGCCATAAGGGTGGTGTCATCCTGT